>NC_092783.1:51226797-51568047 GCF_047496795.1 Chiloscyllium punctatum
TTTGCAGATGACACCAAAATTGGAGATGTAGTGGACAGCGAAGAGGGTTACCTCAGATTACAACAGGATCTTGACCCCAGATGGGCCAATGAGCCGAGAAGTGGCAGATAGAGTTTAATTTAGATAAATGTGAGATGCTGCATTTTGGGAAAGCAAATCTTAGCAGGACTTATACACTTAATGGTAAGGTCCTAGAGAGTGTTGCCGAACAAAGACACCTTGGAGTGCAGGTTCATAGCTCCTTGAAAGTGGATTTGCAGGTAGGTCGGATAGTGAAGAAGGCGTTTGGTTTCCTTTAGTGGTCAGAGTATTGAGTACAGGAGTTGGGAGGTCATGTTGCGGCTGTACAGGACGTTGGTTAGGCCACTGTTGGAATATTGCGTGCAATTCTGCTCTCCTTCCTATCAGAAAGATGTTGTGAAACTTGAAAGGGTTCAGAAAAGATTTACAAGGATGTTGACAGGGTTGGAGGATTTGAGCTACAGGGAGAGGCTGAACAGGCTGGGGCTGTTTTCCCTGGAGCATCAGAGGCTGAGGGGTGACCTTATAGAGGTTTACAAAGTTATGAAGGGCATGAATCGGCTAAATAGACAAAGTCTTTTCCCTGGGGTCGGGGAGTCCAGAACTACAGGGCAGAGGTTTAGGGTGAGAGGGGAAAGATATAAAAGAGACCTAAGGGGCAACTTTTTCATGTACGTGTATGGAATGAGCTACCAGAGGAAGTGGTGGAGGCTGGTACAATTGCAACATTTAAGAGGCATTTGGTTGCGTATATGAATAGGAAGGGTTTGGAGGTATATGGGCCAGGTGCTGACAGGTGGGACTAGATCGGGTTTGGGATATCTGGTCGGCATGGACGGGTTCCATGCTGTACATCTCTATGACTCTATGACTCTAAGTGATGGTTTGGCAGAATTCTTAAGTTCACAGAAAGTTGTTTAAATTCTGTTTGGATCTGGTTACTAGTTCAGAGTGGTAAATCAACCTTCAAGACTACTTTCAAACAGGGAAACCAAGAAACATCTGGAATAAGTGAAAAACAAGGACCTAAACTACAAGAAGCTTATTGAAGAGTATTACAAAATGGTAAATGTGTCAAATTCATTTTCAAAGGAAAGGTTTCATGAATTCAGTAAGGATAGGTAAGTGTTCTGAAGAGCGTTCATATACCACCTTGTAGTATTTCTCCAGCAAGACCTTAAACTATTTCATTTTTAACAAATTATTTTTGAATGCATTTCTGTTATCATACAGACAAAGGTACTAGGTATTTCAGACATAGTAAAATCCCACAGGCTAGTGACAGATAGGCAGGATAGCAGCTAAACTATATCTGTTGCTATTGGTTAAGGGAAGAATTCTGGTCACAGCGCCTCCAAACTTTCTTCAATAATGCTGTGGAATGTTTAATGTTCATCATTGACATCATATCTAACAACACCATTCTGTATGAAGTGCCGTCTTAGATTTTGTGCTTGAGTCTTGAAATGGATTTCTAACCCTGACCACCTGAATCAGAGGCAAGAAGTGGCTTGGACAGCATTTAAACAACTAACGTAATTATTATTGGCAATTGTTGAAGTCACAATAAAACACAGAAATCAGAAGAACAATGCTCACTAATTGTGGCAACAGCCATTGGAGACACTGAAGAAGATCAACAATTATTCTCAAGAGTAATGATTAAAGGTAGGCAATAAATGGTAGACTTGTCAGCAACGCTTATATCTTATAATTCTGAAGAAAAAGATAAACAGACTGTTGGTGGAGCCTTCAAATAAGACTTTCATTAATAATCTTGAAACCTTATTCTCCTTAAGATTTTGAGATTTATTAGGACTTTACAGGTGATGCAGGTTCATTTAATGCAGGTTCTTATATCAGGACATTTTTTTCCTGAAATAACCTCAGGTTTTGGAAGGAATTGACGAGGAACAAAAATTCAAGTCTGGTTTAAAAAAAGGCAAGGTCAGCACAATCCCATTCTCTCATTAAGGAAATACAATTGGCAGTTTATTAACCTGAGGGTCACCCCACCTCAGGTAAGGGAAGAGGTTGGGAAGGAGAATCCTGCATGGTAACCTCAGTCTGTGCAGGAATTGAACCCACACCATTGGCATCATTCACCAGCCATCCAATCAACCGAGCTAGCCTGTATTGCATGGTAGTTAATTCAGTTTTGGAATAATTCCTGAGACTTTGACATGTTGACAAGCACAGGAAGGACTAATACAATTAAATAGAGTCCCTACAGTGTGGAAGCAGGCCATTTGGCCCAACAGGTCCATACCGACCCTTTGAAGAGTATCCCAACCCAGACCCATTCCCCTACCTTATTACGTTTTTTATATTTTCCACTGACTAATGCACCTAACCTACACACCTCTGAACACTATGGGCAATTTAGCATGATCAATTCACCACACCTGCACATTTTTGGATTGGTAGGGTTCGGGGGAGTCTTGTCAAATAGAGAGACCTAGGGGTTCAGGACATAGCATTTTGAAAGTTTTGTCACAGATAGACAGAATGGTAACGAAGCCATTTGGAAAGCTTGCCTTCATTACTCAGACCATTCAATGTAGGAGTTGGGACGTCATGTTGTTATACAGAATGTTGGTAAGGCTACTTTGGAGTACTGTGTACAGTTCTGGTCGCTTGCTATCAGAAAGATATTATAAAATGTGAGTTAGAACATAGAACAATACAGCACAGAACAGGCCCTTCGGCCCACGATGTTGTGCCGAACTTCTATCCTAGATTAAGCACCCATCCATGTACCTATCCAAATGCCGCTTAAAGGTCGCCAATGAATCTGACTCTACCACTCCCACGGGCAGCGCATTCCATGCCCCCACCACTCTCTGGGTGAAGAACCCACCCCTGACATCTCCCCTATACCTTCCACCGTTCACCTTAAATTTATGTCCCCTTGTAACACTCTGTTGTACCCGGGGAAAAAGTTTCTGACTGTCTACTCTATCTATTCCTCTGATCATCTTATAAACCTCTATCAAGTCACCCCTCATCCTTCGCCGTTCCAACGAGAAAAGGCCGAGAACTCTCAACCTATCCTCGTACGACCTACTCTCCATTCCAGGCAACATCCTGGTAAATCTTCTCTGCACCCTCTCCAAAGCTTCCACATCTTTCCTAAAGTGAGGCGACCAGAACTGCACACAGTACTCCAAATGTGGCCTAACCAAAGTCCTGTACAGCTGCAACATCACCTCACGACTCTTGAATTCAATCCCTCTGCTAATGAACGATAATACTCCATAGGCCTTCTTACAAACTCTATCCACCTGAGTGGCAACCTTCAAAGATCTATGTACATAGACCCCAAGATCCCTCTGTTCCTCCACCTGACCAAGAACCCTACCATTAACCCTGTATTCCGCATTCTTATTTGTTCTTCCAAAATGGACAACTTCACACTTGGCAGGGTTGAACTCCATCTGCCACTCCTCAGCCCAGCTCTGCATCATATCTAAGTCCCTCTGCAGCCGACAACAGCCCTCCTCACTGTCCACAACTCCACCTATCTTTGTATCATCTGCAAATTTACTGACCCACCCTTCGACTCCCTCATCTAAGTCATTAATAAAAATTACAAACAGCAGAGGACCCAGAACTGATCCCTGCGGAACTCCACTTGTAACTGGACTCCATGCTGAATATTTACCATCTACTACCACTCTCTGACTTCGACCGGTTAGCCAGTTTTCTATCCAATTGGCCAAATTTCCCTCTATCCCATGCCTCCTGACTTTCCGCATAAGCCTACCATGGGGAACCTTATCAAATGCCTTACTAAAATCCATGTACACTACATCCACTGCTCTACCCTCATCCACATGCTTGGTCACCTCCTCGAAGAATTCAATAAGACTTGTAAGGCAAGACCTACCCTTCACAAATCCGTGCTGGCTGTCCCTAATCAAGCAGTGCCGTTCCAGATACTCGTAAATCCTATCCCTCAGTACCCTTTCCATTACTTTGCCTACCACAGAAGTAAGACTAACTGGCCTGTAATTCCCGGGGTTATCCCTATTCCCTTTTTTGAACAGTGGCACAACATTCGCTACTCTCCAGTCCCCTGGTACCACCCCCGTTGCCAGTGAAGACGAGAAGATCATTGCCAACGGTACTGCAATTTCCTCTCTTGCTTCCCACATAATCCTAGGATATATCCCGTCAGGCCCGGGGGACTTGTCTATCCTCAAGTTGTTCAAAATGTCCAACACATCTTCCTTCCTAACAGATATCTCTTCTAGCTTATCAGTCCGTTTCACACTCTCCTCTTCAACAATACAGTCCCTCTCGTTCGTAAATACTGAAGAGAAGTACTTGTTCAAGACCTCTCCTATCTCTTCCGACTCAATACACAGTCTCCCACCACTGTCCTTGATCGGACCTACCCTCGTTCTCGTCATTCTCAGGTTTCTCACATACGCATAGAATGCCTTGGGGTTATCCTTGATCCTATCCGCCAGGGATTTTTCATGCCCTCTCTTAGCTCTCCTAATCCCTTTCTTCAGGTCCCTTCTGGCTATCCTGTATCCCTCCACTGCTCTGTCTGAACCTTGTTTCCTCAACCTTATGTAAGTTGGTGTAGATAAGATTTACGAGGATACTACCGAGATGGGAGGATTTGAGTTATCGGGAGAGGCTGGATAGGTTGGCACCTATTTTACTGAAACTGAGTGGTGCCCTTACAGAGGTTTATAAAACCATGAGGGACATAGATAAAGGTAAATAGGAAGGTTTTTTTTACTAGGATAGGGGTGTTCAAAACTAGAGGGCATAATTTTGAGTGAGAGGAGAAAGATTTAAAAGGGACCTGAGGGGGAGTCTTTTCACAGAGGGTGATTCGTATGTGGTATGAGCTGCTAAAGGAAATGTTAGATGCAGGTACAACTACAACATTTAAAAGACATTTGGACAGGTACATGAATAAGAAAGGGATATGGACCAAATGCAGGCAAATAGAATTACTTTAGTTTGGGAGGCTTGGTTGGCATGGACTGAAGGGTCTGTTTCTGTGCTGTATGACTCTATAACCCCAGAACACCAATGAATTAATGAACTAGGTCTTACAACACTGAAGCCAAGATCATTCTCCACCAATTCTGTCAGTCTTGTGTTCTCTTGCTCATCATTAAGGGAGGTTTCACACATTAACCATGACAAGCGCTAGCCAATTAGTAAACGTGATACTGCATTTCAAGGAAAGATTTGTTGCCAAACTAACTAAGGCTGTATTTGAAAGATATCATGGGCAATGGCCATTTTCATAGTTGAATGGCCATCTCGAACATCTCACAATGCATCTGTCAAAAAACCGCAATCAATGCCAAAGCCAGATAATTCTTCAATTCAGCAAAATTATTAAACCATCCAAAAATAAACAAAATGATTTATCATATTCCTTAAGTTTGTTTTAACTTGCCTTCCATTTCTTGGTTCTTATGGCTGTCTTTTTAAAATGTCACATTCGTCAGAATAGTAACATACCCATGAAACCCATTGAGGCAGCCTAATTTAACAAAACCAGCTTAGCTGTTTTCGCTTCCTAATAGCAGTAAAATCAAGTGCTACACATCAGAATAAAACATAATTAAGGCTGGACAATAAGTGAATGCCAAGAGGATGAAATAAGAGAACACTTACTTTTATATAACATCTTTCATGACATCCCAAACATCTTATAGCCAATAAATTGGTTTTGAAGCCTATTCATTGTTGTAATATAGGAGATAGAGGTAGCTCATTTGTGCATGGTGAGATCCCACTTAAAAAAAGGAAATGACCAGGCAAACTTTATTTTTAGTGTTATTGGTTAACAAGTAAATATTGGCTACAACATCAGGATGATCTCTCCTGCTTTTCATATCCAAACATTCCAAAGCTTGCTAAACAGCTAAACCATAAGTGTATCAAACACATCATAAAGTTCTCCAAGAACCTAAAGAGGAAATGTGGATGATCCTGGTTAATAGTGTCAGGCCCCTTCTGTACCAGAAATATCCTTAAGTTTGTAAGCTCTAACAGGTTATTTCAATATTGTTTCATTTGTAAGTTCATTCACTTCTGGAGCGCTAGGTTTGAATGTGATCAACTTACAAAAGGACATTGATGATGTGGAGGAGGTTTAGAGAAGGGCAACAAGGATGATGACTTGGAGATGCCGGTGTTGGACTGGGGTGTACAAAGTTAAAAATCACACAACACCAGGTTATAGTCCAACAGGTTTAATTGGAAGCACTAGCTTTCAGAGCAACGCTCCTTCATCAGGTGATAGTGGAGGGCTCGATCCTAATAGGATCGAGCCCTCCACTACCACCTGATGAAGGAGCGTCGCTCTGAAAGCTAGTGTGCTTCCAATTAAACCTGTTGGACTATAACCTGGTGTTGTGTTATTTTTAACAAGGATGATGCCCTTATTTAAAGCTCTTAATTTGGAAGGAAGATTTGTGGAATTGAATTTGCTTCCGTTTGAATAAAGCAGATTAAGGCAGCACAGTTATTCTAGTCTCTCTGATGCAGGAAGGGATGGATAACATCGATACAGGGAATTACTTAACCTCTGATCATAGTGATACAGAAAAGAAAAGTCTCAAGTACAGCAAGAAACTAAGTTTGACTCTTGCCACTGTAACCATATGTGAACTGGATTTCCACCAAAAAAATCAGTTAATGCGATCTTGATTAATTTCCCTAAAAAAGCATTTGTTGGTTTATTAAAGAACAAGGTTGAAGGTGATGACGGTGACACAGGTATTCAAATACACTCTGGAACACAATAGCTTCTGTACTTCTGAGACCAAGAAAGTGTCACCAGTGGAATGCGATTGGCAAGGGTTGAATAATGCTGATTGTAATTTTAGCCTAATGTCTGAGGGTTTTGCTATGTTACCTTAGGGTGTCAGGGATAACTTTCACAGAGCTTTATCTTGGAAATTTTACCTGTGGTTATTCACTTCTCTCAAGAGATTTAATAAACAAGGCAGAGTCCACAACAGACTAATTGTACATGGTCTTTCGAAGGAACAAGTCTGCCATACCAGCTGGCCTTGCCTTATACTTTGTTTTCTTACACTCACTTTTAGCAGCCAATTGAACAGAAAAACAGTGACTCAGCTGAGCAGTTGTGCCTGATATTTCTTCACTTGTTTAATCCCACTAGCCCCCTGTCCTCCTTATATTTCAGCAGAATATATAATCTTTATGCCACACTTTGAAAAATAGGTCCACCTTCCAGTGACCATTTCTTTTGTGTTCTGATGCCGAACTAGTTTTCTGCAGCTCCTGTTATCATTACTATTGACAGATTTTCAAAACAAGTTCATTCGAAAGCAGCTAAGTCTTTGTTCAGCAGGTCGCATTGTTTCTGAGCTCAGAATGAGAAGGAGGGTTGCTGATTGAGCTGTTCCAAATGATAAGCAGACTCAAAGGGTTGCACCCTTCTGATCCAATATGATTTCACGCAACAGGCTCAAATTAAACAATGACGTAAAAGGAACTGTTCTTAATGCTAAACAGAACTCAAAATCCAGTTTGTCTTTGGTGGGTTGGTATATGTTTGTCAGAACTTTCAGTTCACGATGAGATCACCACAGATTCAAGATCCAGAACTTTCAACTGTTCAAAGTGACGAAAGAAACAGACATATCCTATAATAAAGCAAACTATTAACTATCCTGATTAACTATTCCTGATGAAGGACTCTTGCCCGAAACATCGATTTTCCTGCTCCTCAGACATTGCCTGACCTGCTGTGCTTTTCCAGCACCACACTCTCGACTCTGGCCTCCAGCCTTTACAGTCCTCACTTTCTCCTATTAACTATCCATCCATGCGCTTCACCTCACATTTTTGTGCATGACTGTTAGTGCATGAGCTGGATAGATGAGGGCAGAGCAGTAGATGTTGTCTATGTGGCCTTTAGCAAGGTCTTCAACAAGATACCTTATTGGATCCATCGAGAACTAGCCAATTGGATACAAAATTGGTTTGACAGGAGGAAACAGAGGATGGTGGTAGAGGGTTGTTTTTCAGACTGGTGACCTGTGACTAGCAGTGTGCCTCAAGAATCGGTGTTGTGCCCACTGTTGTTCACCATTTATAAAAACGATTTAAATGAAAATATAGGAGACATGTCTGATAAGTTTTCAGATGACACCAAAATAATGGTATAATGAATATTGAAGAAAGTTATTCAAGAGTACAGCGGAATCTTGATCAGCTGGACCAGTGGGCCAAGGAATGGCAGCTGGAGTTTAATTTAGATAAAAGCTAGGTATTGCATTTTTGTGAAACAAACCAGGGCAGGGTTTACACAGGGCTTTAGGGAGCGTTGTCAAATAGAAAGATGCAGGTGCACATTTCTTTGAAAGTGACATCACAGGTAGATAGGGTGATAAAGAAGGTGTTTGGCATATTTGTCTTCATTGGTCAGATCATTGAGCACTGGAATTAGGAGGTAATGCTACAGCTGGGGAGGATTCTGGGTATTTCAAGATGGAGGATGGGAAAAATTTCTGTCTGTAACATCTGCTCCTTTTCTGAAGTATTTTAGGTGCTGGAGGTGATGTCCTCGAATTCCAGGAGCAGCAATTACTGTTTTATATACTGTTGCATTGTTTTGGAATTTTGGAAAAGAAAAGTCAAAACAACAGCAATTTTAAAAGGGACAAGAACAGACAAAGGAAGCACATGGTGAGGTCATTGCAGGAGACAGAGAGAGAGAAAGAACCTGCACAATTACTGCCTTTGCTGTTTGAATTCATGTATTGCTGGACATGGGAGTGCATCTGAGAAAATTAACAAACAATGAAATTCACAACTGATCTTGGAGGAACTGTTAGGCAAAGTCCACATCACAGAATCAGATAAGTTAATTGTTGTTTTAAGTGTGGCCCATAGAGAATCTACAGAAGTGAGTAGAGTGAGTTCTTTCTTGATTATATTTTTTTGGAGATATGCCTCTTGATTAAATTTAAAATATAAGCATAACTATTAATTTAACCGGGGGCAGTGTTTGTAGAGGAATAAGACGGTGTTATTTTCTGGGTCTGTAGATTGTGAAGGAGCAAAAATGGCCTTTAATAGAGTGATATGTACTTCTTGTCAGATATGGGAGTTTAAAGAGAGTTGAAGAGTTATTGCGGATTATATCTGCCATAAATGCAGTTGGCTACAAATCTTATCAGATCAAATGAATCGGTTGGAGAGACAGTTAGAAACGATGAGGAATTTGCAACAGTAACAGTATGTGATGGATGGCAGTTATAGTAAGGGAGGAAGCCTCAGATACAGTCACATAGATGGGTTAACTCCAGGAAAGGGAGAGAGAGGTCAGCAGCATGTGCAGGAGTCTTCTGTGGATATATCCATTTCAAACCGTTATGCTGTTTTGGAAAATGTAGGGGGTGATGGATTCTCAGGGGAACGTTTACTATTATGAGGGAGCATAGCTTTAAATTAAGGGGTGGTAGGTATAGGACAAATGTTAGGGGTAGATTCTTTACTCAGCGAGTTGTGAGTTCATGGAATGCCCTGCCAGTAGCAGTGGTGGACTCTCCCTCTTTATGGGCATTTAAACGGGCATTGGATAGGCATATGGAGGATAGTGGGCTAGTGTAGGTTAGGTGGGCTTGGATTGGCACAACATCGAGGGCCAAAGGGCCTGTACTGCGCTGTATTGTTCTATGTTCTATGTTCTATGTTGCACGAACAGCCAAGTTTCGGGTATTGAGACTGACTCTGATGCAACGAGGCGTACGTCGGGTTCCAAGAGATCAATTGTGTTAGGGGATTCTGTATTCAGAGGGACAGAGAGACGTTTCTGTGGCCAGCAGAGAAAAAGCAGAATGGTGTGTTGCTTCCCTGGTGCCAGGATCAGGGATGTCTCATAGAGGGTGCAGAATGCTCTCACAGGGGAGAGGGGCCAGCAGGAGGTCATTGTCCACATTGGTACCAGCGACATAGGAAGGGAAAAGGTTGAGATTCTGAAGGGAGATTACAGAGAGTTAGGCAGGAATTTAAAAAGGAGGTCCTCAAGGATAGTAATATCTGGATTACTCTTGGTGCTATGAGCTATTGAGGGCAGGAATAGAGGATAGAGCAGATGAATGCCTGGTTGAGGAGCTGGTGTATGGGAGAAGGATTCACATTTTTGGATCATTGCATTCTCTTTTGTGGTAGAAGTGACCTGTACAAGAAGGACGGATTGCACCTGAATTGGAAGGGGACTAATATACTGACAGGGAAATTTGCTAGAGCTGCTTGGGAGGATTTAAACTAGTAAGGTGGGGGGGTGGGACCCAGGGAGATAGTGAGGAAAGAGATCAATCTGAGGCTTGTACAGTTGAGAACAGAAGCAAGTCAAACAGTCAGGGCAGGCAGGGACAAGGTAGGATTAATAAATTAAACTGCATTTATTTCAATGCAAGGGGCCTAACGGGGAAGGTAGATGAACTCAAGGCATGGTTAGGAACGTGGGACTGGGATATCATAGCAATTACAGAAACATGGCTCAGGGATGGGCAGGACTGGCAGCTTAATGTTCCAGGATACAAATACTATAGGAAGGATAGAAAGGGAGGCAAGAGAGGAGGGGGAGTGGCACTTTTGAGAAGGGATAGCATTATAGTTGTGCTGAGGGAGGATATTCCCGGAAATACATCCAGGGAAGTTATTTGGGTGAAACTGAGAAATAAGAAAGGGATGATCACCTTCTTGGGATTGTATTATAGACCCCCTAATAGTCAGAAGGAAATTGAGAAGCAAATTTGTAAGGAGATCTCAGCTATCTGTAAGAATAATAGGGTGGTTATGGTAGGGGATTTTAACTTTCCAAACATAGACTGGGACTGCCATAGTGTTAAGGGTTTAGATGGAGAGAAATTTGTTAAGTGTGTACAAGACAATTTTCTGATTCAGTATGTGGATGTACCTACTAGAGAAGGTGCAAAACATGACCTACTCTTGGGAAATAAGGCTGGGCAGGTGACTGAGGTGTCAGTGGGGGAGCACTTTAGGGCCAGCGACCATAATTCTATTCATTTTAAAATAGTGATGGAAAAGGATAGACCAGATCGAAAAGTTGAAGTTCTAAATTGGAGAAAGGCCAATTTTGACAGTATTAGACAAGAACTTTCAAAAGCTGATTGGGGACAGATGTTCGCAGGTAAAGGACGACTGGAAAGTGGGAAGCCTTCAGAAATGAGATAACGAGAATCCTGAGAAAGTATATTCCTGTCAGGGTGAAAGGAAAGACTAGTAGGTATAGGGAATGCTGGATGACTAAAGAAATTGAGAGTTTGGTTAAGAAAAAGAAGGAAGTATATGTAAGGTATAAACAAGCTAGATCGAGTGAAGAATATAAAGGAAGTAGGAGTATACTTAAGGGGAAAATCAGGAGGGCAAAAAGGGGACATGAGGTAGCTTTGGAAAATAGAATTAAGGAGAATCCAAAGAGTTTTTACAAATACATTAAGGACAAAAGGGTAACTAGGGAGAGAATAGTGCCCCTCAGAGATCAACAAGGCAGCCTTTATGTGGAACCGCAGAAAATGGGGGAGATACTAAATGAGCATTTTCTTTTAGATTAGATTACTTACAGTGTGGAAACAGGCCCTTCGGCCCAACAAGTCCACACCGACCCTCCAAAGAGCAACCCACCCAGACCCATTCCCCTACATTTACCCCTTCACCTAACACTATGGATAATTTAACATGGCCAATTCACCTAACCTGCACATCTTTGTGACTGTGGGAGGAAACCAGAGCACCCAGAAGAAACCCACACAGACACTGAGAGAATGTGCAAACTCCACACAGACAGTTGCCTGAGGCAGGAATTGAACCCAGGTCTCTGGCACTGTGAGGCAGCAGTGCTAACCACAGTGCCACCGTGCATCAGTATTTGCTGTAGAAAAGGATATGGATGATATAGACTGCAGGGAAATAGATGATGACATCTTGCAAAATGTCCAGATTACAGGAGGAAGTGCTGGATGTCTTGAAACGGGTAAAGGTGGATAAATCCCCAGGACCTGATCAGGTGTACCCTAAAACTCTGTGGGAAGCTAGACAAGTGATTGCTGGGCCTCTTGCTGAGATATTTGTATCATTGATAGTCACAGGTGAGGTGCCGGAAGGCTGGAGGTTGGCTAATGTGGTACCATTGGTTAAGAAGGGTGGTAAGGACAAGCCAGGGAACTATAGACCAGTGAGCCTGACCTCAGTGGTGGGCAAGTTGTTGGAGGGAATCCTGAGGGACAGGATGTACATGTATTTGGAAAGGCAAGGACTGATTAGGGATAGTCAACATGGCTTTGTGCGTGGGAAATCATGTCTCACAAACTTGATTGAGTCTTTTGAAGAAGTAACAAAGAGGATTGATGAGGGCAGAGCAGTATATGTGATTGATATGGACTTCAGTACGGCGTTCGACAAGGTTTCCCATGGGAGATTGAGTAGCAAGGTTAGATCTCATGGAATACAGGGAGAACTAGCCATTTGGATACAGAACTGGCTCAAAGGTAGAAGACCAAGGGTGGTGGTGGAGGGTTGTTTTTCAGACTGGAGGCCTGTGACCAGTGGAGTGCCACAAGGATCGGTGCTGGTCCTCTACTTTTTGCCATTTACATAAATGATTTGGATGTGAGCATAAGAGATGCAGTTAGTAAGTTTGCAAATGACACCAAAATTGGAGATGTAGTGGACAGTGAAGAAGGTTACCTCAGATTACAACAGGATCTGGACCAGTTGGGCCAATGGGCCGAGAAGTGGCAGATGGAGTTTAACTCAGATAAATGTGAGATGCTGCATTTTGGGAAAGCAAATCTTAGCAGGTCTTATACACTTAATGGTAAGGTCCTAGAGAGTGTTGCTGAACAAAGAGACCTTGGAGTGCAGGTTCATAGCTCCTTGAAAGTGGAGTCACAGGTAGATAGAATAGTGAAGAAGGCGTTTGGTATGCTTTCCTTTATTGTTCAGAGTAGACAATAGACAATAGACAATAGATGCAGGAGTAGGCCATTCTGCCCTTCGAGCCTGCACCGCCATTCAATATGATCATGGCTGATCATTCCTGTATTGAGTACAGGAGTTGGGAGGTCATGTTGTGGCTGTACAGGACATTGGATAGGCCACTGTTGGAATTTTGCGTACAATTCTGGTCCCCTTCCTATCAGAAAGATGTTGTGAAACTTGAAAGGGTTCAGAAAAGATTTACAAAGATGTTGCCAGGATTGGAGGATTTGAGCTACAGGGAGAGGCTGAACAGGTGGGAGCTGTTTTCACTGGACCATCGGAGGCTGAGGGGTGATCTTATAGAGGTTTATAAAATTATGAGTGGCATGGAAAGGGTAAATAGGCAAAGTCTTTTCCCTGGGTCGGGGAGTCCAGAACTAGGGGGCATAGGTTTAGGGTGAGAGGGGAAAGATATAAAAGAGACCTACGGGGCAACCTTTTCACACAGAGGGTGATACGTGTATGGAATGAGCTGCCAGAGGATGTGGTGGAGGCTGGTACAATTGCAACATTTAAGAGGCATTTGGATGGGTATATGAATAGGAAGGGTTTGGAGGGATATGGGCTGGGTGCTGGCAGGTGGGACTAAATTGGTTTGGGATATCTGGTTGGCATGGACAGGTTGGACCAAAGGGTCTGTTTCCATGCTATACATCTCTATGACTCTGTACAAAAGCACAAGGGGCATAGATAAGGTGAATAGCCAATGTCTTTTCCTCAGAGTAATTGAGTCCAAAACTATGGGGCATAGGTTTCAGGTAAGAATCGAAAAGTATGGCACTGGAAAAGTACAGCAGGTCAGGCAGCATCTTCGGAGCAGGACAGTTGACATTTCAGACATTTGCCCTTCATCAGGAATGATGAATGAAGGGCTCATGCCCAAAGCATCGACTCTCCTGCTCCTTGGAAGCTGTCTGACATGTTGTGCTCTTCCAGCGACTCACTTTTTGACTCTGATCTGCAGCATCTGCAGTCCTCCCTTTCTCCATAGGCTTAAGGTAAGAGGGGAAAGATTTAAAAGGGACCTGGGAGACAACTTTTTCTTGCAGAGGGGGTGTATATGGATTGAACCACCAGAGGAAGTAGAGGTAGGTATAGCTACAAAATTAAAATGATATTTGGACAGGTACATGGATGGAAAAAGTTTTGATGGATATGGACTAAACGCAGACAAATAGGACTAGTTCAGTTCAGGAAACTTCGTTGGCATGAATGAGTTGGGTCGAAAGGCCTGTTTCTGTGCCGTATACCTCTATGACTCTATCACTTTGTACTGAGACAATGTGTTATTTTCTTCTTTACTTTGTCCTTGGTCTTTGTGGTAGTACACGGACACTGAGTGCAACATTTGGTATAAGTTGCGGTCATATCCAGCAGAATCATCTGAGATGCCTTGGGTAAATTCACAGCCAGCAATCCCTCTTACTGTTACTGGCTCAGTCACTGATGTGAAGTAGGGAAGGATGGCCACATAAGGTATTTGTTGAACAGAATAGATTTATTGCACACGACCTAATGGTTGCATTGCATTTAAGTTACATGGTAGTTCTTTATGAGATCTCAGGTTCGACTTAAGGTTAAGAAAACATTACTGTGAACTTGGAACTTGAAAAACAAGTGAACCAGTTAGCTCCTTCCAAGAAACTACTTTCCAGAGAAGCATCCTTTTCACTCTGATAAGCTGAGCTTTCCTCATGGTGTTAGTTAACTCTTTCAGGTACAAACTGTTTATTAAATTCTTTATACAATTGTTTAAAATAAATAACATTGGTAACGCAAATAGATTTACAAGTACCCATTGTTCAGCAAGTCTCTGACTTTACAAATGCCTGACAACTTAGTTGGCTTGGAAGCCTGCTGCTGGAGGACAGAACTTTCAAGTTCAATTCATTCAAAAACTGGAATCTCAGTGGATCTTTGATCTCCTGAATACTGTTTAATATATTCCCACTTGGAGGATCTTTAGTTTGATCGAATCATGTATGAGAAGAAGCTGTGTTTCTGAAAGAAGTCAACTGTAGTGAGGTTAACTCGTGTATGCCTCTTCCATTCTTGCACATCTTCACTTGGATGACACGGTCAGTTTATCTAATTAAATCTGATTCTGCCCTTTTTCTACCGCTTCCTTCAAACAAACAAACTGACTATCTCAAGAATCTATTGCTAACTGGAACTATAAATTACTGGTTTCTATGGTGTCAAAGATATCCAATGATCAGAGTTTGAATATTCATTTGCGGTTGGAAGTTAATTTAATAATCTCATCCTATGAAATCAGTAGCATCTTCTGACCTCTCAAGTATGAAGAGTTGTTGTATACTTACATAACTGATCTTCAGTGGCATACATTTCCTCTTGGGTTCATCAAGTACTCCTCTGAGGCTTATGCAGTCTTCTTCTTATTGAACAAAGCTATGTCAACTGATTGCATTTGATGTCTGAGCGGGTTGATGCTTTTTAAGCAGAATTGTAAAAGTTACACAGGCTTCTCTGCTCCGAGTGAGAAGTGTTGGCTTCTGATGATGCATCCGTATTCCATATAGAATTGCTTTCTTATTTTAAGACTACCCTCGCAATGCCTTTGATTTTGAGTAATGTTCTGTAGTTCCTGCTGTCCTGTGTCTGAAAGTTGTAGTTTTAATGAAGTGGGTTTTTTTTATATTATATAGTAACTCTTGTCCCAGTGTCACATTTGAAATGAAGTTTGATGCCAATGAATCTATATACTCTCTATCATAGACATAAGTCATCTAATACCCCTTGGAATGATTCAGTTTAAAGATGTTATATCATCATGTGTCGTAATGGAGGCATTTCTTGGTAATCTGGAATTTCTTCCAATAGTACTAGCTCTAAGGTGTTGATCTTGATCTGCAAATAAGCTTTATTAATTCTCTGCTTCAGATGTTATTTTTGACTTTTTGATATTCTCTGGAAATGGCCCACTTTCTTACAAAAGCTGCATTGATGTGATAAAAGTGGATATTGTATCTGTTTGCATATGTTTTTAAAATTTCCATATCTGAAACAGCAACCTCTAGTATCAAGCAATTTGAAGACTTTAATGCTGTTTTGATCAGGTCTGATTAGATTAGATTAGATTACTTACAGTGTGGAAACAGGCCCTTCAGCCCAACAAGTCCATACCGACCCTCGAAGAGCAACCCACCCAGATCCATTCCCCTACATGATGATGTTTTTGGGTTAGGTTTATTTTCTGTTCTTGTCAATGCCTTGTAATACTTATGGGTTTCAGCTTCTACTATATATGGATAGCTCTTTCAAGTGTGACATCTCTTTTTTGTTTGTAACAGAGCTGAATGAAAAGTATCATACAATTCTACTAACAACTCTGTCTCAAATTAGTTCTAACTGACATAATTAGTTCTGTCAATGTGACAGACTGACAAATTAGTTCTGCCAACCACCTGATGAAGGAACAGCGCTTCAAAAGGTAATGCTTCCAAATAAACTGGTTGGACTATAATCTTGTGTTGTGTGATTTTTAACTCAAATTAGTTCTGACAATATGAAACAATCATCAATAAAGTTGTCAACAGGTTCTCCTGGAAACTGCAATCCTATATTAAAATGTGCTTTCTCCACTGTTTCTAAATACAATATAATTGCCAATATCATATCATCCAAGTCGTCTATCTCTTATATTCTGTTGTTTTAAAATATGCTCTGCTACTTGACCTTGTTCTTATTTTCTCTGGGCTTTTTTTGCAGTCCTGAAGCAATTCTTCATCTCATGAATTATTTCTTCCATACCATCTACTTTAATACACTGTCCAAAGTATCTGTAATCTTACATATACTTTGTGGTGTAAACTTTTCTTCATTCCTGTTACTTCTCTTATTTAAATAATTTGTTTGAAACCTAATGAAGGAATATTTTTGAGGAAGGGTCACTGGACCCAAAACATTAACTCTGCTTTCTCTCCACAGATACTGCTTGATTTGCTGAGTTTTTCCAGCAATTTCTGATTTGCTTGTGAAATAATATTTTATCTATATTGTTCATGTAGCTGGTATTCAATATTTTAAATAGCACGATCACTTCAATTAATAAATGCTGAGTGTTCTTTTGCAACTTATTTTTGGTATTGTGATTTGTTGTTGCTGAATACTGAAGATGAATTGTTAATGAAGCCTGTTTTAATTAAGTTTCTTTTATACTCCTATTTCTTTGTTTCACTTTTCAGAAGTTTATCTTTAAATTCTATCAATTAGCATTGCAAAATCTTCTAAATATTTTAGAATTATCCTTCAATTTCTATTAAAGCCAAAGAGTCAGAGAGATGTGCAGCAGGGAAACAGACTCTTCAGTCAACTCATCCATGCCAACCAGATATCTTAAGTTAATTTAGTTTCCTTTTTCAATAATTGGCCTGTATCCCTCTAAACTCTTCCTATTCATATACCCAACCAGATGTCTTTTAAATGTTGTAATTGTATCAGCCTCTACCACTTACTCTGGCAGCTCATTCCATGTATGCACCACTTTCTGCATGAAAAGGTTACCCTTTAAGTCCATTTCAAATTTTCCCCTCTCATCCTAAACCTATGCCCTCTAGATCTGGAATCCCGCACCCCAGGGAAAGGACCGTGGCTATTTATTCTATCCACCACCCTCATGATTTTAGAAACTTCCACAAGGTCAACCCTCAGCCTCCGACGCTCCAGGGAAAACAGCCCCAGCCTATTCAGCCTCTCCCTATAGCTCAAATCCTCCAACCCTGGCAACATCCTGGTACACTTTTCTGAACCCTTTCAAGTTTCACAAACATCCTTCTGATAGTAGGGAGACCAGAATTGCGCTCAATATTCCAAACATGGCCTAACCAATGTCCTGTTAAGCCACAACATAACCTGCCAACTCCTATACTTAATGTTCTGTTCAATAAAGGTAAGCATACCAAATGACTTCTTCACTCTCCTCTCTACCTGCAACTCCACTTTCAAGGAACTATGAATCCGCACTCCAAGGTCTCTTTGTTCAGCAACACTCCCCAGGACCTTACCATTAAGTGTATAAGTCCTGCCCCGATTTGCCTTTCCAAAATGCAGCACCTCACATTTATCTAAATTAAACTCCATCTGCCACTCCTAGGCCCATTAGCCCATCTGATCAAAATCCCATTGAACTCTGAGGTAACCTTCTTTGCTGTCCAATTTTGATGTCATCTGCAAATTTACTAACCATACCTCCTATGCTCACATCCAAATCATTTAAATAAGTGACAAAAAGCAATGGACCCAGCACTGATCCTTGTGCTCACTGCTGGTCACAGGCCTCCAGTCCAAAAAGCAACCTTCTACCACCACCCTCTGTCTTCTACCTTCGAGCCAGTTCTGTATCCAAATGGCTAGCTCTCCCTGTATTCCATGTGATCTAACCTTGCTAACCAGTCTCCCATGCAGAACCTTGTTGAATGCCTTTACTGAAATCCATACAGATCACATCCGCCACCCTACCTTCATCAATCCTCTTCGGTGCTTCTTCAAAACATTCTATTAAGTTTATGAGAAACAATTTCCCATGCACAAAGCCATGTTGACTATTCCTAATCAATCCTTGCCTTTGCAAAGACATGTATTCCTGTCCCTCAAGATTCCCTCTAACAACATGTTCACCACTGATGTCAGTGGACTGTAGTTCCCTGGTTTTTCCTTGCCACTTATCTTAAATAGTGGCACTATGTTAGCAAACTTCTAATCTTCCGATACCTCACCTGTGGCTCTTGATGAAATAAATATCTCAGCAAGGGGCTCAGCAATTACTTTCCTAGTTTCCCACAACTTCTAAGTTATACCTGATCAGATCCTGGGGATTTATCCACCTTTTAATATATTTTAATACATCCAGCACCTCCTCCTCATCAAGATGTTGCTATTGATTTCCCCAAGTTCTCTAGCTTCCATATCCTTCTCCACTATAAACACTGATGCAAAATACTCATTTAGTATCTCCCCCATCTCCTGCCGTTCTGCACTTAGGCTGTCTTGCTGATCTTTCAGTGGTTCCATCCTCTCCCTCGTTACCCTTTTGCCCTTGATGTATTTGTAGAATCCCTTTGGATTCTCTTTAAACCTACTTGTCAAAGCTATTTGCAAAAAATGTTTTCAAGAATTTAAAGAGCATAGCAATGTGTTAAAATTAAGTCATTTTGTAGTTTTATTTTTCTGAAATGGAAAAAGATGTTGTAGTTTTGCGCTAATTCTCTGTCCTTCATAATGGGTTTCGCATTCCTCTTAACAATATAGGCAATTTGCACCCTTTCTGTTGATTGCTCACGAGTTTCATACTGAAAATGTTTGGCACCCTACTTCTTGTCTTTGAGTCTGTTTTTGATTGCATTGCAAACATCAATCTTCATTTAAACACAGCAATTATTAATAAACTCTTTATGCACTGTAGTCAAATTATACCAGCTAGTTTAATGCTTTTCTTTATGTGTGTACTCTTTTTAAAAGTTTGTTTGCAGTTCTTCCCAACAGGTTCAAACTCTTATAATGATGGTCTTTTATTAGATACAGCAATTTAAACTTTGATTTAGTTTCTGAGCTTTGAATTGTTTATTCAATGGACAAATTTTCACCCTTCCTCCAAGGGGCATAACTTATATTAATTGTCTGATAATGAGTGCTCTGCCCTGGGTTGATTCATATTTCCCAGTTGTAACCTTAATAAGTTTGTTTTGGTCGACATGAGATTTTTCCATTTTTTCCACTATTGCAAGTGGATTGGATTTTTTTTCCCCAGGTCGGCTTAGTACATCTAATGCTTCTGAGTTCTGGATAAAGGCAAGTCTAGGACTAAGGGGTATAGTTTAAAAAAAAAGGGATCTCCCATTTAAGACTGACTTGAGAAGAAATTTGATCTTTTAGAAGGTTGCCAGTGCAGGTAAAAATACTGAGAAAAGCTTGTAATATTTTGAAACAAGTATAGTGGCCATACTGAAGCTCTTGTTTGAAGTATACAAGTCAGGCCCGACTCCTGCTTCTAATTATACGTAAATGTGGTTCCTTCCCTCCAGGGAATTAGGGAAGTGGATCGGTTCATGTGACGTTTCTAAGTGCTTTCTCCAACACCTTTCTGTGTGCATGGGAATCTTTAGGCTGTTTTTTTGCTCAGATAATGTAACAGATGAACTAGGTCCCAATAGCATCCACATATAAACAGGATAACAATAAAAAATAATTGATCATTAATAATGCCACTAGCCTTTTGTTCCAGGGTTAATAAACCATTGAATTGAAGTTATTCCAATGCCTTGGTTCACATCTCCAGAGCATTAGTTGAAACCTCTGGATTACAAGGCCAGCATCATTACTGTTTTGCTACCATCCCCCTTAATTAAGTCAGCCTGGATCAATTGCTTTCAGACATCAATGTTTGCTGCACAGTGAGCACTGTAAATGATAATGGAAACATATTTGTGCCTCTCTCCCTTTCTGCATGTGCAGAGAAGCTTGGGTCACTGTTGTGATAGTAACAAGGTCAGTCTTGGGGCTGTTAACCCGATCCAATTAGGGAGCCCTGACTAACAGACAAAAAACAGAAGTGTCAGAGGTTCTGTTCACCCTGAGAGCTGGCTCGGAGGGAGCTGGATCAGTGTCAAGCTTCTTCCACCTGTAAATAAAGGGTGACTTGGTAACGGGGTACTGGCCTGTGTGAGGTTATTCGAGTCACCCTCCATAAAAGTTAAATGCCCATCCACAGATTCCCTATTCCTTCCACAGACTGCCTGCACAGTTTTACTTTAAAACAAACAACTGAATCCGATCCCAAAGTATCTGAATGTGGCAACCTTGCAATGTTAAATGAATCAAAACTAGCTCAGCCTAGTCACTTCTGGCTTAGAATTTGATTTGATACTAACCCCAAATATTGATATTAGCAGATTCAAATGTCCTAAAGTGTGCAAATTATTAGGGAGTCTCCGTATTGCTGTTTACAAAAACCGGTGATGGCATGACCTAATCAGTCAGAAATGTAAGTTACAATGTACGTAATACTTTGTCCCTCCATTGACATTGTATATAATTGTATGTCACAATGCAAATGGCAAGTTCCTTCAGTTACTGTAGAAATCAGCAAATGAGTTAGTCATGTTGGAATGAAGGCGGATATTGTAATTCTCTGTTCATATTTGTTAGTTCACAGGGAGCCCAAAGCTGGACATCGAGACTCATAAAGCTAAGAGATAACTTTTTTTGACATTCCCAATATGTGGTTAGATTGTAAAAGTCACCATCTCAAGATGCAGTGGAGGCAAGTGGGATGGAAACATTTAAGGGGGATTGTTACAAACATATGAGAGAGAAAAGAATTAGTGGTTGTGTTGTTGGGGGAGATGAAGTGGAGTTGAGGGGTTGGTTGTGGGGTTGAGCTGGCTTGTATGCATCTTCAACATTGGCCTGGAACAGTTGAGCTAAACAATCTGCTTCTGCAGTATGCGTTCATAGTAATTAATGTAAATGGATGAAAACGATGACTGTATTCATTCTTTAACTACTGATCACAGTGTCTGTCATTGACAAGCTCACACTTCAAAACTTTGTTTATTAGATGTGACTGCTGCTGGTTAGGCCAGTGTTTATTGTCCTTGGACTGTAAACTCAGCTGCAGTGCTGTTCAGAAAGGAATCCCAGAGTTTGGTACAATGGCAGTGAAGGAATGGTGATGTAGTTTAATAACAATGCACAACCTTTAAAGATTACTTCACTGATGAAGGAGCAGTGCTCTGAAAGCTTGTGATTTCAAACAAACCTGTTGGAAAATAACTTGGTGTCGTGTGACTGCTGACATTTAAAGATTAAGCAGAAATTTGGGATGATGGGCATTATATAGGAATAAAGTGCTATTTTGTAGGGAAATGACAATTAATAAATGACGTGCTCAACAAAACAATTAATTTTGTTAAGCTTTAGCACCTTCATTATAAATTCCATCTTTTGCACAATAAATTGTAATTTTGTTTCTAACAGCCCTGTAAAATATCACTTTACACTCCATATATGGATGCAGGACATATCCTGGAGAGAGGTGAATAAAACACTGACGTGAACAAAGGTGAGAATGGTGCTTCAGTTACAGGGATTAGGCGAAGTACGAATAAGGATCAGAGACAAAAGGAGAAACAGAGTGTTTTAATTGAAATTTAATTACAGCATAGAAACTTAAACTAAATTATAGCTGAATTAATATACACAATAAAAATTGGAGCATGGCCATCCCGGGCAGATTAGTGAGGCCTCTTCTGGAGTATTGTGTCCAGTTCTGGTCACCCAGTTATAGGAGGATATTATTAAGCTAGAGAGGGTTCAGAAGAGATTTACCAGGAGGTTGCCAGGTATGGAAGATTTGAGTTATACAGAAAGGCTCAATAGGCTGGGACTTTTTTTCACTGGAGCGTAGGAGGTTGAGAAGTGACCCTATACAGATCTATAAAATCATAAGTGGTATAGACAGGGTTATTGGTAGGTGTCTTTCCCTAAGATGGGAGATTTCAAGGCTAGGGGCATATTTTTAAGGTGAGAGGAGAGAGATTTAAGAAAGGGGCAAAGTTTTTATACAGAAGGTGGTTCACGTGCAGAATGAACTTCCTGAGGAAGTGGTGGATGCAGATACAGTTGGAATGTTTAAAAGGCATCTAGATAAGTATATGAATAGGAAAGGTTTGGAGGGATATGGACCAGGAGAAGGCAGGTGGGGCTAATTTTGTTTGGGATTATGTTCAGCATGGACTGGTTGAACCAAAGGATCAGTTTCCTTGCTGTTTGACTCTATGACTCTATGACAAAAAATTTGTACACTAATTATGGGAGGGAAATGTGAGAGAAAAATCATGTATCAATCAAGCAAAAGAACTGGGAAGCACTTGGAGATTTTATTTAGTGACTCATTGATTGGAGAAAGAAGGGATAAACAGAAACATTTGAGTAGGAGTCCAAATCTGTGCAAGTCTCCATCCTCAAGTTGTATGTTTCTGCAGCTACAAAGGAATACGATTTATGAGACTTTGTCACAAGAAATGTAATCAGTCAAGGAGATAATTATGGCTGAG
This sequence comes from Chiloscyllium punctatum, assembly GCF_047496795.1. Taxonomy (NCBI): domain Eukaryota; kingdom Metazoa; phylum Chordata; class Chondrichthyes; order Orectolobiformes; family Hemiscylliidae; genus Chiloscyllium; species Chiloscyllium punctatum. Next base: position 51,249,918 of record NC_092783.1, read on the forward strand.
AGCCTTTTGAATAGCCGCAATAACATTTAAAGTCCAAATAGAGAGGGAAACATGCTGTAAAAAAGCAAAATCAAATCAAAATGAGGATGATTTTAAGATGAGGGACGAACTAGCTGAGATAAGACTTACAGAGAATTTAGCAAAAAAGGATAGTGATCAACAAAAGGAAAATTAACAAGACACAAAAAAATACAGAATACAGCATCAAAAAGATTGTGAAGAATGCCTTAAATTAATAAAAATGTCCAAAAATAAACTTAAAATGAAAAAGAGGATTTATGACATTGACATACATGATACAAACTTAAAAATGTCAATATGGAAAGTGGTGGGAAAAGGACAGTAAGAACTGAATATGCAAGACACTGAAAATATTTTTTTTAAAATGGTAATATATTTTACAAATAAATCAGGAATAGATTAGTGGGGAGGATTATTAAAGGATTGTCTAGGATATTTAACGGTATTTTATTTAACTTTTATTCAGGAAAAGGATATTGAGGGGGGAGGTAAATCATCATTAGAGTAAAATGAGTAAAACATACACCAAGAAATACATGACACTTCCAGAGAAGAAATAATGCCTGTGCTACAAGTTATATTCAAAGCTTTAGTAAGACTGAGTGTGTGCCAGAGAACTGGAGGCTGATCAATGTAACACCTGTTTTCACCACAGATAATTACAGGCCAGTCAGTTTAATAACTGGGGGAGTAGACCTGTCGGAATCTTTATTTGAAATTACTAAATATCTGGAGAAAGGGGAAATAATCTGAAGCAGTTAATAAGGTTTTCTGAAAGGCACATTGTATTTGCTAAATCAACTAGATTTTCTGAGGAGGTTTTGAAATGAATGATATTTATTCTTTGGAGTTACAGGTCTGGTAGATAGAGGAAACATAACAGATACTATGTACATGGACATGCAGCAATGTCAAAGCTAGAGGACCAGGAGAACAAAGGGGAATAGGGCTGGGTCGGAGGCTAGAAAATTTGATTAGAAACTACATAAGATCGAGAAAGGAATTAAGAGTAGAGAGTAGTTGGAAGTGGTTAATAAAGTCCATGAAGTTATTTTTTTTCTGAGAATATCAGCTTGCTTTGATTTACAAAATGAGTCAAACCAATTAGTTTAAATCTGAATCACAGTTTAAATACCTTATGTGTTATTACGTGAAACATCATAAAATCTGCAAGTGATGTGTGGCAATGCCAAAGGCAAGTGTACTGAAAAAATATTGACATATTTACTTTAACATACAACAACAGTTGAATGTTGTAAAGCAGTTTATGTAACAATAAATACAGCTGTAGTAAAGGGCACAATGAAAACAGAAGGTTAACCACTCCCATTGAGAAAAGGGCAAACCAAATCCTCATTCGTGGCTCTTTCAAAATTTTACTTAAGGAAAATATTCCTGCCTGAGATTTTAAAATTTCCAAATATTCCACGTTGTTTTAGAAGCAAATAATATGGCAATTAATATATATGTAATCGAGGAAAGAGTATAAAAACAACAATTCCAACCTACCTCTATATGGTCTGTTGGATCTGTAACATACACCTCGTTGGCAATTGTGTATTACCTCTAGCCTAGAGAATTAAATCAATCGAGCATTTAGCAATTGGCTCTGTATCCACAGCATCCCAATTAGTCAGGTCCAAGAAGCAACAGAAATAAAATCACAAAAATTAATTATTAATCAAATAACAGCATGCAAAGATGTTTATAGGTACTCACACTCCAACCATTTATCGCACAGTGCCAAAGGTTTTGATATAAAAGCAATCACTCAATAAAGGGGCTTAAGATGTGGCAATCTTACACAAATCTCCATTGGGGTGGAGCTGAGTCATAAACCCAGTAGACCTGACTGAGTAGAGTTGCCAACTCTGTTCAAACTTAATTTTAGTGTCCGAGAATATTCGTTGGCGTGGTATGTTCAAAATTTAATGCTCCAGTGCCAATGTAACTGCTGTGAAACATGCCATGTCATTGTGTTTCAATGATGGCCATCTTAATGTGCTTTAAATAAGAACAGGAAGTAATGAAGAAATTCTGAAGTCCTGCAACATCAGTTGAGAAAAAAATACAGTTCATGTTTCAAGAGCAATTGCTTGATCCAGTATAATAATTACATAGCTTACTTGGAAGGACTACTTAATTTGCAACTCAATGAAACTCTGTAAATACTTTAAATGTTTTTAGTAACGACTGTGTTTGCCAGTTTTCGTATCATCCATGTTTTGCTCACATAACTTTGAATTTCATGTATTCTACAGATGGATCAACCATGACGTAACTGTCGTGATTGTAATGAGGTCAGCCAGATGGCCCTCATAGAGTCATAGAGTCATACAGCATGGAAATAGACCCTTCAGTCCACCCAGTCTATGCTGAATGTTATCCCAGACTAAACTAGTCCCACCTGCCTGCTGCTGGCCCATATCCCTCCAAACCATTCCTATTCATGTACTTAGCAAAGTGACTTTTAAAAGTTGTAATTGTGCCTGCAACTACCACTTCCAGATGTGAACTACTCCACATATCCTTCATGTCTTTTTAAAGTGTCTCTCCTCTCACCTTAAAAATGTGCTCCTTTGCCTTCAAATCCCCCATCCTAGGGAAAAGACACCTACAATTAACTATGTCTATACCCCTCATAATTTTATAAGGTCACCTCTCAAAACTTCTATAAGTCATGGTGGTGTTAATCTGGTCCAGTCAGGGAGCCCTGGCTGACAGATATAAACAGCAGAAAGTGGCATACCTAATGAAAAGCTTATGCCAGAACTGTCGATTCTCCTGCTCCTCAGATGCTGTCTGTCCTGCTGTGCTCTGCGAGAGCCACCCTTTTCGACCAAGAGCGTCAGAGGTTCTGTTCACTCTGAGAGCTGGCTGTGAGGAAGCTGGATCAGTGTCAACGCCATTCGTATAAATAAAGGGTGACTTAGTGACGGGATACCACCTTCTGTAGAGAGATTTCAGAAATCAATTTACAGAACAGATTCAATGAGATGGATGGCGTATTCCTGCTCCTATGTGCAATGTTTCCAATTTGACTTTGCAAATTGAAGAAAATTGCAAAATGATAACAGATAGCTTCCATAAACAGGAAACCTTGTTATACTGAAGCATGCAGAAGCACTTTTTCACAAGCTGATACATAGCAACTTTTCACACATTTTTTCCACTTCGAAGTTTATTGACGCATAAAACGATGATAGGAAGTGGGGGTCAGGGAGTTCAAACTAGGGGATAGTGAATCAGCAGTCCCGTTTCCAGGTCTGCAAATTTTCTTTTCTATTGGAGCCTTGAGTTACTGCTTAAGATAAATTCATACCCATTGCATTTTGGCTTTTTTTTCATCAAGTTTCCAGAGGTCGACACCACTTATGTCTTTCACATGAGATGTTAAACATCTTCTGCTCAAGTGAATGTAAACAATTTTATAGAACTTTTTCAGAACTCTCCCTGCTGTCCCAGCCAAAATTTTTCCCTTAACTGGTTTCAGCAAGTCAAAATTGATTGGTCATCATTGGTCAAGGGAGCTTGTCATGCTAAGTGGGCTATCATATTTTCAACGTTAAAGTTGAAGGAGAAAAAAAGTTCAGTAAAATGTTTGGACATTGGAGTATTTGCCATTCCCATATTGTATATTTCTTTCATTGTGATACAAAGCAGCTAACCAGCAAGAAACAGAGAGTGGGGATAACTGGATAATGTTGAGACAGACCAATAGAAACTAGTGGATTGCCAAAGGGACCAGTCCTAGGGTCTCGATTATCTACAATGTACATTAATGACTCAGGCAAAGAATGTCTTGAAAAATTTGGCAGATAGACTACACTATAAAAGCATGTGATGTTGTCCAATTTGCAAGGACGAACAGAAAAGCAAATCATTATTCAAAGGAAAAGAGGTTGCAGAATGCTGCAGTCTAGAGTGATCTAAATGTCCTTTTAACACGAATTACAAAAGGTTGGCAAGCAGGTACAGCAGGTATGTAGGAAGACAAATGGGCTGTTGGCCTTTATTGCAAGGTGTCTGGGTTAAAGAAGTATTGAAGTTTTGCCTTAACTGTATAAGCTGTTGGTGAGACTTGATGTAGAGTGTTTCACACAGTTGTGATCTCTTTAATAATTAAGAAAGAATATGCTGCATTTAAGACATTTTATTAAAGGTTCTCTCAGCCAATCCCTGGGATGGAGAGGTTATCTTAAAGGGAAAAGTTACTAAAATTTACAAGAATGAATATGATCTGATTGAAATATTAGATTTGGGAGATATGACATGGTAAATACTGAGCTGATGTCCCCCCTTATGGGCTTGTGTAAAACTAGGCAGTACAGTATCAGAATAAGGAAACAAGTGACAAAAGTCTTCTCTGATTCAGGCATTCATCTTTGTAATTCCCTACTCTATGGAGCTCTGGAGGCTGAATTAGGATTTCAGGATTAGGGAGCACATCTTTAAGGTGAGAACAGAAAGATTTAAAATAGACACAAGGGGCATAACTTTTACACAAGAGGGTAATTCGCTTCCTGAGAAAGTGGAGCATGTGGGCACAGTTAAAACATTAAAAAAAGATTTGGATAAGTACATGTAATAGGATGTGTTTGGAGGGATATGAGCCAGGAGAAGGCAGGTGGGACTAGTTTAGTTTGAGATTATGTTCAGCATGGTTTGATCAAAGGATCTGTTTCCATGTTGTATGACTCTATGTACTTGATATTGAAGCCTGCGTTAAACAGATTTACAAGGGAGAGTCATTGTTGGCAGGAAGGAGTGTGGATTTAAGTCCACAATCAGATCAGCTCCTTACTTACTGAATGGCAGAATGAGGGGCTGAATGGCCAATGACTGTTCTTATTTCTGGTATGTTTATGAGATAGATTCTAAGCTTTGTATATTTATATATTATAAATTTAAATGATATTTTATACATTATAAATTTATGTATATATATTTTTATATGAAAGAAAATAGGCTTTTCCTCTGAAGATTACAGGGGAGGCAACAGTTTTGTGATATTATTATTGGACTGCTAATCTAGAGGCCCAGGTCCCAGATTTGGTATGCTTTCCTTTATTGGTCAGAGTATTGAGTACAGGAATTGGGAGGTCATGTTGCAGCTGTACAGGACAGTGGTTAGGCCACTGTTGGAATATTGCGTGCAATTCTGGTCTCCTTCCTATTGGAAAGATGTTGTGAAACTTGAAAGGGTTCAGAAAAGATTTACAAGGACGTTGCCAGGATTGGAGGATTTGAGCTACAGGGAGAGGCTGAACAGGCTGGGGCTGTTTTCCCTGGAGCGTCGGAGGCTGAGGGGTGACCTTATAGAGGTTTACAAAATTATGAGGGGCATGGATAGGATAAATAGGCAAAGTCTTTTCCCTGGAGTCAGGGAGTCCAGAACTAGAGGGCATAGGTTTAGGGTGAGAGGGGAAAGAGACCTACGGGGCAACTTTTATGTGTATGGAATGAGCTGCCAGAGGAAGTGGTGGAGGCTGGTACAATTGCAACATTTAAGAGGCATTTGGATGGGTATATGAATAGGAAGGGTTTGGAGGGATATGGGCCGGGTGCTGGCAGTTGGAACTATTGGGATTGGGTTGGGATATCTGGTCGGCATGGACGAATTGGACAGAAGGGTGTGTTTCCATGCTTTACATCTCTATGACTGTAAATCTAGAAATCTGGATTTAAGAGTCTAATGATGACCTGACATTGTGAAAAAAGCTGTAGAAATGCAATTTTTTTTAATCAACTATGAAAGTGAATACACAGGCTGCTCACTGACCTCGCTGAATGACACCTAAGCTAGAAACACTGAAAATTGTCTCCTGAATCTCATCCATATCTCCCTGGAAAGAAAGCATTTGATGCATGAAATTTATCTATAGCAAAAAAATGTTACAACCTGAGAGCTGAGTTTTCACCATGACAGACCTTCTTTCCATTGAAGTTCACAGAATGATAGTTTAAACTCTTTTTGGAGCTTTATTTCTTTATTCCACTGCTTTTACTGTGTTGAAATTAAGAACCTTGACAATATTTTCAAAGCCACTGAAGATGAAAACTGGTGTGATGAAAAATCAGCTGCTGATTTGCTACCAGCGTGTTTTGTGCAGTAGACACAAACCAACATCACTCCCAAGATCTTTAATAAAAACACTTCTAGATTTACCTCAGACCTTTGCTAATGGATAATGAATAATTGCGTTGAACAACCACCAAAAAGTACTTGAGAAATTGGAAATGAAGGAACTTCAATAGAGTTATGGATATTGTTATCCATACGCTAAATAAGACCATAAGCATTTTTTAAAATTATGCGTTCATAGCATGAGATCATAACTGTCTAGTCACTGCGTGGAGGGTAATTAAGAGTCAACCACTTTACTGTGGGCCCAGAGTCACCTGTAGTTCAGACCAGGGGAGGGTGTCACTTTCCTTCTCTAAAGGGGATTAGTAAACGAGATGGGTTTTTCCTGATAATCAACAATGGTTTCATAGTCATCATCAGACTCTTAATTCCAGATCTTCATTCAATTCAAAGTCTACCATCTGTCATGGTAGGACTCAAACCCAGGTCCCAGGAAAAGTACCTGCATCTCTGGATTAACAGTCAAGTGACAATACCATTGAGCTGTCACCTCCCACCTCATTGTCTGTTAAAGTTAAACAAGTGCTTACTAGCTTGAGGTGGAGTATCTACAGCAAGCATGGGAGAAGGTGGGAAGGCAGGCCTCCATGAATTAACAGTAACACAGCTGTCATAGGCATTGTACCCACACTGTTAACATCAGGCAGAATAATACTCCAACTATCCAGCAAACTGAGTGCTCTGACTCCCCATTCACAACGCTTGGCTCCCAAGCTTCAGAGATACTGAGAAAGTGCCGGGTTGCTGAAGGTCTCCATCAGGACAAGGTACAGGAATGCTAAGAAATTTGAAGAGAACAGCAATTTATATTACATCAGAAAAGGGTGTTGATTCATAGGCAATTTAACTCTGACTATTAACCCTGATTATTGAAAGAAAACATGGAGGAGAATTGTTCCCTATTGTGTTCTCAATGGCAATGTGTCAACTAAATTTCTCAAGAGTTTAGCAATATCCAGAAATATTAAATTTATAGAATTGCTACATTTAAAATCCTTACATTTTAAATTTTGACTTTGATCATCCTTTGATGAATCAATTTTGTCTATTTAATACCCATTTGTAACTTTACCTTTTACTGCTACAGTTAGTACAAATGTTTTAAGTATTAATAGCTGGCTTTTTGATCACAGTCATCATTGCCATGCTATTTCCTCTGGGGGTGTTTAGATATTCCAAATGATTCTGTCCATTTAATAGACAGTGGTCCTGTGCATTTCATATAGCATCTCAATGTGACTTCCAAAATGTGATGCATCTTTAGGCATCTGTCTGTTTTCAGATATGCATGTTAAGATTATCTTCAGTACTTGAAAATGTAATTTAAGCACCTTTACAATAACTTTGGATATTGGCAAGTAACATAATCTGACCAAGGAGAACACCAGGCTCCTGGCATATTTTATCAATAGATACTCCCACCTAGTTGTTTTGTAAATTTGTGCCAAATATCCCAGCAACAGAGCTACTTTTAAAAACATGAAGTGCTATGAGAGAAGCAGAGTTAATGTTTCCAGTCCGATATGATGTTTTCAGAACTGAGCTTCTTCAAAACTACACCTTTTCTCTCCAGCAGTGTTGCATGGTTATTTCACAATATATCCAATCAATTTATTGTGATTTCAGAAAATATAAAGGAGAAATTAATTGATGCCAACAAGTTGCACCATCAGCAGACTTTGGCCTTTATTCCAGTCCCACGCACATATTCAGATGAAGGAGCAACTTCTTGGCAATGACACTGCAGAATCAGGCAGACCGGTTCAGGGTCAGTAGAAAGTCAGAAGTAGAGCAGTGACATTCCCGACAAGCAGCTCACATGAACCCAGCTGTTCTTAGCATGCACAGTAGCTGGTACTGGCAAAGTGTAGTTGTGCTGCATATGATTCTATGATCTCTTGCATGGTTTAACACCTCTCTGCCTTATGCCTTCATAGGGAGGGTAATCTAGAGTGACAAAAATGGCTATGTTCCTCAATAAGACTTCCTTACATACTACCATCACTTCTTTGCCTCTCAGATCAATGTGTTGTGTCAATTCAGCTCATTCAGTTCTGTCTCAATATTCATCACCCCTGAGCTTTCCCAGACAGGCTCCCAGACAAATCAAGTTTGAAATATGCTTCAAGCATATTCGTCACTGTGAAGACTAAAGCAATTTTGTCTCCATTTGTTAATTCTCATTTTTAAATGGTCACACATTTGAAATTTACCTGACTAACTCTCTGCACCTCTGATCATTTCAGTGCTTATCATGTGAATCTTGATAACCTTCCCAATGCCGTTCCAAACAAGTTCCATCACATCCAGAACTTCTCTTCAGGTCACTTCTCAAAGTTGTCCTCTACAACCTTCATGGCCCTGCAACCCTCAACATATTGATTTTGAAATCCCTAAAGTTGCACACCGTTGTGTCTCTTCGCCATGAGTAAAAGGGCTAACAGCTGTCATGGGTCTGTATTCTGGAATTCACCCATAATGCTTTATTTCATATCTTTTCACCTTAAATGACCCTATAGAACATATCTCTCTGAGCTAACCACCAGTTGTATTCACTTACTCTTCAGCCAGTTTATTTGCAATATCTGAATTCAAAGCATGTTGAACGCAATTATTAGTGCATTTCTGACAATATGGCAATGCCATTACAATAAAGAGTTTGGTCAGAACACCATAACAATTCTTTTTTGTTCATTGATGGAGTGTTGACTTCATGGGATTTGGTCATCACTCCACAAATCTGCAATGGAAAGGCACAAGCAAGGAAACTTTTGAGGCAAGATTAAGAAGATGTAACTTTACAGTTTGGAAAAGAGACACTTGAAGGGAAACCTCATCAAAGTAAAGACATGCTAAACAGTATATATAAAAATAAATCTGTTATTACTTCAAAATAATCTCAACAAGCGGAACCAAAGGTTTGAAATAAAAATCAGTGAAAAGTAAGTTTGAAACTTGTAGCAGGAAATATGTTTTGACTGTCAACTCTGATCTCCAGCATCAGCAGACTGTCTCCTAGCTTTTTCCATATATTTGAGTTCTCTTTTCTTTAACTCATTTTTCTAATCAACCCGTTTAAAGATGTTATTACACATGTCTGGAGCAGGTGGGAATTGAACCTCTCAATCCAGTGGTAGAGACTCTGACTTTGTACCACAAGATCCCATTGAATTAGCCTCTTAGAATTTCACTAAGCTCAAGTGGCACACACTTCAGTTGTCGTTTTCATAAATCAAGACGTAGTTACCCCTAATTCTCCTTGACTACATTCAACAAAATCCCCTCCCAGTCGTCATTCCATGAATTCATGTACTTTTCCCAGGTACCATGAATACCAACTGGAGAGCTGTGAAGATTAGTAATTCAAAGAATGATGGAGAATACAATTCAGAATTAGAATTAGAATGAAATTTATTGTAATGTGTACTCAAGCACAGGAGCACAATGAAAAGTTTACAATGTCGTCCCTCATGGCGCCATGTTAGGTACAAAGTACCTAAATACAAATCTTAGATACAAAATAGAAAAATTTTAAGAAGTTACATTATCTTAAGTATAAGTTAGAAAATAAGAAATAAAGTTAAAAGGATAAATATTACAGTCAGATAAACAAATCAAATGTAATGCTAGATACTGAACAGGCTTCTTGTAATTTTTTAAATGTTTTCTGAAATCTTTTCACCTGTAGACACTGTGCAATGGAAATATTGAATTATTATCATTATTTCCAACATGTTTTTAATTCAATATTCAAAGTAAAAGAAATGAGATTATTATTGTGGAGACTGGAATGAGATTTCTAGGATTAACTTTAACCTTTAGTTTATTTGGCATTGACAACCAGGTCTGCCAAGGTAAAAACGAGAGGTTCAGTCCATTTAAATGTCAGTCAAGACACAGTAGTGTTTTGATTTGTTTTCTAATGATTTGGCATTCAAGATCAACTAAATGAAACATCCAAAACAATATGTGGCTCAGTAAAAACCTTTCAAGACTATTATGTAAAGAGAACTGCATTCTTTCCCAAATATGTAAACAGCTAATTCCGCCACTGGCTGCTATACGTGCTGAAAGTTGTAGGATGGACAATGAAGATGTCTACACTCTAAATATTGGGGTCATGGAGTTCTATTGATGGTCAAAATATTGTCTAAAAGGAACATGCCATGTGTCACTTCTGTCAACAGTTTAAGATGCCAAAATACTTTTGACCTCGATGCCAACATATTTTAAAATAAATAGCTATGAAGCATCAAGCATTCATTTTATCTAAATAATCCTACACTGGAATAGTCTTTGTGGAGATTTTTCTCCCCTATTACAATTTAATTAAAGACTAACCTCAGTGGCCAAACAAAAGGCTTGTGTTTTTGTAGGTAAGCCAATTGTTGTAATGTCCCTTGCTCATGCTGACAGTGCAGTTTACTACATTCCATTCCTTTTCGTATAGGGCAGTGTGGATTGCCACACAACAACAACATCATCATTTATGTTGCACCTCTAATGTAGCAAAATGCCCAAAGATGCTTTACAGGAATTTTCGTAAAACTTGACACCACGCCACGTAATGGCATATTAAAGCAGTTGACTCAAAGTTTGAACTACAATGATGGATATAATGAGTCTTTCAGAGGAGTAAAGAAAGATAGAGAGACTGAAATGCTTAGGCTGGAATTCTAGAACTGAGCTGGGTGCTGGCAGGTGGTACTCGATTGGGATGGGATATCTGTTCGGCATGGATGAGTTGGACCGAAGGGTCTATTTCCATGCTGTACATCTCTATGATTCTATGACTCTATGCTATTATACACGTCCGGAGCAGGTGGGAATTGAACCTCTCAATCCAGTGGTAGAGGCTCTGACTTTGCACCACAAGATCCCATTGAATTAGCCTCTTAGAATTTCACTAAGCTCAAGTGGCACGTTAGGCATTAAATGGCACACACTTCAGTTGTCGTTTTCCATAAATCAAGACTTAAGATTCTCTAATAGTTACTCCTAATTCTCTTTGACTACATTCAACAAAGTCCCCTCAGCAACTGAAAGTACAGCCACTAATGTTGGAGAAAATACAATCAGGAATGGACAAAAGAGTAGAATTAGATGAACACTGACACCCGAGAGGGTTGGGAAATGGTGAGGTTTGCATGATCTCAGATTAAAGGGGTGTCATTTTAAGGCAGAAATAAGGAGGTATTTCTTCTCTCAGAGGATTCTGAGTCTCTAGAACTCCGAGCCTAGGATGTTATGCGGGGCAGAGACCTTGTGTATATTTAAGGCTGAGATAGATAGATTCTGGATGAGTAGGGGAATCAAGGGTTAGAGGGAAAACACAGAAAAGTGGATTTGAGGAATGATCCTACTGAGTAGCAGAGCAAGCTTGAGGAGTAGGACGGCCTAATCCAGTTCCTATTTCTAATGGTCTTATAGCTTGCTGATCATCTCAGAGAGAAAATTTACCTGGAGTTACTATGACTGATTTCACTTCAGATGCTCAAGATTATCTATGACCATCTATGAGAGGCTGCAGTGTCTATTTTGAGAGATTTTGGATATTAGATGACTGAAATTTAAATGGACAAACTGCAGGAAAATTTGTTTACCTCTAGCTTCTAGGTGAGATCATTGCACAACACCAGGTAGGCTACAAGCTATGTGAAGGGAGTCTTCCCCCATTTCTCACCCCGACTCTTTTCAAGTCTTAATTAATAAAGCAATTAACACCAAGCCATCAAGCCATGAAATGAGAGACAGAACTAAAGTATGGCACTAACCTTTCAGATGAGAATGCAACAGGAGACACAACTTAACAAATACCAGTCATCAAGTTGCTTGAGAACTTATGTTAGCTTTTGAAATTACCATGTGTAAAGCAATGCTTTATGTACTTGTATTTTTACAGACCAGTAGCATGTTCTGTACAACCTGATATGGTTTCATGTGTTGACAATGGATTTACATTTGTCTGTTTGTCAAGTTTCCATCAAATATGGGTGCACAATCTGGTGAGCACCTCACTGCAAAATAGCAGCCCTGCTGGCCGAGGAAGAAATGGCCCAAACCACTGGCACTCGGAGACCGGACAGCTGGTCAGCCTCATGCCGGAGAGGACATATGGTGTACACATTCAGAGAGTTCCTCCACATGCACAGAGAGGAACAACAGCACCCAACAGATATGTGGGAACTAATCGTCCCTAAGTGTCCAGAGCTCCTAGAATGCAGTTGTGCTGTGCGAACCCAGCTGCAACATGTCTGCAGTGGACTGGCTGCCCTTGTAGGTTGTTTGGCAGCTGCCAGGGACGGTTGGGTCTGGAGCCATCACATTCTGCTAGATATGCGCACTCAGCTGCACATCATCTCCCCAGCCATCGGTACTCACGTCTGAAGTGGGCACTGAGGTGGCTCAGTGGTTCGCAAAATAGCTCAGCAAATAAAGTAGCATTTTGACTGTTTCCAGCTTCAGTCATACAAACTTACAAATCTAATAACATCACCCAACGAATGGCATTCCCACCAACTTATATATTGCTCAAGGTCATGGGCCTAAATTATGGAGAAGTTTGTGACAGAACTGTGCAGGAAGTCTCATGAGGGCTAGCTTGACATTGAGAGCATCTCGCAGCAACTTGTATACAACTGCCTGAGATCCTTGTTAGATAACATGGAGCATGAATATTTGTTAAGCACCTTATTGGTGGCCCAACACACCTCATTGATTTGTAGCTTCCTATCACACCAAACAAACTAGATGCAAAGAATTCTTGACATGAAGTCAGAGTACTGTGAGGCACTTCCATGTTGATCAGCATCAAAAAATGTCTCAAGGGCACAATTCGCAGGCACTAACTGCATGTGCCCCTTGTCCAGAGACATTGACATCTAAGATTTGTCAACACGCCCCATCCCCAGATCATCTCATCTGGGGCTGTCCAATTATCTTTCAAGGAGGGATGGGTCACAACCAGTTGTCAGATTCAGAGAAACTAAGGAAAGGAAGACTGTTGGACAGGTGAGCAAATGGGACCACTGCTGTGAGAAGGCTTTTTGGGAACTTATTCCTAGGGGATGGTGATGTAAGCTCATGGAATGAGGGAGATTCTAATTTGAGTGGGGGGATATGAAGAAACATGAATGAGAATCCCATAGAAACCTATCTAATTCTATCAGGACTATCAGTTTAGATGAAGGAAGGATGTTCCCAATGGTGGGGGAGTCCAGAACCAGGGGTCATAGATTAATGATAAGGCGTAAAACTTTTTGGATCAAGATGAGGAGAAATTTCTCCACCCACAGAGTGGTGAGGCTGTGAAATTCACGACCACAGAAAGTGATGGAGGCCAAAACATAATGTGTTTTCCAAGATAAAGGTAGTATAGCTCTTGTGGCAAAAGAGAGCAAGGCATAATGGGGGAGGGTAGGATTAAAGTATTGAGCTCAACGATCAGCCATGTCCATACTGAATGGTGGAGCAGGCCCAAGGGGTCGAATGGCCTTCTCCTACTCCTATCTTCCATGTTTCCATGCAATGGGCTAATATAGTTCATCCATGGTCAGGAACACTCTGGCCTTTAGACACCTCTCAAGTCTGTTAACGCTACAAACTAGGAGGACAAGGCTAGCGACAATGTAACCATTAACAATTTCACTTCTTGATGTGAAATAGAATGATTTGCGAAGACTCACCATCACCTTCTCAGAACAATTAGTAATAGGAAATAACGAATAACACATGATATGGCTGAGATATGACATAGGTAGGACAATAAATTGGTTGGACTGTCTTATTGACAACTTAGAAGAAGCTAACAGCTAAGCAAATCAAAAGCCCGAGATGTTTCTAAGAGGACAATTACTAATGTTGAAGTAATTTGCACCCACTTTCTCGGGGCCCTGAATGCCCATCAGGCTTTTATAAATGGGGCAGCTCAGATACATAGTGGAATGTCTGCGAGATAGCTTCCTGTATTAGATTAGATTAGATTACTTACAGTGTGGAAACAGGCCCTTCGGCCCAACAAGTCCATACCAACCCTCCGAAGAGTAACCCACCCAGACCCATTCCCTTACATTTACTCCTTCACCTAACACTACAGGCAATTTAGCATGGCCAATTCACCTAACCTGCACATCTTTGGACTGTGGGAGGAAACCAGAGCACCTGGAGGAAACCCACGCAGACACGGGGAGAATGTGCAAACTCCACACAGACAGATGCCTGAGGTGGGAATTGAACCCAGGTCTCTGGCACTTGTGAGGCAGCAGTGCTAAGTGCCACCTTGGTTGCAATTAGGATTGAAGGCAGAATGGAAGGTACTGCCAACCCATGTCTAGTTCCATCAGGTAACTCCGATACCCCTTCCTTGCATGATCTTCCTTTTTCCTTGTCTTCCATCATAATCAGCGATGTGCAGTACTGAAATACATACGCATAACTTGCTGATGAATAATCACAAGTGCAGCTATAAGGAATTGGAGAATCAGTTTGAGGCAGATGAGAACCCAGTTAACTTCCAAACACAATTTGAAATGGCCAAATAATATTGGTGGAATACAAATTTTACCCTGTGTTGCCAACACAACGAAAGCAGAAGCAAAATCAGAGATGAGGGGGTGGCCCAAGGGTGGAGAGAAAGATGGGTGGTGGTGGGGCTGGGGAGAAGGTAGCTGGGAATGCAATAGGTAGATGAAGGTGGTAGGGGGTGGGGGTGATGATGATAGGTCAGAGAGGAGGTTGGAGCAGATAGGTGGGAAGGATGATGGGCAGGTAACACAGTTCAAGAGGGTGGTGTCGAGTTGGAAGGTTGGATCTGGGATAAGGTAGGGGAAGGGGAAATGAGGAAACTGTCGAAATCAACATTGGTCATGTGTGGTTGGGGAGACGGGACACCACCTTGTGGAACATTTCAGAGAACATCTCCAGGACACCTGCACCAAACAACCCCACTGTCCTGTGGCTGAACACTTCAACTCTCCTCCCTTTCCACTAAGGGCATACAAGTCCTGGGCCAACCTCACCACCAAACTCTAGCTATCTCACACCTGAAGAAAGAATGCCTCATCTTCCGCCTTGGGACCCTCCAACAACACGACATCAATGTCGATTTCACCAGTTTCCTCATTTACTCTTCCCTCACCTTATCCCAGATCCAACCTGCCAACACGGCACCACCCTCTTGAACTGTCCTACCTATCCATCTTCCTTCCCATCTATCTGCTCCATCCATCTCTCCAATATATAACCATCAACTCCCACCTTCATCTACCTATCGCATTGCCAGCTACCTTCCCCTCAGCCCCATACCAACTTCCTGCCCCCCTCCCATTTGTCTCTCAGCCCCCTTGGGCCACCCCTCATTCTTGATGAAGAGCATACGCTCAAACCAATGACTCTCCTGCTCCTCAGATGCTGCCTCACCAGCTGAGCTTTTCCAGCACCACACCTTTCGACTCTGATCTCCAGCATCTGCAGTCTTCACTTTTCCCCAGAAGCAAAATGAGCCCAACATAACTACAGTGCAAGAATTCAAGGTTCCTCTTTAAACTATTTAATTTTGATTTGATGAATAAGTTCAGCAAGCCCATACCTCCAGCATGGTTCTCAAATGCTCCACTGAGCAGAGAATGGATCACAAGGTAATCAGCTTACAAGATCCATGACAATCCTGATTTTCTGCAATTACGTGAGAGAGTACCATACAAGAAGGTGACCAAGTCAGAGAATTGTTACATTTCTGTGACAATAATTTCTCAGACTTCATCTTAACTTCTTTCCACTTCTAAGATGAACATCCTCAAAGAACAAAAAACGAAAGTCCACCAGTTTATTTGAAAATACATCATCTTCTCACACTAACAGCATGGATATTTCTGTGACAAACATAATTCCACATCCATTCTTGCAAGGAACCCTGCTATTTGTCGTCCACATGGGCTATAGTGTGCATCTTGTTGAGATATACTGTCAAACAATTTTATCCATCACAAAATGCTGTTGTGGTTGGAGAAATTTGAATTTTGAATAAAGTATTTGAAAAATTCAAATCCCATAACCCTCATGAGTCAAATATTGAGTATTAGGTGTTATCACCCATCTGCTTTATGTAGAAATGTATAGTCTACACACATCTGAATGAACTTAATCAAACTTTACTATTGACAAGTCAGAGTCAAAGAGGACATCCAATGTTACAGTGTTACATGCAGCCTTACAGCAATAGGTTATATTCCAGGAAGTGTCTTTACCTAGATAGTGGTAAGCCTATGGAATTCTCCACCACAGAAAGCAGTGAAGAATGGAATATTGAATGTTTACAAGGGCTGAAGGTATCAAAGGGTATGGGGAGAAAGCAGGAACAGATTACTAAACTAGATGATCATCCAAGATCATATTTAATGGTGGACCAGGCTTGAAGAGCTAAATGGACTATTCCTCCATCCATTTTCCATGTGACTTAATGTCAATGTGACCTAGCTCTTTCGGCACATGCTCAGTTGCTATCTTGGCATTATGCTGTAATTAATACTTTACAATGGTTTACAGTACCCCATTTATTCAATTAATAACACACATATAACACTGAGCTCTCACTTCCTCATCTTTCCATCCATGTGTCTCTTTGGTCTGGGAATTTAATATCCAACAGCGTCCTCAGTTAAGCAATGCTTGGGACTCCTTAATGTTGAACAGGAGGGTGAATGAATGGATAAAGTGAGATGGCAGTTTCTCTTTGACATTTGTGAAAGTCAATTGGAAAATAGAATTGCATCACCTTCCGTGTGGAAAAAACTCTGGAACAGGATCTATAAGGTGTTGCAGAATTGTGCTTTAGTCTATAGACTGGATGGACAATTGGTGACTTTCTCATGCGTGTCTACATTATTTTTTAAGAAAAAGACTATCCTCATCCTGAAGACAATTCAAAAAGGCTTGCCTCCTCTTGAAAATGTTCTGTGAGCATTAAACAAGATCTTTGTTCTTTTCTTCTAGTGCGTTCTTTTCAGATATTAGATCATCCCTCTCTAATTGGAGGAGAAACTTTCCCTCAGTTAAGCGTTTAGAGCGCTGTTGAGAATCTAAACATTTCAGTCAAAGAGAGACTTCTTGCTGCCAATCAATGCACCTCATTGTTGTGTCAGATGTGTGAGAACGTCAGTTGCCCCAGTGGGGAACACTTGGACCTCTGCTGTGAGATCCCCTTCTTCAAATCTCCAAGATATAAATTGCAGTTCCTAAATGGACAGTTATGTTATCAGTCTCTATAAGGTAGTTAGGCCACTACTTGTTGATCTTTGTTCTATTCCAGCTCCTTCAGTTTTTTAAAAATCCAATCATGGCTTGAGATGCTGAGTAGGCCAGTATTCATTGCCTGTCCATAATTGCCCAGAGAGTGGTTAAGAGTCAACCACATTTCTGTCTAGAGTTACACGTAAGTAAAGATGGCAGTTTCCTTCCCTAAAGGAGATTAGTCAGCTAGGTGGATTTTTCCAACAATTGACAATGGATTCAAGGTCATCATCAGACTCTTAATTCCAGATTTGTTATTGAATTCAAATTCCATCATTTGCTATGACTGAATTTGAACCCAGGCCCCAGACATTATCTAGGTCTCTGGATTAACAGTCTACTGATAACACCGTTAGGCCATCGAATTGAAGAGCTGTAAAGCAATCTTCATCTCTCAAAGTTTGATCCCTGACTGTAAAAAGTCTCAACTGAGCACATAGATGATCAATATTTCAGCTGCCAGTTTTACAGCTCATCTGTTTCTGAACATTAGGAAAAAAAGAGATTGAGGGGGCACTTGACTGAGGTCTACAATATCATGAAGGGTATGAAGGAGCGTCGGTCCGAAAGCTAGTGTGCTTCCAATTAAACCTGTTGGACTATAACCTGATGAAGGGTATAGACAGGGTAGATAGAGGTAAACGTTTTCCCAGGGTGAAGGATTCAATAACGAGAGCTCACACTTTCAAGGTGAGAGGTAAAAAGTTAAAGGAGGATACATGTGGCAAGTACTTTACATAAAGGGTGGTGGGTGCCTGGAACACATTGCCAGCAGAGGTAGTAGAGGCAGGCACGGTAATTCATTCAAGATGCATCTGGATAGATGAATGAGTAGGTGGGGAGCAGAGGGATACAGATGCTTAGGAATTGGGTGACAAGTTTAGACAGTGGTTTGGATCAGCTAAGGCTTGGAGGGCCAAAGGGCCTGTTCCTGGTCTGTAAATTTTCTTTGTTCTTTATAACTGTTGGCCTGATCCAAGAAGACATAAGCATATTCTTTTCCTTGAATAGTTCCTCATTAACTATATGCAGTTACTGAATTTCCTCTAGGTGATCTATTTATGAGGTTTGAAACTTTTCTTAAATTCACTAAGTTTGTGTTAATGCTCTCTCTGTGTGATTATAAAGATACATTGCCTACTCCAACCTATCTGTATCTCCAATATGCATGTCTTTACATTGGAGATGTGAGATCATTGTCTTGCATGATTGAAGGTCCCTTTATAACTCTGTAATCTGAGATGTCACTGAAGGCATAGACACTTGATTAATAGTATAAATACTCAAAGCACCATTAGCTTTCCTTGTTGATTGAACTAGCCTAAGGTACAGTTTTTTCTGGTATTCCAAATAGGGAGGAACGTTAAACCTAACTGTGGTTGAAATGTGCTGCCGTTGTATCATTACCTCTTCATACCTTCTTCAGAATGGACACAAGACCTTCGGGATCAGACAATCCCTACAGTGTGGAAGGAGCCCATTTCACTCTTACCTTAATATTTCGTGTGCCCCAAAGTTGAACAGAGGACAGTCTAAAAACTCTTTTTTTCTTAATCATGGTTTGGATTCTGAAAGAGTCAATACAGCCTCCCTTATATCGAATTTTAAACTCATTTTCTTATCATTTTCCATAATCTGTAAACCAAGTTTGTCCAATAGATTTGTGCCACCAGAGGAGTCAAAACTTTGCAGACAGACTGCTCTAATCCATAGTTAAACAGTATCTCTTTGTCCTCAACTGCTAGGATACCCACACACTTCTGTGGTTGATGTTTAATTCACTGTGTTGCTGCACAGCTGTGCCATGCACACACAACCCTCTATAAAATTGGGTTAGATTTCTGTCAGTGACACTCCTTTGTGGAGTGGTCAATGCCCTGTTTCTTTGTACGGTTGCCATTGGCAGATTTTATGAATGTTTGTTTCATTCCCATTCCTGTAAGTATTTTTGGTTTTCTCATTGCAACTGTTGATTTCTTTTCTGTCTCTTGTAGATTGTATTTCCCTCTTCCTCTGTTGTGAACCTTGTTCAATCCTTTTCAGGTTTTATGTGGTCTTTGTCTCTCCATAACTTGGTGCCTACATAGACCTTGAAGTCCATTGCTCACTGAGCCAAGCCACAGCTGAGCTTCTCATTGAGTATTCCCCCCACTTCAGGGTCATATGACTGGACTGGGCCTTGGAACTGTACTGTTGATGTGTTTTACTCTTTCCTCTTACTGCTGCTTGCCTCTGGTTCTGTGGTCTGGTCACTGTTTACAACCATTTGTCATCTGATTGAACCTTAATAAACTTTATTATCCTAATTTTTTACTAGGTGTAATAATAGAGGAAATGACATCACAGTTTGAAGGCATGGTTTCCAGTTCCATGTGATCTGATGCCACTACAATATCCACCCTCTCACACTTGTTATGTAGCTATTCTTTCAGTAAAGATATAATTATTTAATCCACAATTTTAATGTTTAGATTTGATTGACTCCAAGGTAGGTACAGATTAAAATAACAGACATAATGTCTAGCAACTCCTTGCACAATTAATAGCTCAATCTTATCCAGCATAACCAGGAATCCAATATGCCAGGTGATGTGACGGGAGAGCCTGTCAGTTGTTTATTTCCTCCCCTCACCAGCCCCACCCTTTTTAAATCTCCTAAGTATATTATAAAGTGATCTTTTAATTAGTCTAATATGGCGTTGTTTCATCTCAATAAGTTTCTGAACAAGAGTCATGTGCCTGCATAGTGGAAAGAGAAAAGAAATCTACATCTTTATTTATTATATTGATATTCTTTCGAAAGGAGTTTTCTGACCGCAGTCTCTGTGGGTTAGTAAACAACTATTGATAGAACCAAAGTCCTCCAAGGCGATAGGAATAATTAATAAAGCATATGCAATGCATACACCATCAAGACTGTTCATGGAGTCATAGTCATACAGCAAGGAAACTGACTCTTCAGTTCAACTTGACTGTGTGGCAATTGGGCCATGTAACATTTCTAATTGCATTTACAATTTGTGCTGTTGTCATTTTGTGATCTGTAAAATTCTCACACAGTCAATTTGGACTGAGGGGTCTGTTTCAGTGTTGTATCACTATGATTCCATGAACAGACTTGATGATTTTGTGAAAGCTTATGTTTAGTTAATTCGTGAAATGTCACATTGCAGAAAAAGCTGACATCTAATGATCATTTCTGTTAACCCATGAAAAACTTTGTGATTAGCCTCCTAATTTAATTTTATAATGGTTTTGTTTGATTGTAGGGCTTGCCAGCTATTTCAGAGAACAATTAAGGGTTGACCACGTTGACGTGACCCATGTAGACCAGAGCAGAGAATACAGAATGCTTCTTTGACTTTAGATCATTAACAAACCCATCGGCATTCCAACAACTTCATGACTCCCAAGATTCATGGCATGATGTATCTAATCAGTCAAAATATGCTTTGCTAATTGCGTACATTCATTTGAAGCCAATCAAATTTAACAGCTGAAAGTAGGTGGCTGATAGCGTCTTATTCACAATACTTGATTAATTAAGCGAATGAGATAGCAGTTTTTCTTATATTTTGTTCAAAGTTCAATATTCATCCAAGCATTGCAGAATTTTTATGAGGCATCTAAAGTCAGATTAAATATAGTTTATTGATATGCTGATAGATTTCTGACCTATGAACTTGGCATTGGAGTTCTCTTTAATTATTTTAATTATTTTTGAGTCAAGTTGGCACTCAGGTGATTTGCCTCTTAGCCCAGCTGGAGACGTAGGAAAGTGCAAAGTGAATTTGTTCACCTCTTACTTGAAGATCGGCAAAGTGAGGAGAAGGAAATTCCAGATGGTGGACTGGAGCCTACTTCGTGACATTCCAGAGAACAACGCATTGGAGTGGAAGAGTCACTATCATCAAGGTGAATCCCTCCTTAGCAAGTCAAACAGAGTATGAATGGTTTTTGAATGGTTTTCTTAGACTTAAATAATGGGAATGTCTTTTTTGCATAACTGGCAATATCTTATAGTATAATGTGTTATGGTACCTAACCACACAGCAAATATGATGGCGTTACTGAATTAGTAATTCTTACTCAAATGGCCTTATGTGTGACACCAGTCCCTCAAAAATTTGGTTGGCTCTTAATCACTCTCTGAAACTGCCTAGCAGTTATATTTAAGAACAGGCATTAAGTGTTGCTTTGCCAGCAACACACAATCCCCAAGAATGAATGATTAAAAAATGATCACAAAACAGAATATTGTAACATTCCAAAGTAGTACAATTGTTTTCCTAAAACTATATTGTCTGTAAATGTACAAGTTCCTTATTGCTATGTTTAGCATGTTTACATACTCTAAACTACTTTTTTAAACAAACTATCAAGAAAGCTAAATTGTCTGAAGTAGATAATGAACACAAACATTCTTCACAATCTTAAAATAGTTTAAGGTTCCCTAAAAGGTTTTTTTAGGTGCAACTATCAAAGACTTTACTGAATTCATTGCAATGAAGGTTACTTAGAAATAAATGTGTTTCTATTTCTTTTTCCTTTCTACCTACTGGTCATGTAATTGCTTTGTCCTTTTTGTTGCAGTCCAATACAGACTGTCATTTAAATAAGATCAGCAAATCATTTTCAAACGACAGTATAAGCAACACACTGTCACTGTACTTGATGAGTCATTTCACTATTTAAGCAGTAATCACCAGTCTGTTCAGAACTTTATGCTGAGAGGTAATGCACACAAGTTTGTAACACCTGAGGGAACAGATATAATCCAGCACCACCTGTCAGTCTGAGGTAAGCAATACCCTGTGATTTTTAAATAAATGATTGAACTTATTTTTCATTTGCTAAATGTGGATAGTTCTTACTGTATTTTATATTGTTCAGGCTTAACTTTATCAATGATTAAGACATTTTGAAGTTTGGTCAATAATTAAATCCAACTGAAACTCATTTTAAGAACTACGTTTTACATCAATTTTGGGTTTTGGTGATAAAATATGAATAACCTTTGCAGCATTATATTTGTATATCAGGTAATAATAATTATTATTCATAATAATTGGATACCCATGGCTTCTATTTATTGTGTATTTTGTTCATGTTGTCATTAAAATCTTTGCACATATAGTATTTTAAATGTTGAATTTTTTTTACATTGAGAAATGCCTACAAGTTTAGGTAGGTGGCATGTTAGCTCTACGTGTATCATTAATGCACCAATGTGTACTGTAAATTACACCATACAATGAGTTCATGATATTGGCTGTGTTGCTGGATGGGGATGTTGAGACAATAAAATGTTCCCATCCAAGCTGAGAAACCTACAATTAACAGTCACATTGACACAGTTGCTTTCAAACAAACGAAAGAACTGCAAGTGCTGTAAATCAGAGACAAAAATGGAAATTGCTGGAAAAGCTCTGGCAGCAACTGTAGAGAGAAATCAAAGTTAAAGTTTTGGTCAAGTCATTCAACCTGAAACGTTAACTCTGATTTCTCTCCACCCATGTTTTTCCAGCAACTTGTGTTTTTGTCTCTGCTGTCAAATAACTCATGACATCTAATGCAAGGACAGCAATGATACATTACTGGGGCAAAGTCACCCATCATGACTCTTGTTCTCGAATGCAGCAAGTGACAAGTCAATCTTGATGTGAGCATATTTTTAAAAATTCCACAAGGATTGGAGTGGGAATTGCCCTG
The DNA here is from genome assembly GCF_047496795.1 of Chiloscyllium punctatum. Taxonomy (NCBI): domain Eukaryota; kingdom Metazoa; phylum Chordata; class Chondrichthyes; order Orectolobiformes; family Hemiscylliidae; genus Chiloscyllium; species Chiloscyllium punctatum. The sequence goes on from NC_092783.1 coordinate 51,273,085, forward strand.
ATGAGAGAATGTTTGAAAAGGAAAGAATCAGAAGACGACAATCTTTCACACAATATAATTTATGGAGTCATATGTTGCCTTCATTTACTAATTAAGAAGGGTCAAGAAATACCTTTGTTCGGTGGTTGTTGCTTCTTTAAGCATGCAAATGGAAAGAAAAGATACCCTTTGAGCTTTGAAATTTCTTTCATTCTTAAGGTTTTGGATAGATTTTGTCCTCAAGGAGATGAGACGTTACAGCTACCACAAATTGAGGCATTTATTCTACTTTTGTCTCCCAGTATCAGCATTAACTACTCTCGTGTGAAGGTACTGCAACTGGGTACACTGTAAACCTGTTTCTTCTCCTTTCCCACATCGTACTTAACCCCAATTTCCAGCAGAGTGCCCTCTACTGAATTTTTTCTCTCTTCAGTGTCTTACAGCTTCTCTGATGTAGATTGCCACTTGTAGAAGTTTACAAGAAGCTTTAGTCCTGTCAAATCACATCCAATTGGATCATGTGTAATACATGCCAAGTTTAGGGAATGTTGGATTCTTATGGAGATCAGAAATATGACACTGGCAAAAGAGTAGCATACTTCCCCCAGTGAGCCTTCAAACTTATCAGTCAGCTTCTAGGTGGGGATTTTTGAAATACCTGGAACAGTCTTGTGGTACGTCTATGCTCTTTATTGATTCAATGTTACTTAAACTTACATTCAGAATCCAGGAAATTCCTCACTTACAATATAACAGTAACAGTGCTCTTAAAACCTTACCTTCTGCTCAATCAAGTCACAATAGGAATTCTATCCCACACCTACAATTTTCTTCCTTCGGTCCTCCTCCCTTGGAGATGATAACATATATGGCAGAGTTCCTGGGTTTCTATTAATCCTTTGATGCTAGTAGCTATTCTTCATATGAGACTGAATAGTGAGTCAGCGTTTGTTAGTTATTTGTCCAAGAGAATATAATCATGCTTGGTTACCTTCAAGAACTAAAAACTCTGTAGAGGGAGAAAGTTTTCATTAGAGGGCACTCTTCTGGAAATTGGGATTAAGGTACCATATTGGAAAGGAGAAGGTACAGGTTTACAGTTCATCCTGTAATTAGTAGAGGAGAATGGCCAAACTTTCTCTATCTTATTCCAGGGCTATTGAAATAGATAGACCTTCAGCCTTTACCCAGAGTCACATCTTGACTCTCCATTAGAAATCTGTTGCAATTCTTTCCCCAACAACTTATATTAACCCACCCCTATTGTATTCGTAACCACTTTACTTTCCCAGTTTTCCAGTGATTATCCTTTGTCCCTTTCCCTTTGAACTATCTTTAACTCAATGTCTTCCTTTCTCATTGCTCTGCTTTCACTCACTTTATAATTAACACTCAATCCATTCCTGGCTACTGGCACTTAGATAGCTCCCAAAGAACCCAAGAGTTTCCTCTCTTTATTCCTTTCTCTTATCTCCTTCTATTTAGTTTTGTTTCCCACAATTAATTTTATCTCCATTAAAAACCTATTGGGTTGGATGTCACAGTTGAACTAATGACACAACACATCCAACTGCCCATATTGCCAATTGTTGGACCAGAGAAAGAGACGGATTAGAGTTGGGCTGTGTAACCCAGGAAGTTCCCAATTCCCAAGACGAACTGGGCAAAAGCCTGCCATCAGCTCCAGGTCCATGATCAAAACTTAAAAATATGGCTTAAACCTAAAGTATCCCTCCTGATCAGCCCCACACATTCCCCATCACCATCTATGCCACTCTATTTCCCACTATCCATCCTAATGTTACATCATACTACCCTGCACCAATCTCAGATCCAAAGCTTGATCATTATCCTATTTCCTCTACACACACTCATAACCCCTGTGCCACAAGCCTGATTGTATTCTCAAGGACAAATAGCTAACAAATGCTGATTCACTATTTAGCCTTGTGTGATGAATAGTTACTAGCATGAGTTCATTTGCCCACCCCCATTGCCCTTTATATTCCCTATGCCACACTATGCCCATTTACCTATTCCCCATAGCCCCTGTTATGAGAATGTATCACCCAATATCCCCATTTCTAAGCCTTTTGTAGTCCCTATGCTAAATCATACCTCCCTACTCTTTGCCCATTCATCTCCTTGCAATTGTACCGAATATCCACCATAACATAACCTTAGGAGGTGTGCCACCAGTGGCTGTTGCTTATGTCACTCTTGAAAAATAAAACAGAAATTCATAACCAAAAATGAGTCAATACATTGAAAACCTTTGGTAAATCCCTTATGAAAACAAACCCTTAAGTGCTTAATCTCCAATGTTAACAAACATTTCCACTCGATAAGCAGTTGGAGTTTTCTATCAAAATGCTTACTGAGATGCACCCCATTGTGAAAGTTATACGTTGGGAAATTAATCATACAATAAAAATCCTGCTATGTTTTTCAATTAATAGACACTCGAAATAGCTATCCAGGGACCAGATCCAACAGATTTCCTTACTTCTCCAAAAGGAAGAAATAAAAACAAAACATTCCTCCAGCCCTCACACCCCACTCACTCCTCCTCATCCCAACACTCTCCAAATGCCCAGCAAAACACTTTCTACCCTTCTTCCATGGCCCCTTTACCATGAAACCAAATTTATGCTTTCTTTCACCCATCACCATTTGATCCCTTATTTTCCATGCCAACGCATGATGTAGCCATTTGTACCCATGGACATAAGAGAAAAATATGGTTCTATTACTTCAAGTTCCATAATGCAGACTACATTCTTTTTGACACGTAAACTAATTTTGACATTTGTTGAAATTCTTGACAAGTTGTGACATACCTTGAAAGATCAATGTTTGTTGACACACATTGACACTTGTTCACATTCTTGGCAAGTCAACATTTGTTGACACTTCTAGATCCTTGACAGTTTTTGACAGGTCTTGACAAGTTGAATTGTTCCAAAGGGTTTATGCATCTTTTGTACATAATCCTATTGATAATTAAGAGCGCCAGAGGGCACCTAATTATCCCAAAAGGACCCAATCCCATCCCTGAAATGTCCTGGCACCATATCTTTAGGATTAGCTCAGGTCTTCAAAGGGGTACCTTAACTATCCAAAAGAGTTGCACTGAGAAAGTATCTGCTCTATATAGTCTAATCTCCACACTCTGCATTCCAGATACCAGACACTAAAAAACTCCCCCCTTTTAGTGGAGGCAGCTGGTTACTTAAATGCCAACAGCCTCTGACAGCCATACCTTTGTGAACTACAGACAGTTTTCAGAAACTTGGCCTTCTTCATGTGATTATATCAGAATGGAAAAATATACTGCCAACATGATTATTTTGGAAATTAGGAATATCATTTGCTGCTAAAAAGATTGGGTGAAAAACATGTAGAAAAAAAACTCAGGTGTGATTGTGGGATGCCAGTTTCCAGATTGCACAGTGAGAATGACAAGGCTAAATTGGCAAAATCTATTATAAATATGAACATAGAAATGTATAAAGATGAGGAATGACGTGAGAACAGGAAATGAAGTTATACAGAGAGGTGTAATTTCAATCAAGACTGAACCATAATACTTCAACAGCATTCCTATTGGAGAAATCGGCCAAGCTATGATGGGTTAGAAAATAAAAGTCAATGTGCACTGAAAAGCAGGTATTCTTCTGTATTATTCATTTTAACTTGTTCAGTCTTTTAATTGTCACTGAAAGTTCAAAATGTCTAGGCTGAGTGGGAAAATAATAAAATTTTACTTTGGTCTCAATGTGAAAACATGAATACTTTTGATAATTGTGTATCATGATGTTTTTACACCCATGAAGAACTGCATCAAGTGTTTGGATATTTTTCCAGTTAGATTGTGAGAGTGTTGCAGCTTCAATTTTTTTAAAAAATAATGTTTAGTTAAACATAGGCATTAAGGGAATATGGGCAGATGTATGGAGTTAGACCACAGATTGGCCATGATCTCTCTGAATGACGGAACAAGTTCAAGGACTAAATGACCTACTCCAGTTCCTATGTTCCTAAATCTGGATCAGGAACCCAGGAGTGACTATGGCAGACTTCATTTGCAAACTTCCCCAGAGTGGCTAATTAAGGAGCTGCCTTCAGGACACCTGTTTGGTTAAGGAAGGCAAAGTAGACAAGCAGGAGGCTGGAAGAACACAGCAAGCCAGGCAGCATCAGGAGGTGGAGAAGTTGATGTTTTGGGTGACACCCTTCTTCAGGGCTGGGGGTGGGTGTAGGGAAAGCTGCAGGTAAAGGGGGAGGCGGGGGCAGGATGGTGAAGAGGGGATAGGTGAAGTCAGGTAGAGGTTATGACCTGGTCGGTCAATAGGAGGAATGAATCTGGTTGATGGCAGGGAGCTGTGGCAGAAAGGGCGAGGGGCTGGAAAGGGAGTCGATGGATGGAGAGGGGAGTTATTGGAGAATGGAGAATTCAATGTTCAGTCCTTGAGACCAGAGGGGTGCCCAGGCGGAAGATAAGGTATTGTTCCTTCAATAGGCACTGTGGTTTGTTTTGGCAATGGAGGAGGCCAAAGATGGTCATGTTAGAAAGGGAATGATTGGGGGAATTGAAATGGGCAGTGCCTTGGAGGTTTGGTAGGTTCCACTGGCTGAGGAAGGCAGGCAGACCAAGAAAGTAAAAGGCTCAGGTCTCATCTGGATGCCAGTCTACCAGGACGGATGGGGAATGCTGAAAAAGGCAGAAGCCCATGAGTGCTAGACTCGCACTTGGCCCTGACTGTCAGGTCATCAATGTGGAGGTAGAATACACTCACAGAATAGCCTGTAACAGTATGGGTGGCCACTTGCAATTGTGTGATGGAAATGTACTATCAATAGCCCCTTGACTAATGGCAGATGGTCACTTTAAGTTAAATGATCACCTTCAGCAGAGCACCCAAACACGGTCAGGAACATTCCTGAATTGACAGCATCTCTCCCCAGTTGGGCTAATAATGGGCCTAACTGGCTACATGCCATTGCTAGGTATGAAATGTCTGTATCACTTTTTCCTCCTCTGACAAGATTACTCCTAGGCAGAGATGTGTACGGTAAATAGCTGAGCCAAAGCAAACTTTTCTGAGTTATCTCTCAGTTTTCCACTGAATGCACCTCCACAGGACTGAGAAAACTCATGCCAAAGAATGAATCACTCCAGCAATACAGATTAAGTGATTTCTCGAAGGTTTACTAGGTTCCATGAACAGGCAAATGACGTGTGTGGGTATGGAGGTTGAGTATTGAGTTCATTGAGATACTATATCTGTGCAAGTGGACACATTGGAATAACAAGATCTTGAGCACATTGTGGCCCTCCACATAAAACAAAAGTATGCAAGAGAGTTTGCAAGCATTTAAAATGTTTATAGCACAGCCTGGATTTTTTTTTTGCTCGTTGATGAGGTGTGAGGGTGCCTAAAATAGAGAAACAGCCCAGCCCACACTCATTCCTGATGAAGGGCTTTTGCCCGAAACGTCGATTTTCCTGCTCCTCGGATGCTGCCTGACCTGCAGTGCTTTTCCAGCACCACTCTGATCTAGACTCTGATTTCGAGCATCTGCAATCCTCACTTTTGCCTCACCTCCTTCCCACCAACTGTGCCGTTAGTCGGCAATAAACTAAGTGGACATGTGCTAAAATCAGCAACATACCCGACAGAATCAAGGCTGACAGGGAGAAGGCAGGAAAGTGGGCATGAGAAATGTCGGATCAGCCATGATCCGATTCAATGGTGGAACATGCTCAAAGGGGCTGTGTACTCTACTGGGTGGCATGGTGGCTCAGTGGTTAGCACTGCTGCCTCACAGTGCTAGGGACCCAGGTTCAATTCTCACGTTGGGTAACCGTCTGTGTGGAGACTGCACATTCTCCCTGTGTCTGTGTTGGTTTCCTCCCACAATCTAAAGATGTGCAGGCTAAGTGAATTGGCCATCCTAAATTGTCCATCATGTTAGGTGCATTAGTCAGGGGTAAATATAGGGTAGGGAAATGGGTCTGGGTATGTTAATCTTCAGAGTGTCAGTATGGACTTGTTGGGCTGAAGGGCCTGCTTCCATAGTGTAGGGAATCTAATACTGCTTGCAGTCTTATTATATTTAAGTAGACAATTTAATGTCAATCAGGCTTGTTAACAGGTATATTGACCTGAATAATACACTGTTTACATCATAATTTGGTCAGTCTGAGCAGTTGGGCTAGAGCAGAAGATAGTGGAAGATAGTGACCTTCATTCCTTCCTAACTACCTGCTCTCCAAGATCCATCCCCACATCTCCATCCCTAAGGAGAACAAACCCTCCATACCTAATACCCCTCTGGGATTCCTTTGAACATTCCTTGTGGAACTGGACAACACCCATTACTGAGCGTGTCACACTGCCAGGATTACCCAGCAGCTCCTCCCACAGAGAGGCAGAAGGCCCCTCTTCACCAATTACCCCACCCATCTTGTTGAAATTAGTGGGCAACTTTATGATATGCTTCACAGAGGCATTAACACAATTATTTTGAATGGATTAATGCTGCCATTAAAACAGCAGACCAGGAAGTGATTTTGAATATGTCATGCATTTATTTGAGTAAAATTAAGGTCTAGCTTTGATGTTTTGAATGTCTATCCTTTAAACAGAACCATCCAAAAAAAGCAATTAATTTATATTTTTTAACGAGCAACTCTTTAAAAAATAGGAATAAACTGCAAAGAACAAGATTGTTCCATACTGTGGTGAAAGTGAGGATTGCATTCCTGATGAAGGGCTCTTGCCAGAAATGTTGATTCTCTTGCTCCTCGGATGCTGTCTGACCTGCTGTGTTTTTCCAGCACTACACTCTTGACTCTTGTTCCATGCAGTGTATACCTTTCCACCATCATTTATTTTTTTAATTTTTTTTTCCTTCTTAAACACTGCCCTTCACATCAAAGGGCAATGCTCACACCTGTTTTGTTCTTTTTCTTTTTTTCTTTTTTTCCCCCTTTTTTTTGTTTGTTTTCTTTCCCCAGCACCCATGGTGTGTGTGTGCAGGTGTGAGACACAGTGAGAGACACAAGGTGCACAAATCTTTATTCAATTTCCACCACCAGGAAGATAGGAAAACGCCCGAGTGGCCAGTGACAAGCAGTGCCCTTCACATCAAAGGGCAATGCTTCCACCATCATTTATAGAGACTTGCGAATATTGACTCCATTAATGAGTTCATTGATGATTGTAAGTGATTGTCAGCTTCCTTCTGAGGTCCCCGAATTCACCATTATATTAACTGAAGTGAATCTGAGTCAATGTTCTTGGAAACTTGCAACAGGAATTAAAAACAATAAATAATGCAAATATTCACAAACAGTGCTGCCCGGGGAATTCCAAGTGCGTATGTCCCCACACAGGTATGAGTTTTCCAGCTCTTTGATTGATCAAATACGATTATTATGTAGTTGGGTGCAACCTGTTGGCCCTAAACTTTCCGCCTTGTTTAAAATGAACTACTTCCCACCATGATGTACAAACTGTGACTCAGTTGCATGCTTACCATTGAATTGCAATATTCTGCATTCAAGTCTCTCACAAGGGCTACAGCCTAATAACAAATTTGTGCATTGCTGAGGGAGTGTTGGAAGTGAGTGAGAAGTTGACTTGAGGCCCAAGCTGCCTGCTTAGTGAATATAAAAATCCCATGGCACTGCTTTGAAGAAAAGAACAAGAGACATTGCTAGCTTCCTTGCCAATATTTGTCCCTCAGTCAACAAAGAAAGGAAACAGATTATCCAGTTCTTACCACATTGCTGTTTGTGGGAGTTTGCTGTACACAGCTGCTGCATTGTCTACAATACAACAATGATGACACTTACAAAGCATTTCATTGTAAAGCATTTTTAAGATGTTCAATGGCTGTGAAAAGCTCTATGTAAATGTAAGTCTCTTCTTTTCTCTTGCCGAGCATTCCTCTGCACAAGCCTGTCCAAGTGACTCCTCAGGTGGGTAAGGTCAAAGAAGCTGAATGTTCTGGTCACATTCTTTCATCTTCCTCATATGCTGCCTTTCAGTTCTTCATTCCAATTGCTCCATGTTGCATAATTGGATTCCTCTGGTTTGGTGAGAGGTTAGAACACTTCCTTAGATGCTTATATTTCCCCAAGCTCAAAGGAGACCTTAGGCACCAACACCTTAACGATGGGGAAGGAAAACAGAGTTAACATTTCAAATGACCCAGAACTGATTTCTGAAGAAGCGTGGTTTTGAAATGTTAACTCTGTTTTCTTTCCACAGATGCTGCCAAACCTGCTGCGCTTCTCCAGCAATTTCTGATTTTGAGTGTTTCAGATCACCAGCACACCATGTTGTTTGTTTTATAAAACCTTAACTATCACTGCTGTCAGACCAAGCTTAAGGCAAATGTGATATAGAAAACATCTTCATTACAAAATATAAGTAGGGGTTTGGAATATAACCCTTGTGACGAACTCACCAGTTAAGCTACTATGAATATTTTATTCTAAGTGACAGACCACGAAGAACAAAACGTTAGCCCTAATAATTTTATTAGCTTGGAAAGACACTTGGATGCAAATACAGTTAATTTAAAAGACATCTGGATAAGTGCATGACTCAGAGGGGTTTAGAGAGATAGGAGCCAAATGCAGGCAGGTAGGACTAGTTTAGTTTGGGAATGTGGTCAGTGTGGACTGGTTGAACCAAAGAGCCTGTTCCCATGCTGTATGACTCTATGAGTTTTTGACTCTATGATACACCTGTCAGCCTTCCTCTAGTTAGCTGCATCAAAAAACTCCCAAGTAGAATGCATACTAAATGTGTCCAATTTCAGAACCAATCACTAATAGAGATATTCTACCTCACTCAGTAAGCCATATCCAAAGCACGTACAGCAAAGGGGAGAGGAAGGTAATTAATACCATGGCTTGGATTTTGCAGAAAGTGTGACATAACTGTGCTCGCTATTTATCTTGAACATCGCTGTGCATAAAGATCTATGCAGCTGTATGGCATAGATTGCACTTTTCCAATATTAATTTCATTTTGGTATCAACTGGCGCCCAACAATATCGATGTCTAAGTGAGAAGGGTTACGCGGACAATTATACTGAAGATCCATCTCAGGCAGCATATCTATTTTTATTGTAAGAAAATAAAATAAAACTTGTGGCAATTATATGGGTAGAAGCTGAAATAACTTATTTTTTTAAAAATTGATTATTCTGAAATGTCTGCAGCATCTGTCTTGTGGAATAGAGAAATTTGAATTTCACGTGTATAGAAATAAATTTTCAGGGCTAGAGATACTGTTTGGGAGTAATTAAAACTTAGTGTACCTTTACAAATCCAGTTCCAACAAATTCAATAAGACATAATTTTATTAATTTTAGCAATGATACTACAGGGTAAAAATTGTAAGTTTATATCAATTCAGTAATCTCTAATTGGTTTGGATCTTTGAGAATTTCGATAATACATTCCATGGAGAAGTAGAAAAATCCCTGACAGCAGCATTTGCAATTCCACAGTTAGCTGTTTATATGCAGATGATGCTGTCAGTGTCCTGGCTAATAACAATGTGTACACTGTCTGTGTCGTCACAACTGCACAGTTCGGAGTGATATTAATTGGAACCCTCATTGGGAAGTTTTCTGGATACTTGATTAAAAATAAGATGAAGCATAGCTGAACAAGTGTAAGCATTACCAGGAAAACTATGATTTTCAACTTGATTGTTAAGGACTCATATGAATGCTCAATATCTTGACTTGCTCTAAAGATTCACTCAATGAAGGAAATTGATTTGTTTTGTAATTAGTGCTGGAAGTGGAGGGGAAGGAGGAGTGAAGACTTTAAGTCTCCTTGTTTTTGCTTTTACAACCAATTAAAAATGTCTCTCAATTGTAGAACATCAATAGAACTTTTCACTTTGAAGTCAGATGACAACAAACAGAGACTGGGCAGCCTATAATCTTTTAAATATTGATTAGCTTCTTCCACACCTTGTGTAAGCTCGTGCCATCAGAGTGAAGCTGTGAATACTAGGCTGGAGGGGCAACAATGCGTTCTTTTCCGTATACACTTTCAAAACATTCTGAATAGAAGTTATCACTAGACACCATTAAAAAAGTATTAAAAGAAGAGCATCTTAATTATGTGTTCTTGTGCAAAAAAGAGCCAAGAGTAGTAATTTTAGGTCGATCACAGGCATTTTTGAGTCTGACAATTGTGATAAATGCTTTAAGGTTTTACTTACTCAGTACTCCACTCGATTTCCCACTGACTTCAAAGGAAGTTAAAATTGGGAGAGACACATAATGGGCAGCTGAATAATTCAAATTACCTCCATTCGAACATGTTACACTCGAACATGTTACAGAGGTAGCCTGAGATTCCCATTAAAGATGCTGGGGATGAATTTCTTTATTGGTATTCACCACTCAGCCCACACTACTGTAGACATTTCAGAAACATTCAGACCACTGTCATGGCACTACGGACAAACCTTGCCCCCCTCCCCCACTATAGGAATATAAAATGAATACAACACGGAAGGAGGCTATTTGGTCTATTGTGCTCAGACTGAGAAAGCAGGATAAACATAAGTGAAGATTTTCTATAAAATGAACAGAAAGTAGTGGATAAACTCTACAGGTGTAACACCATCTATGGAGAGTGAAAAAATGTCCATTCTAACTTTTGTTCAGAATTTAAGACTTCCTGTCCTGAGCAAGTCTAGAAAATTAGGGAAGAATGGATTTGTACCATATTTCAAAATAACATTTCTCACAAGCCATTTAAATAATGAACTTGTCAAAACCATGCAATTTATTTTTGTTCAGATGAGAGGGATTTTTTTCTCCCACTTGCCATTGCACAGCTGACAGGGAATTTCTTCTACTCTTCCTGCCTGCATTTGTTGGAAGGTTTTATAATTTGGTAAGCATCCTGTTTGGCCACATTACAAACACCCCTTCCATGGCGACCGAGGTTTAAGGTGAGAAGGGAAAGATTGAAAAGGGACTAAAAGGGCAACGTTTTTACGCAGACAGTGGTGTGTGTATACACTGTGCTGCCAGAGGAGGTGATGGGGCTGGAACAATAATAAAATTTAAAAGGCATCTGGGTGGGTATATGAATAGGAAGGATTTAGAGGAATATGGGCCAAATGCTGGTAAATGGGATTAGATTAATTTAAGATATCCTGTTGGCATGGATGAGTTGGCTTGAAGGGTCTGTTACCGTGCTGTACAACTCTATGACTCTATGAATCTAAGTCCTGGTGCTTCTGGCTCTGAGGTAGGAACATTACCCATTGCTTCACAAAACCTCTGTTCACACAACTCATTGCTTAGTAAAATAGAGGACAATTTACTTAAGGGAGAGAATTTGCGTATGGAAAGTTTATTTGTTTCTATCTTCAGTTCACCTTTTTGCCAAATCTCATTGTGCATGTGATTTGTTGTAAATCTCAGTATTCATATGAGATTCATTGTAGTTTCAATGGCTTCAATAAAGAGTTTTCCCTCTGCATTTACGTCTTTGTTGAGATAGCAGACAACATCAGCTCATATAAGCACATGAATGGATTCATTCCTAATATCGCACAGCATAATACCACCAGTCCTACTTATTAAAACAGGATAAATGAGCAGACAGAGTAAACTCTAGCTGTGGCACTGCCTGGGTAAGTAGGTGCTTAGGGGAGGGATGTGAAGAGATAAAAACAAGAATGCCCCCAAACCTGTTTTCTGGCTGTTCAGGGCGCAAATGAAAACTGGGGGAGAATTAAGCTCCGAAAGCCCAAGTGCTTCCTAACCATAATTTTGCAAGAGAAAATTGGTAGCAATTCAACATTTATGTAAAGATTGTGGAATTTATAAAGATAGTATTAGACTGATAATAGTCTACTAGTAATAGCAGTTTCACCTCTGACAGTCCTCTAATGTTTCTGCTGCAGATAATACAGTTTCAAAGCTCTAGACTAATATTTACCTCCGCAAAGGTGCTTCAGGTAATTAGGTATTTGAGTGCTACGTCATCTCTGGCTTGCTGCTACCTTAATGCCTGTGTTTATAAAATAGAGTGCAGACAGATATCCAGCCTCAGTAAAGGTGGGACTGCTTACAATTCAGACAGCAGCCCACTGAAGGGATAAGTGGGGTTTGGAAGTCCATGGAAATATTGCCACCTCATCCTAAACTATAAACCAGGTAGGACCCTTTTGCTAATTGCTTTCCTTTGCCTCAATTGTCCATTGCTCTTTTTTTTTCTCATTCTTCAACCTGCTCCTTCATTTTTGCTTCTGGGTGAGAATGTGGATTGCTGTACACCCCACTTTAAACAAGTGAAGATGTTTTCCAACTTTAACTCTATGCTTTCAGAAGTCTGGATGAACCTCTGCTTGTTTTAGGATTTGTGGACTACTTTTGGCATGCCTTCTCCCCACAGAGTGTGTAGCTGTGCTGATTAATGCAAGGGGCGATTAACAGGCTCTGTTGTTTTGTTCGCTTTGACTCAGCAAAGGCTACATTCAAACTTTGTCCAGGAGTGTTGGAAAGATCGGGGGAGGGGATGGTGGAGGGGGAAGGCAATTCATCAGAGCTGTGTTTCAGAGTCGCAAAACGCTCGCAATGCAGACTACTAAAATACACCAACCTGAAGGCGCAAAGCTCAGATTCTCCCCACCCTTAAGGATACCAGCTGTATACTTTAAATTCCACACACAGTAAGATCTACTTGTTAGAAAACTCAGAGACAGGATTCATTTGTTACCTTGTTGATGCACAAAATGTTTCTGTAATTAAACTATACCGATTTTGTTCGTTCTTTTGAGAATGATGAAAACATATTCCATTTTCCTCCTGGTTACTGACCAGAGCGCAATGTTAACTAAATCTTAGGATGGTCTTGGAGACATTTTAATCAGTAGTTGAGGTAGGCAGACAACTTATTAAATAAGACAAAAACTAGCATAGTATTTTACACCTTGTGACTGAGAGGTTTATTTTGTACTAATATATCTGTGTCTTTTTATTGATTGAATGTTGATATAACAAATTATTTTTCTGTTGTAATTGTGAATAGTGTGTCAAAGTATATAAGAAGGCCATTTGGCCCATTTTGCTTATCCTTTGCATCTCGTGTCCTTGCTTTCAGCTGTTGGCCCTGATTACATTTCCTTTTAAATTATTAATTCGATTCGCTTTTGAAAATTAACATTGAATCTGCTTCCATCACCGTGTCAGATACTGCATTTGTTATTCAGATGATTTCCTGGCAGCAAATATTACTATTTGAATTGTATATTCAGAACCCTTGTTCACCAAGGTTAATGTACATTTTAATCTGAATATCCCTATGCTGTAGTAGTTCAAGGTTGTTGTGTTGTTCAGATATTTGCTGCAGTTCTCCTTCATTCTTTCCTTATGAAATTGACATTTTACAGACTGACTTTGTTTGAAATGTTAATAAATGCATAACCTACCCACTTTTAAAGAAGCATTTCACCCACTGGCCATTAAATCAAAGGGCGTAAGATCATCATCAACAAAGTTAAAAATCACACAACACCAGGTTATAGTCCAACAGGTTAATTTGGAAGCACTAGCTAGTACTTCCAAATAAACCTGTTGGACTATAACCTGGTGTTGTGTGATTTTTAACTTAGCCCACCCCAGTCCAACATCATGATCATCAACAAAAGATATGTTAGGTGGCTTGTCTCATAGACAGATATTGGTAAGGGTGTGAAACACTATTGAAAGCAGAACCCACCATTTTCCAAGTCAATAAATGCTAAATGAAAAAGGATGGATCATTCAAACAGTTTTTGGGAAGGATGGGAACAGGCAGAATGTCGCACAGTGAGTGGCTCTTTCTTTAAAAAGTCTTTATACAACACCAATTGGTCAAGTGGCTTCCCTCTGTGTGGCAAAATTGCAAGGTGTTTTTTGATCTGGCAGTTTTAGTGGGTGGCTGGCGCAGCTGGATACTCACTGGACAGAGGCACCTTGTTGGCATTCAGGCAATGGGCAGTTACTAGAATACAGTCTTGTTAGCATAATGGTACCAGGCACAACAGCAAAGAAAATTATATTCCTATAAAGAGTCTTTAATGCAATAACACATCTCAAGGTGTTTCACTGTAGCCTTAAAAACAAAATATGACACCAAGTCACTTATAGAGTCACAGAGTCATATGGACCCTTTGGTCCAACTTGTCCATGCCGACCAAGTTTCCCAAACTAAACTAGTTCTATTTGCCCCTATCCCTCCAAACCTTTCCTCTTCTTCTGGCAGCCCATTCCACATAGAAACCACTTATAGTGATTTAAATCCTGGTCAAACAGTTAGAATCCTTACAGTGCAGAGGAAGGCCATTCAGCTCATTGAGTCCACACTGACAGCCTGAAGAGTAACCTCCAACCATCTACTCTATCCAGGGAACTCTGCATTTCCCACAGCCAATTCACTTAACCTGCATATCTTTGGAGTGTGGAAGGAAACTGGAGCACCTGGAGGAATGTCCAAGCTTCACACAGACGGTTGCCCAAGGGTGGAAACAAACCCTGCACCGCCTCCACACCCCCCTCCCCCCCCACACCCCTGCGGTGTGAGGCAACATTGCTAGCTTCTGAGGGCACTGTGCTGTCCTTAGATCTTAAAGGAGGAAAATGAGGAAGAGCGACAGAGAGATGTGGGGAGGAGAGTTCATAATTTAAGGCTTTGACATCTGAAGATGCCCCCACCAATGTAATCAATCACCAATTATGCTAACTCTTTAACATAGAAAAGTAGCTAAGATTGATGGCTTGTGCAAACTTCTTAGCATTGAGTTGATGTGCAGTAGCCACAAAACCAGTGCCCCTGGACTGCTCATCAGCTCTATTCTACTGAGGCTGCTTGAGAAGGCAACAGCAAAAGGAGAGTTCCTGGTCCCTGCATTCTCGGCATACTACTGTTCTATTTCAGTTAGATTGAAGCCACCTCAGCATCTCCCTGCTCTGATTCCACATTGTCCTATGCCATATCCTCCTTCTTTATTGATTCAAGGGCAAGTAAGTTGTTTCTGTGTTCTTACCTGCTCCCTCAAGTCTGCAGTCAAGGAATGAGTGAGATGGTGCTCCCAATAGTTACCTATGCTCAGTGTCACTCTCCCGATGGCATGGGTAAAAGTGGATAATATTGTGCCTCAAATCTGTCTGTAAGAGGTATCAATGGCAGAATAACAGTTGTACAAACACCAAGTAGCAGAATAAGTAGAAACAAGAAAAAACTAATGAACCTGCAAAGAAAAATTAAATTAAATTGGGGCAGCAGTTGTTAAACCCAATACTGATTCCCAGGAGGCTGGAGGATGTGAAATGCCTTAATATAATAATTAAATGCCTTTATAACAACACATTACGTGTATGATTTACATATGTATGTGCACAGTGTGGTGCACTTGCACTTACTGGAAGCTGCATATATTAGTCCACTAGTCTCTTGTTCAGAGAAAGGAACATGAGCCTTCTTCAGCTGAATGAAATAGGTGACAGCCATTCGCTGGTTCATTACTCATGGCAATACCTTGACTAATCAGATTCTGATTAGTGGTACTGGAAGAGCACAGCAGTTCAGGCAGCATCCAAGTAGCTTCGAAATCGACGTTTCGAGCAAAAGCCCTTCATCAGGAATAATAAGTCAACCTATCTGGTTTAACTTAAACAAACCAAGCAATTAACTGATTTGGAGATGCTGGTGTTGGACTGGGGTGTACAAAGTTAAAAATCGCACAACACCAGGTTATAGTCCAACAGGTTTAATTGGAAGCACATTAGCTTTCGGAGCGACGCTCCTTATCACCTGATGAAGGAGCGTCGCTCCAAAAGCTAGTGCTTCCAATTAAACCTGTTGGACTATAACCTGGTGTTGTGTGATTTTTAACCAAGCAATTAACTGGCACTCATCATCAGACTGGTGCTTTCCCCATGGCAATGCCTCTACCAATCAGAGTCTGCTTGCCAACCAGCAAGTATTCTCTTCTGATGCAGCATAAAAATGTAGCTACGCCTTACATTGGCTTGCTGGTGAATTTTCCAGTTATTACAAGATGAAAAGCTGGAAGAACTATGGATGCTGGAAATCAGAAACATACACAGAAAATATACAGTCATTTGGTAGTACAAAACAGACTATCTGGAAAATTCACCAGCAAGCCAATGTAAGGAGTAGCTACATTTTTATGCTGCATCAGAAGGGAATACTCGCTGGTTAGCAACTGTGAAGAGAAAGTGGTGTTAATGTTTCAGGTCGAGTGATCCTTCTTCTAAAGAGTAATTCTGAAAGGTTCCTGCATCTGAAGTATTAACTCTGATTTCTCTCGACAGATGCTGCCAGAATCTGCTGAGCTTTTCCAGAAATGTCTGTTTTTGGTTCAACAAAATGTGCTTTTTCTTCTCAGCAGTAGTCTGTTTTGTACTACCAAATGACTGCATATGTTTATACATTAATATGAACATTAACATTAATAAAATAGCTCGATTCACAGGTGCAATACAAAGAAAGAAATTGCCACTGAGCCAGTTAAGAGACCATAGAATAATTACAACAGGCCATTTGGTCCATTGAGTTCATGTCTGCAGGAGCAATTTAGCTCATCCCATTCCTCACCATTTCCCTGCAACCCTCCAAATATTCGGGTTCTTACCCAATTCCCTTTTGAAAACCATAATGAATTACTTCCATCACCCTTTCAGGCAGCATATTCCACATTATAATCAATAATTACATCAGAAATGTTTTCTCTTGGTCTCTTTAGTTCTTTTGCCCATCAGTTTAGATCCACTACTTCTTAACTCCTCTGTCAATGGGATAATGATTCTCTGCTGACATGGGGTAGATGCTTTATGACATTGCACATGCCTTAAATCTCTCTCAAACTTTTCTTAAAAGAGGACCACCCCAGCTTAATTTTCTCAGTCTATTCATACAGCTCATGTCTCTGTGTTCTTGATGAATCTTGCCTGATCCTACCTAATGCCTCCATGTCTTTTGTAAAGTGCCTAGAATAAGTCAGAACTTTGCGGTTGAGAATATGTTTTATAAAGGAGGTTTTAAGTTTGATAATCAAAAGATTGGTCAGAGTGTTAAATTTACAGAATGTCTTACAGTAAGAAGGAGAGGCAGAGAGATGGCGAGTTTTACAACCTGAACTCCAAAGCTTAGGATTTGGGCAAATGAGTGTACAACTGCTGATGAGTCTGCCATTAAGATCAAGAATGCTCAGGCCAAACACAAAGGTTGTGTGGCTGAAGGAGATTGCAGAGATAGGGAGAGAGTGAGGCCATGGGAGGGGTTGGAGTAAAATAATGAGCACTTTAAATTGGAGGCAGATGAATGAGGTAATACATCCTCTCTGGTCCTCCAACAACACTTAAAACCACAAACTCTGGCAGTTATGTCAACCATCACCAGGTGATATCTGAGAGTAACCTGTGAATGGCTATTCCAGTGGTTATTCCATTTCACAGCCACATAACTGAGAGCAGTCACTCGGTAACACGTGAGACAGACCCTGCATTGCCCCATTATTGCAATGACATGTTGTTGATGGTGTTTCCATACCCAATCAACACTTCTGCAAACAATTACAGCTAACACGGGTGCATACAAACTAAACCATCTAACGAGCTCTCATGCCACCTTTATTGTCTCTCTCCATCTTCTTCCCCTACTCTTTGTTTCGATCAGCCAATGGGCTGAGAAGTGGCAGATGGAGTTTAATTCAGATAAATGTGAGGTGCTACATTTTGGGAAAGCAAATCTTAGCAAGACTTACACACTTAATGGCAATGTCTTAGGGAGTGTTGCTGAACAAAGAGACCTTGGAGTGCAGGTTCATAGCTCCTTGAATGTGGAATCGCAGGTAGATAAGATAGTGAAGAAGGTGCTTGGTATGCTTTCCTTTATGATTAGATTAGATTAGATTCCCTAC
Source organism: Chiloscyllium punctatum (assembly GCF_047496795.1). NCBI lineage: Eukaryota > Metazoa > Chordata > Chondrichthyes > Orectolobiformes > Hemiscylliidae > Chiloscyllium > Chiloscyllium punctatum. The sequence continues at coordinate 51,291,055 of NC_092783.1, forward strand.
AGCGTGGAAACAGGCCCTTCAACCCAACCAGTCCACACTGACCCTCTGAAGAGTAACCCACCCAGACACATTTCCCTCTGTCTAGTGCACCTAACACTAGGGGCAATTTAGCATGGCCAATTCACCTGATGTGCACCATCTTTGGACTGTGGGAGGAAACCTGAGCACCTGGAGGAAATCCTTGCAGATACAGGGAGAACATGCAAACTCCACACATACAGTTGACCGAAGCTGGAATTGAACTTGGGACACTAGTGCTGTGAGGCAGCAGTGCTAACCATTGAGCCACTGTGCTGCCCCGGCACAGAGTATTAATCAGAGTATTAAGAACAGGACTTGGGAGGCCAGTTGCGGCTGTACAGGACATTGGTTAGGCCACTGTTGGAATATTGCATGCAATTCTGATTTCCTTCCTATCTGAAAGATGTTGTGAAATTTGAAAGGGTTCAGAAAAGATTTACAAGGATGTTGCCAGGGTTGGAGAATTTGAGCTCTAGGGAGAGGCTGAACAGGCTGGGGCTGTTTTCCCTGCAGCATTGGAGGCTGAGGGATGACCTTATAGAGGTTTACAAAATCATGAGGGACATGGATAGGATAAATAGACAAAGTACTTTCCTTGGGGTGTGGGAGTCCAGAACTAGAGGGCATAGGTTTAGGGTGAGAGGGAAAAAATATAAAAGAGACTTAAGGGGCAAATTTTTCACACAAAGGGTGGTACGTGTATGGAATGAGCTGCCAGAGGATGTGGTGGAGACTGGTGCAATTGCAACATTTAAAAGGTATCTGGATGGGTATATGAATAGGAAGGATTTGAAGGGATATGGGCTGGGTGCTGGCAGGTGGGACTAGATTGGGTTGGGCTATCTGGTCGGCACGGAAGGGTTGGACCGAAGGGTCTGTTTCCGTGCTGTACATCTCTATGACTCTGTGGCTCTTTATGCCACTGTTTCTTTAGTTGCTGTCTGAGTCCTTTAACCCTGTACTAAAATATTTAAATTTTATTTCTGTCTCTCCGTTATTTGGTTCTATCTTAGTTTGCTGTACATTTTTTTTCTGTCTGTCTACCCCACCCTTGGTCAGTATCTCTCTGTATGTTCTCCAGTTTCGGAGTTGCCAAAAGCGGTTTCTTTACTCTGTCTGCCCCCACTACCTTTCCAGTGTTTGTAAGCTAATACAAATTCAATGGAATATGGTGATTCCATTATACGTTAATTTCCCTAACCATAGCTGGGAGCTCATTCCTGCAATAATTATTTCTGGAATGCTTCCCCTTTGCCATATATCTCATTTACAAGAGTAGAAAATCACTGAACCAAATAAGGAGGGGCCCTTCCAGAAAAAAGAAATACTTTTGGCTCAAAGCATTGGGGTTTAGAAGAATGAGAGGCAACTCCATTGAAACATAGATTGTCTTGGGAGCTTGACAGGGTAGATATGGAGAGGTTGATTCCCCTTCTGGGAAAGTCTAGGACCAGGGAACATAATTTCAAAGTAAGGGTTCACTTAAGACGGAGATGAGGAGGAATTTCTTCTCTCAGTGTGTGATGTACCTGTTGGATTCTTCACCTCAGACAGCTGTAGAGGCTGGCCATTAAGTGTATACAAGGCTGAGATAGATTTTTCAATCATTAAGGGAACCAAAGCTTAAGGGAAAAGATAGGAAAGTGGAGTCGAGGGTGATTAGCTTAGCCATGATTGCATTGAATAGCAGAGTAAACTCAATGGCTAGAATGACTGACTCCTGCTCTTACATTGTCACAGAGTTGTAGAGTCATACAGCAGGGAACAGACTCCTCAAGCTGACCATGTTCCCAAACTAAACTAGTCCCACCTGCCTGCATTTGGGCCATATCCCTCTAAACTTTTCCCGTTCATGCACCTATCTAAGTGTCTTTTAAATGTTGTAACTGTACCTGTATCCACTACTTTCTCTGGCAGTTAATTCCACACACGAACCACTCTCTGTGTAAAAAAGTTGCTCCTTTTTAAATCTTTCTCCTCTCAACTTAAAAATATACACCCCAGGCAAGAGACCCTTGTAATTCACCTTAGCTTTGCCCCTCATAATTTTATAAACCTCAATAAGGTCACCGTTTAATCTCCTACACTCCGGTGAAAAACGTCCAAGCTTTCCAGTCCATTTTGGCATCTCAAACCCTCCATTCCTGGCAACACCATGGTAAATCTTTTCTAAACCCTCTCCAGTTCAATAATATCCTTCCTTTCATGGGGCAACCAGAACTGCACACAGTATTCCAGAATGTCCTCTACATCATATGGCCATTTGATAATTGGCCCTAACAGTTATGCTCAGCTTTCTGAAAAATATCCTTAACCACACCTGTGATTTTCTGGCAACTTCTAACACAGGGCACTCGCTAGTGCCCAAAGTTGAAAAAATGTAAGCGACCCTTATAAATCTTACCATCATTAATTTCATTATCATCACGGAAAAAAATACTGCAGTAGCTGTCAAGGCAAGAGATTAGTTCAATATGATTTCTCAACATGGCATGTCCCGCAAGATGTCAAACAGGCAAACATGAAGAGACTTAATGCTGTTTTTATAAAAACTGCCTTGCTAGTAAGTGCTGGTGTCCCAGAAAAGTATTATTCAAATTAACTTTATTGGGACGCAAGGAACTTTCTTTTTGTAAAAATGTTTTGGTAAGGTAAAGAAAGGTTGTTGATAAGATTTCTATGAAGGAAAGAAAACATAGGAGAGAGTTCCTCTGGCCAGCTGTCCCAGTGTAGCTGCATGCGCAGAAATGATTGAGCAAAGGAACAAGGGAGCTCACCTTACCTGGATCATCAATGTTGAGTAAATGTCATATCCACCCTCCATGTTTTCCCTAAGTATAAGGGGTACTGTGGCTCAATTTGAATGGCAAATGAGCAGATTTTAAAGGGTCACCGTTCTGTATGCATAGTTGCAACGTGATCTGAAAACAAGGATGTGCATTTTTAAAAGTGAGATTTTGCTGTTCCAGGGTACAGAGCTCCTTTTGCGAAAATGTCAGGCACAGATATGTCACCTTGACTCTTCCTGGCTCTGGGTTAGAGTGGTGCTGGAAAAGCACGGCAGGTCAGGCAGCATCCGAGGAGCAAGAAAATTGATGCTTCGGGCAAAAAGCCCTTCATCAGGAGTAGAGGCAGGGACCCTGCATGTTGGAGTGATAAATGAGAGGGGCGTGGGGGTGGGGAGAAAGTAGCATAGAGTACAGTGGGTGAATGGGGGTGGGAATGGAGGTGATAGGTCAGAGAGGAGGGTGTGTGGAAGGTAGCAAAGAGTACAATGGGGGTGGGGATGAGGGTGATAGGTCAGAGAGGAGGGTGGAGTGGATAGGTGGAAAAGAAGATAGGCAGGTAAAACAGGTCATGGGGACGGTGCTGAGCTGGAAGTTTGGAACTGGGGTAAGGTGAGGGGAGGGGAAATGAGGAAACTAGTGAAGACCACATTGATGCCCTGGAGTTGAGGTGTTCTGAGGTGGAAGATGAGGCATTCTTCCTCCAGGCATCGGGTGGTGAGGGAGCAGCAGTGGAGGAGGCCCAGGACCTGCATGACCTCGGCAGAGTGGGAGGGGCAATTGAAATGTTGGGCCACAGGGCGGTGTGGTTGATTCTTCCTGGTTCTAAGTTCAATAGGCATTGAGTACCAGAGGTGTTTTTCTTCCCTATCCCTGAATTCTCCCTCCTTTGCACGCAGCAGCTCCCGATATGATGTCTAATGATGTGTCGATATGCACAGCTTCCAAAAGAAGCCATGACGTAGAGATGCTGTTGTAGGACTAGGATAGGCAAAGTCAGAAGTCACATGACTCCAGGTTATAGCCCAACAGGTTTATTTGAAATCACAAGCTTTCAGAGCGCTGCTCCTTCATCAGGTAAAATGATCTCACCTAACAAGGAAGCAGAGCTCCAAATGTTTCTGATTTGAAATAAATCTGTTGGGCTATAACCTGGAGTCATGTGACTTCTGACTGTCCTAAAGAAGCAACAATACTGTGGTAAAAAACAGAGTTTTTCAATGTAACAGTGTAGCATAAAATAACAGAAAATAATAATACTGATGCAGAAATTGTTGTGTGAGGAATCACAAGGTAGTTAAAACTTTCAATTTTCCATTCCCAAAATAGCAAAGCTCTGTTCTCAAGTCAGAGAGGAGAATCATAGAAGCACTGGTTTTAAGAAGTTTGGAAATACAAAAGGAGCGTAAATGACAATTAAATAACACTTAAAATTTGGTTTGGCATCAGCGTGCCATTGATTGACTGCAGTGAAGGTCTTTAAATAAGGGTTTTAGAATCAGTAAAATTTGTTGACTGACTGAATCTGGGCCATCACGAATGTGATGTTTGTGCTGATTTCAGTGAGACGCACTCATGGAATACATCATCACCACGTCATCACAGAGCTACCCCTCCAATGTCCAGACCAAACACCATAATGGTCCTCCTATCATCTTACAAACAGTTAAAGTTGCCTGAAGGTGTGCCATGCAAAGATGTGCTACAATGCATTCTTCATTCCATATCTAGAATATCTTTAATATTTCAGTGCTTGCAAAAGACAGCAATTCATGATAAATAAAAAAGGCATATCTGAAGCTGTTGAATGTAAAGTTTGCCCATCCAAGCTATATGGCTGAATAATACCCTTGTGCCATTTAGCCCACTTTATGAGTAAACACAACATTCAGTGGAACACCAAAGCACTTAGGTTTCCATCTGATTGATGTTGTTTTGAAAATGAATTTTGCAATTTTTTTTATTTAGCAAAAAGACATATTCACATTGGAAGAAAGCGTTCTGTTTATATAACACTTACCTGATGTGTTGCAACTTAAGAAGTACAACAACCAATTTGCACACAGTAAAATTCTACCAATAACATGAGGCTTGTGACTAGATAATTGGATTAACAGTTAATTCTTTGCCAGGATAGACTGGAAAATGTTCCTGCTCTTTCACAAAATAGTCCCTGAGAGGGACTATTCACCTGAGAGGGTTGAAACAGTCTCAGATAAAAATCTCAACTGAAAGATATCACCTCTGATCATGTAGAATTGCCTCAATACTACAGCATGTGAATTTCTAGAGTGGGTTACAAAGCAACAATTTTTGTATTGTCAGGCAAGGTCATTACCAATGAAAGTATGGTACACACATAGAAAACCACAACATCTGCAATATGTTGATGACATGGGCATTTACAAGAGTAGAAATTACAGTCAATGTTATCAAATGAATGGTTAATGACCTTATTATGGTAAACCCGTATAAAACGCTGGTTCAGCATCGACTGGAGTATTACATATACCTTTGATCGCCACTCATTAGGAAGGATGGAAATACATTAGATATTTTCACTAAATGGTTCCAAGGCTGAGGAATTTCAGTATTTAGAAGAGTTGTACAATTTGGTCAAGATGTGGAGGTGTTGGTGTTGGTGTTGGACTGGAGTGGACAAAGTTAAAAATCACACAAACAAGAGCTGCTCCCTCATCAGTTAGTAACTACCCAATGAAGGAGCAGCACTCCGAAAGCTAGTACTTCCAAATAAACCTATTGGACTATAATCTGGAGTTGTGTGAATTTTACATTTGTATTATCTGTTGATATTCATCTGGACAATAACATTGACAGGAGATTTGACAGAGATGGTGACACGTGGAAAGTATTTTTCACATAGAAGGTGGTTAGAATCAGGAAGGCACATGCTAGGGATGTGGTGGAGGCAGATCCAGTTGCGGTTTCCAAAAGGGAATTGGAACATTGTCTGGAAATTGCAAGGCTACAGGGAAAAGGGAGGGTAGTGGCACTATGCAAATTGCTGCTCCAGAGGGCCAGAGTGGTCACAATGGGCCCTGATTAGTGCTCCAATCAATTACCAATCAGTTCAAAGCACTCCCCACCACAATTTGGTGCTAAAACATTTCTTCTAAAATCCGTATTTTGTGTATCTGATACTCACTTTTAAGCTTGTGATTTCTTGTCTGCCAATGGAAATTATCTATGTTTACATTGCCAGTGATTTTATTGTTCTGAGACCTCTGTTCAATGCCCACTCTTTTCATTCCAGTCTAAGAAAATGCAGCCGTATTATTCTATCTTTAGTTCACCGTTCCCAGCTCTGACCTGGAGTAAGATTAATTGGTGCATTGTAATTGGATCATTTTTTTGTGTCACTATTGCTGATAGTGCTGTTCTCCAACACCAAAAATATAACAGAGAGCAGCAGCTATTTTAACTCACACTTGTTCATCAGGTCCAACAATTGGTTAATTCTAAGTGAAATTGTACTCTGTTTGGGAGAGGTGTTAAAAACTGCTGACTTGCTGTCAACCAGCATTATTCCACAACATGTGGAAGGTTAACCACAGTCAGACAAGACTTGACATCATTCTCCTTCCTTTGGTAAGTGAGAGTAGAGCTCTTCCTACAGAACGGTGGAAATAAAATTAAAGCCATTGTGGTCTTATCACAGAGCTGCTCTCTCAGTATAGAGAGAGAGAGAGAGAGAGAGAGTCAACTGATGGTGGTTTAACCTGAAAGTCACCACGCCTCAGGTGAAGGGAGACGTTGAGAAGGGGAATCCTTTATGGTATCTCAGCTGGTGCAGGAATTTAACCCATCAGGGTAATAGGACAGAATGTAGAATCTTGTGTTACAGCCATAGGAAAGGTGCAGAGGAATATCAACTCTAGTATATATCAGATCTACTCATAAGTCTAATAACAGCAGGGAGGAAGCTGTTCTTGAATCTGTTGGGATGCATTTTCAAACTTTTGTATATTCTGCCTGACAGAAGCGGGTAGAAGAGATTATAAACAGCTGGGAGGGGTCTTTGAATATGTTGTAAGATATGATTTGCCTGGTTAGTATGCAGAAAATAATTTTCACTGTATCTCAGTACATGTGACAATAGTAAATCAAATCACTCTGTATTGCAAACTAACCAGGTGAAAGTGAGTACTGCAGATGCTGGAGATTAGCGGCACGGTGGCACAGCGGTGAGCACTGCTGCCTCACAGCGCCGGAGACCCGGGTTCAATTCCCGCCTCAGGCGACTGACTGTGTGGAGTTTGCACGTTCTCCCCGTGTCTGCGTGGGTTTCCTCCGGGTGCTCCGGTTTCCTCCCACAGTCCAAAGATGTGCAGGTTAGGTGAATTGGCCATGTTAAATTGCCCGTAGTGTGAGGTAAGGGGTAGATGTAGATGTAGGGGTATGGGTGGGTTACGCTTCGGCGGGGCGGTGTGGACTTGTTGGGCCGAAGGGCCTGTTTCCACACTGTAAGTAATCTAATCTAATCTAATCTAGAGTCAAGACTGTGGTTCTGACTGACATTCCTGATGAAGGACTTTTGCCCAAAACCTCAATTTTCCTGCTCCTCAGATGCTGCTTGACCTACTGTGCTTTTGCAGCACCGCACTCTTGACTGCAAACTAGCCAAACTAAACCAACACCCTGGGGTTGTTCGCTATAAATTACCAGGATCAAAACCAAATGTAGATAATGTGGTTTGTTCCATGCGCTTTGATAAAGGACAAGTGTCACCTTCAGAAACAAAAGGAAGGTCTGTGATAACCTTTAAATGGAAAAAAAAACCTTTTGGCACTTATATCTTTCTCGCATATGTCTATATGCAAAATTAAATCATGAAGGCTTACAGCTAATTAAGGCAAGGTTTATATCCCCTTGAGGGATGAAGGAGTGAATCAAATTGAAATGTTTATGCTGTTTAAAGGCAAGAAAGGGCTGGATAGTAACCTCTGCTGAGAGAAGTCACAAAGGGGACAATCTCTAGAGTTGAGCTGTTCAGAGTTAACGTCAGGAACATTCTCCACAAAAAACAGCAGTGAACATTTGGAATTCTTCCACCTGAAACATTGAAAATTAAAAACTTCTAAACTTAAATTGATAACTTTTCATTAAATGAAGGGGTGATATGGTGGCTCAATGGTTAGCACTATTGCCTCACAATACCAGGGACCCGAGCTCAATTCCACCCTTGCATAACAGTGTGGAGTTTGCACATTCTCCCTGTGCCTGCGTGGGTTTCCTCCAGGTGCTCCGGTTTCCTTCCACAATCCAAAGAAGTGCAAGGTAGGCAGATTGGCCATGTTAAATTACCCATAATGTCAAGGGATATGCAGTTTAGGTGGATTAGCCATGGAAAATGCAGGGCTACATGGATCGGGTAGAGAGGGGTGGAGCTGAGTGGGATGCTTTTCGATGGGTTGGTGTGGACTCAATGGACTGAATGGCCTACTTCCACGCGGTAGAGATCCCATTCTATGGGATTTCAGAAATATTTTGAATTAAGATATTGCCAGTGGAGGAGCTTAGAGACAGGACCCCAGCGACTGATGACCAGCGACAGTGTCTGGAGGAACATTGGATGGGAAACAGGAGGTATGAGACCAAGCCCATGGTTGCAGCTTGGTTGCGGTAGTAACAGCAACAATGGAGGCAAACCCATAACCGAGACCCTGCCAATGGCAAACAGCTTCTGGAGGTGCAGTGGAGGAGGAGCAGGAAGAAGAGAGAAAGATTAACTCTATTGCTGTAAAATCTTATATTCGAAGTTTCAAAATGGTGCTGGAATATAGCAACACTTCACGATTAATATGCAAAAAGCATGTTTCATTGTATTTTTATGTTCATATGTCAATAAATCTAAATCTAAATCAGCCTTCATCTCAGTGAATGCCAGGAAGGGTTTGAGGGGCTGAATTGCCTACTGACATCCTATACTCCGATAATCTAATGTATCTGGGAAGGTTAGTGCAACAGGCAGCATTCTGGCCTCTCTCTAAAGATTAGGGGTCACAGTGATACCATTTTATAATTACTTGCAGCCACAAGTCAGGCAAAGCATGCAAATCAAAACCAATTTTGTGTTTTGGGCGTGACGAAATTGGCGTTTACAAGAGTTTCAGGGAAAAAGAATCAGATGCAGATTAATTGTTTCACATTCTTTTTTAAACTCCCAGCAATAAAGCATCCCATTCAGGAAATATGTGGAAAAATAAACAGCAATAAAATCCATCACTTTGTTAGGTTTGAAATGGGTTCAATGACAATGGATATGGGCCGTGCTAACTCATAGTTGCTCTGAAAAGGCAATAGTGGGTCATTTTCGAGACATGGGAATTGTGTTAATGGTGCTTCCACAAAGGTATTGGACAGGGACCAGGATTTTGACCCAGTGGAAATGAAGAAACTGAGAACAAAAGGAAGCAAATAATAGTGCTCCCACAATATTCCTGCCCTTGTCTTGCTATGAATTTACATGGTGGTTTTATCTATTTCATGTAGCCACAGTCGGAGAGAAACAGAACAAATAAAGACTCTTCAGCCCATTCCATCCCTGCCAGTCTCAAACAACCATCCATCTGTTCTAATCCCATTTTCCTGCACTTGGTCTGTAGTCTTGTAGGCCCCAGTGTGCAAGTGCATGTCTGAGCACTTCTTAAACATTATTATTCTATTATGTTGAGGGAATATTCAATATTCCAAGGAATCCATGACTTCAATGACATTTGAATAGTTACCATGTGCTAGTGACTTCATCAAGCAGGCCAAGCAACATCACACCTCACTTAGCTATGTATATCCACAAATAATTCATGCTTTTTTCACTGCTAATCAGAATAGATTAGACTAGATTCCCTACAGTGTGGAAACGGGCCCTTCGGCCCAACAAGTCCACACCAACCCTCCGAAGAGTAACCCACCCAGACCCATTTCCCTCCGACTAATGCACCTAACACTATGGGCAATTTAGTATGGCCAATCCACATGACTGGCACATCTTTGTTACTGTGGGAGGAAACCCATGCAGAAACAGGGTGAATATGCAAACACCATACATCACCCAAGGCTGGAATCGAACTTGGGACCCTGGCGCTGTGAGGCAGCAGTGCTAACCACTGAGCCACTGTACCGCCCTAAATACATTATATTGCTATGGTAAATCTTAAACGAAATTCTGCACAAGTAGCCACATAGAAAGCACAAATAACATTGAGACATATTGTGACACCACATTCCCATTGATGTAACTGACAGCAAGAATTGCCCCTGTGCTTCTGGTGAGTGTCAGACCCAAAAAAAGTGCCTGTGCTTATGCAAAAAATCTTCCAATTGAAGGTATAAGGGTTCAACCTGAGAGGTCAGTGTGGGCTCATGTTTAGAATGTTTTCGGCTGTTTGAAGTATGGTCACGGGCTTTTGAGACTGATAAGGTGAGAACACGTGCAGGCTGGGAGATGTAGAGCACCATGTGAAATTCTGCGCAACCTGTAAGTGGACACCAGGAAAGGACAAAATGATTGTCAACAGCTTAAGTCACAATCAAGACAACAGTTTTGGGTGTGTGATGTAGAATGTTAAGTTAGTCACGGATTCTAATACTTTGCTTTATTTATCTTTTGGGAAGGGCCCAGAGAAATTTTACAGAACTTTCCCTCGGGTTATAAGCTGGGTTGGGTAAAGTTAAAGATTGTTGAAGTTGGTTTTAATTTGGCAATTTAAAAGGACAAGTTTCTCAGGGTGGATTGGCTGCATTGATAAGCCCCCAAAACTGAGTGCAACCAGCAGAGAGTCTAAGACCTTGTCATCAGAGTTACATCAAAGTGTTACTCAGCCCATCAGAAGTCATCCCTGGTCTGGGAGGAAAGGAAGGGGCATTTGAAATTGTGATGTAGATTTGTAGTGTGTTATTGTTATTTGTGAACATAGATTTGAAAAAAATCAATTTTAGTTTTCTGTTCTGGGAAGGTGACCTTTTTTTAAGCAAAGGCCAGAAAGTAATTTTGGTCAGTGGCCTCAAGCTAGATTTTTCATAAAAGCATGTGATTTCGGGTAAAGGACAAGATCAGCTATCTCGGGAGTTAATTGCTGCACATTTCCAAAGTTGGCTTTATGATTCAGAAATGGATGGCTCTGGATCATTGATAGGTTGAATTCAGAAAAAGAGAAGTCATCCCAACACAAAGACAATTTTGTAGTTTGCAGATGTTACCAAACAGCGAGAGTTTAGTTTGTAGTAGCCTCCAGCATGTGAGAGTTGCTGGAAATTTCCAGGCTGTCAGAACTTGAAAGGAGTATCCAAACAATCTGAGCTGAACAGAAGTCTTAAGCTGCCTCAGCAATTGAAGGAGAAAGGCTGGAAAGAATCATTTGAGTAAGAAATTAATGAGTTAAGATGGGAGTGACGCATTTCTAGGACTGAGTGGCTACAGAGGATGTTGCTGAGCAGAGAGTTGGACCTTTATTTTTATTGTTTATGTAAAGATCTTTCAACATTGTATCATATATTGGTAACTTTTTTCACTTTTTCCTTTGCGTATTAAACAAACATTAGCAGGCTCCTGATGAGGAAAAGGGCTCTGGACAGGATGAGCCAGCTGACCTCGGCACCATGGTGCAGAAGGCCATTCAAGAGGGGGGAGCAAAAAGACAAGTAGTGGTTATAGGGGATTCTATAATTAGGGGGACAGATAGTATCCTTTGCAAGCCGGATCGGGAGTCTCGCATGGTGTGTTGCCTACCCGGTGCCAGGGTTCGGGACATCTCTGACCGGCTTGAAAGAATATTGGAGCGGGAGGGGGAGGATCCAGTTGTTGTGGTCCACGTTGGGACTAACAACATAGGCAAAGCTAGGGTGGAGGACCTGTTTGGGGATTATCGAGCACGAGGAAGGAAATTGAAGTACTGGTCTTCAAGGGTCATAATCTCCGGATTACTGCCCGAGCCACGTGCCAATTGGCATAGGGATAAGAAAATTAGGGAAGTAAACATGTGGCTAAGGGATTGGTATGCGAAAGAGGGATTCCACTTCATGGGGCATTGGCATCAGTTTTGGAACTGGGGGGGGGGAACTCTGTACCGTTGGGACGGTCTCCACCTGAACCGATCAGGTACCAATGTTCTAGCGAAGAGGATAAATAGGGTGGTCAGTAGGACTTTAAACTTCTGAGTTGGGGGGGAAGGGAAAGTGAAAGCGACAGGGAGTATGGAGTTAAATGGAAAGATAAGCAGCGGGGTAGCATATGTACAGGCAGATTTAAACTTGAGACAGACTGGGAATGCAGCAAAAAGGAAGGATAACTTAGGACATCTTATGACTTCCAATATCTCTAATGATAAGAAAGTTACCATTAAGGCACTTTACCTGAATGCTCATAGCATTCGTAACAAAGCAGACGAACTAATGGCACAGATCATCGTGAATGATTATGATGTGGTAGACATCACAGAGACTTGGTTACAGGGGGGTCAGGATTGGCAGTTAAACATCCAAGGGTTTTCAATTTATCGAAAAGACAGGGAGGTGGGCAGAGGGGACGGGGTTGCCTTGTTAGTTAAGAACAAAATTAAATCTATGGCACTGAATGACATAGCGTCAGATGATGTGGAGTCTGTGTGGGTGGAATTGAGGAACCACAAAGGCAAAAAAACCATAGTGGGAGTTATGTACAGACCTCCTAACAGTGGTCAGGACCAGGGACGCAACATGTACCGGGAAATAGAGAAGGCATGTCAGAAAGGCAAGGTCACAGTGATCATGGGAGACTTCAATATGCAGGTTGACTGGGTAAATAATGTTGCCAGTGGATCCAAAGAAAGGGAATTAATGGAATGCTTACAGGATGGCTTTTTGGAACAGCTTGTCATGGAGCCCACAAGGGAGCAGACTATTCTGGACCTAGTGCTATGTAATGAACCAGACTTTATAAAAAATCTTAAAGTAAGGGAACACTTAGGAAGCAGCGATCATAATATGGTAGAGTTCAGTCTGCAGTTTGAAAGAGAGAAGGCAAGATCAAATGTAATGGTGTTACAGTTAAATAAAGGTAATTATGAGGGCATGAGAGAGGAACTGACGAAAATAGACTGGAAGCAGAGCCTAGCAGGGAAGACAGTAGAGCAAAAATGGCAGGAGTTTGTGGGTAAAATTGAGGACACTGTACAGAGGTTCATCCCCAAGAAGAAAAAGATTATCCGGGGAGGGATTAGACAGCCATGGGCTGACAAAGGAAGTCAGGAAGTGAGCAATGAATATTGCATTGGAAGTGAGCAAATGCGAGGTCTTGCACTTTGGAAAAAAGAATACAAGCATGGACTACTTTCTAAACGGTGAGAAAATTCATAAAGCCAAAGTACAGAGGGATCTGGGAGTGCTAGTTGAGGATTCTCTAAAGGTAAGCATGCAGGTTGAGTCCGTGATTAAGAAAGCGAATGTAATGTTGTCAATTATCTCAAGAGGGTTGGAATATAAAAGCACCGTTGTGCTACTGAGACTTTATAAAGCTCTGGTTAGGCCCCATTTGGAGTACTGTGTCCAGTTTTTGTCCCCACACCTCAGGAAGGATATACTGGCACTGGAGCGTGTCCAGCGGAGATTCACACGGATGTTCCCTGGAATGGTAGATCTAACATATGAGGAACGACTGAGGATCCTGGGATTGTATTCATTGGAGTTTAGAAGATTAAGGGGAGATCTAATAGAAACTTACAAGATAATACATGGCTTGGAGAGGGTGGATGCTAGGAAATTGTTTCCGTTAGGTGAGGAGACTAGGACCCGTGGACACAGCCTTAGAATTAGAGGGAGTAAACTCAGAACAGAAATGCAGAGACATTTCTTCAGCCAGAGAGTGGTGGGCCTGTGGAATTCATTGCCGCAGAGTGCAGTGGAGGCTGGGACGCTAAATGTCTTCAAGGCAGAAATTGATAAAATCTTGATGTCACAAGGAATTATGGGCTACGGGGAGAATGCGGGTAAGTGGAGTTGAAATGCCCATCAGCCATGATTGAATGGCGGAGTGGACTCGATGGGCAGAATGGCCTTACTTCCGCTCCTGTGTCTTATGGTCTTCTGGTCTTATGTTCAGAGGCTGGTCATCATGGCAATCAAACTGCAAAAACTTTACCAATCTATCAAGCCAGGTTTCGCACTGAGAACTGACTTGTCCAGCATTACCGTCAGCTGGGATCATAGCAAAAGCAAGGTGAATATGATGGTTACAGTCTTAATGTGGAGACTCTCCTGCTTATTCTGGATCCATAAGAAGGCAAGTTAAAACAGACCTCCATAGCCTTAATAACCACTCAGGTAGCTGTAGTATTTTAAGCACTGGGTGGCATTAATTTATTTGAAGCAAGTTTACAAACCAGTTAACATCAAAATAAGACCTTTTCTCAAAAATTCTTTCACTCGATGTGGAATTATGTGGAACAATCCCCCTTCCTAATGGCTACACGTCAGCTGCACAAGCTAATCTGTGTAATATACACTGTTCTATAAGGAGTTTGCTTCTGAAAGGGTTAATGCTGAGAAGTGTATTAAGAACCATTCTGCAGAATGATGCCTTGTCGGCTTGGGCAGAATAACAGCTCTGGAGAAAGACCCATCCTTCAGTCTCCTCATAGCCTTTGTAACAATGTATATTGTACCAAAGTAATGTGTCCCTGCTTGCTACCATGCAATAAGCTGCATCCTGTTTAAGACATGAGCCTCTCTAGTTAGACAACCTAAATATTCCCTACAATACTGGACAAAACAGGCCTGATAGATCCCAACCTAAAAAGAGGATGTTAGCAGTATTATTGTGACTGAGAGTGCAGCTAACTCAGACAAAGTTCAGTGAATGGGTGTGAATCTATCATACATGGTGAGCAGTGGTGCATTTGACTTACACCAAACAGAAAAATGTGCAGATTCTACTGAGCTCAGGATGTAGAATTAAGAGAGCAACTTCTACTGACAACCAATAGTTAAAAAAACTGAACAGTCCAGAAGCCCAAAGAAAATCAATTTGTGGCAAGAATTAACAAGGCAGATTCAAAAGTTGATGCTGAAAGCATTTACAGCTGGTAAGAGAAGTGTGTAAGTAAATGGGAGCTTTCAGCTACGTGGCACTGGGACACTGGTCACACTTGGCAGTTATAGTTTTAATTGGGTGTTGATGAACACATGCCAACGAAAAGACATTGAAGGCAACTTGAGTAAAATTGTTATCTCTGGTGGGCAAGAAGAAAGCTTTCAAATATGGAGCATATTTATAGGCTGAGAAACAGAGAAGTAAACAAAGTGCTTAAAGCTCAGAAACAAATGTTGTTGCCACAGGAGGCATAGCTATAGGAGGCAAAGACAAGGACCAGAGAAGTAAGTTAATAACCAGTTGGTAACACAGAGCAGAACATGAAACCAGAATTAAAGAACTGAAGGAATGAATTCGAAGACTAAGCAGAAAAAAGCCTAACAGAAGTAAATAATTAAGAGACTATTGAGGCCACAGAAGAAATTGGGAGATCAATTATTATCCATTATTGTAAAGGCAGGAAGAATTTATTAAGAATGAAGATAGTGGGACTCATCCAGAAAAAAGGACATAAGACAATGTGAATTATTTGTAGTGCAAGAGACAGTGCAGGTCATTGAGGGAAATCTGTTAAAAAGAATTGTATTCATCTTATAAAGCAGCAGATCAGGTTCGCACAGTAAGGCCATTGAGAAACAGGATTGTCTTTAAAGCTTCAGGCAGTTAGTTATCTTCGAAGGAAGGTCACTTGGATTTCCCTTCACAGATGCTGCCAGACTTACTGAGCTTTTCCAGCAATTTCTGTTTTAGCTTACGATTTGCAGGGTCTGCAGTTTTTTCAGTTTTTATGAAACAAAATTGTTGTTGGAATTGTTGATGAGTCATTATCAGATTCATTACCACCCAAAGAGGCTTTGACTTTGGAGAATGCCATTCAGTTCTTGATGGAATTAGACATTAGAAAGAACAATAGAGAAATCCTGAGAGGAAAAGGATCAAACTTATCACAGAAAAGCAACAGAATCCATTCAGAATGTAAAGTCCAAAAAGCCGGACAAACATGAGAAGTCATTAGGTCAGACAACAGACACTCAGAAATAAAAACAATGGAGAAACTCAGCAGATCGAGCTGCATCTGTGGAGACAGAAACAGTTAACATTTCAAGCACTTCGTTGTGAATTATGCATCTATTCTCTACTCTCTTACACTCTTTGTGTTACAGAGTTGCTTGATACATACGTTTAATCATACCTCTTGAAACATATAGTTTCACTGATCTAAATTGTAAACTCCCACATGATCTCTACCTCCCAACCTCCCTTTTTTTTATTCATTGAAGGGACAAGGGTGTCACTAGACCAGCATTTAATGCCTATCCCTAATTGCCCAGAGGGCAGTTAAGAGTCAACCACATTGCTACGGGTCTGGAGTCACATGTAGGCTAGACCAGGTAAGTTAGCAGTTTCCTTCCCTTAAGAAAATTAGTGAACCAGATGGGTTTTGCAAGCAATTGACAATGAACTCATGGTCATCATTAGACTCTTAATTCCACACTTTTTTAAAAAAATTCAAATCCTACCACTTGCTGTGACAGAATTTGAATTCAGGTCCTTAGAACATTACCTGGATCGACAGCCATATTAACACTCGGCCACCTTTCCCCTGTAGGAAGCCATTAGGATGGTAGAATCTGTAGTCTCCTATTTGTGTGGAGAACACTTTGAAGCTGCCCAGAGTTATCCCATACTAGTCCAAGCATGAAAACATTTGATACAACTGATCGCTAACATTAACACACCTCTCAATAACAATTCAGCCTAATCCCTTGCATATATGGACTCCAGATAAATGTAAAACAGAAATTTCTTTACCCAGAAAATGAGTAAAGGTGGATCTTGTGACAACGAGATGTGGTTGAGTAGAATAGTGAATTATGTTATTTAAGGAGACATGACGTAGAGGCACGAGGGAATTAAAGTTCTCTTTATAGAGTTAGCTGCAGAAGTGTGCAAGAAAAATAATCACTATCATGGACTAGTTGGGCCAAGTTAAAGGAATAAAAGACTTGTATTGACATAGTGCCTTCGTGACCGTAGAAGATCTCTAAAAGCTTTACAGCCAATTAAATATTATTTTGAAGTGGAATATACATAGTGAGGTGAGAATGCTAACAACTGAGTCAAAAACAGACTGGATGTTTTAATGTGCACTCATTATTGAGATGAAATTTGGCAGAATAGAAGAAAGAATCAGGCACAGCCTAAAGCAGGAATTCACTGTTTCATTGCTACCTGGGATGGATGTCACAGATTCTCAACAAATCCAGTTAATCCATCATTTAAATAGTGACTTGATGAGCGGGAAACTTGATAATTAGAATCAAAAACAGAGGTTGTTGGAAAAGCTCAACAAGTCTGGCAGCATTTGTGCAGAGAAATCAGAGTTAACGTTTTGGGTCCAGCGATCCTTTCTCAGACCTGAGCAAGGGTCACCAGCAACTTCTATTTTTGTTTCTGATTTACAGCATCCGCAGTTCTTTTGGGGTTTTTTCTATTATCTTGATAATTAGTTTTCATTATCTGCAATTTGCTTTCTCTGCAGAGTTTTGGGCAAGATGCATGTCCGCCCGCGTTATATTGTTGACCGCTCAGCTTATTCAATTCCGGAGTTTGATGAAGAATACCAGAAAAAAATCAGGAGCTACCCCCATGCACAAAAAGCAAAGAAATTCTTCAGGTAAATGGGAATCATTTAAAATAACCTTCTCATTTTGAACTTTCACAACTAACCAAAATGAATACCGTTTTTCTGCATCTGGTGTTATTGCCAGGTTGCCTTCTTGTTACTTGAGTTTGTTGACCAATCTCAATGCTTCCACCATGGTTCCATTGACTCTCAGTAACTCTAAGCATTAAGGAAAACAAAGAAGGTCACATCCTTGAAATGCTTGAGAGGTATATTCCAGTTATTATGGCTCAGGCCAGAACCTACTGGACCTTGGAAAACTACCAAATGGATGAGATGTGGTCTGCAGTGACATTATAATTGGCGATTATATCCCTGTGCTGGAGAGAGAGGCAAGCAATCAGCTATCACCCATCTAATGATGCCAACTGACTACTGATTCTCACTGTTGCAATTTTCTGTGTGTGATGACACAGTGGTAACGTCCCTACATCTGGGCCAAAAGGCCTATATTCAGGTCTCTCCTGCCCCAGAGGTGCATCATAACATGTCCAACAAGTTGATTAAAAGAATTATAAGACAAGATTACAAGAGAGCTCAGTCTTGCTTCACTACTTGGTGGAATATTCTCTGGTGTGGTCAAGTATTATACTAAATAGCAAGCTTGAGGGGTTGAATGGCCTCATCCAGCTTCTAGTTTTTATGAAACACTTCACAGCACCAGAAATCTTCTCTGTAAAATAATCTGCATACAAATTCAAAAGTTCTAAAGTCTGAATTTTTTTAAGTGAGTAAACATGGATCGATTGCTTCCAAGCAAATATATGGACAGTGTATTTTAATGCTATCCAATCTGACAAAAGGATCTGAACATTTTTTTCCTATTCCCTAGCTGCTCAACGGCCAGACTCAAAGCCCTGCTCATTCAGTTCTTCCCAATAATTGCATGGCTTCCGAAATACAATATTAAGAGGAGTTTATTTTTCGATATCATATCAGGTATCAGTGCTGGGACTATCCAGGTCCCTCAAGGTAAGAAAGCTTCTTCTTTAGACTGAACTCTGGCAACATTTTCATGCCAATAGACTGACATGGAAAAAAATGAAGACGTAGCTAATACTTCAATCCAGTAATAACAAACTCACAGCATCTAGTACACTTTATTGAGCTGCCACATCTTTCCTTTTCATTATGTAATAGGTTCCCCATGGCTAATCACTTAGAGTTACTATGTTGGGATGCCATTGAATTCCACATTTGCGTCCTTCAGATCCATACAGCAGCATTGGAACAGACACACATGAGCAGGTCACTCAACACTTTTGGGATTGTTCCACATTCATTCCCCATTCTGTATCCTACCCCACTGCTTGCCTTAACTCCATAGCCTTTAGTTTTCTTCATTGGATGAAATCTTTTGATCTCTGACATAATTAGGTTGGGATTTAATCTGTTTTTTTTGTGGGAGAGACTGTCATACTTTCCTTGATGTGAAGAACTGATTTCTGGCCTCTCTCCTATGTGGTCCAGTTCTGCTTTTAAGATAATGTCCCTTGTCCTTAAACAGTGAAAAGCATTTCTCTATATCCAACCTTTCAACATCTTAAAGACCTCAATTAAGTCATTCCTTAATTATTCGTATGTATTACAGAGAATATGAGTCTAGTTCACATGATCTCTCTCCATTACCAAAGCCTTGGAGTTAAACATGGTAATCTCATCATGGTAGCATTCTAGAAAAGCAGCAATGAACAGCTTCCAAGACTTTTATTGCCTCTTTAAAGTGTGGTGACTAGAACTGTACACAGTTCTCTCATCATGACTTAACCAGGCCTTGCAACAAAATGTCCTTCCATTTATATTCTAGACTCCCAGTTAAAAAGGCTGAATATTTCATTACCCTTTTTGATTTTTTTATTTTAGCTGACCACGACATTTTAGGGATCTGTGTAGACAGACCAAGATATCACTTTGTATCTATGTTCTCCTGTAGCTTTTCACCATTTAGAAAATACTTGGGTCTACACTTTATTGTCTTCAATATAAATGATGCACTAAGGGGAAGATCCATGTCTGACCAGATGAGGACTCAAGAGTCAGCTTCTCTCCCCCTTGATTAAGTCTGGGTGGGAAGGGCTCAAGACTGTCTCCCTGCCCAGATGCCATTTTAGGTCTTCATCTCAGTTAATAAGCAACACTTAGGGTCATCTTCTGTTAATATTCTACTGGTAACAGACAGGGGATTCACTATGCGGGGAAACCAGGAGTTGAACCCTGTTCAGCTTCTTTGCGACCTCAGAGGGGAGGCTCCTCATTCAATAGGTGCCTGATCAAGAGAAGGAGAAGCCTTCTGAGAGTGAATAGAACAAAAGAATAAAAACTGAAGAGAAGTACAGCACAGGAACATGCCCATTCGGTCCCCCAAGCCTGTGGCAATCATCATGCCCCAACTAAACTAAAAAGCAAACTTTCTGCCCTTATTTGGTCCATATCCCTCTATTCCTTCCCTATTCATGTAACTATCCAGTTGCCTCTTAAATGTCACCAATGTGCCAGCTTCCATCACCTCTCCTGGCAGTGCGTTCCAGTCTCCTACCACTCTCTATGTGAAAAACTTCCCTCGCACATCTCCCTTAAACTTGCCCCCCTCTCACCTTGAACGTGTGTGTCCCCTTGTTTTTGAAACTTCAACCCTGAGAGAAAGCTTCTGACTATCCACTCTATTTCTGTCTCTCATAATGTTGTAGATCATTATCAGGTCTCTTTGCAGCTGCCATCTTTCCAGTGAAAATAATCCTAGGCTTTTTAACCTCTCTTCACACCCAGTGCCCTCAAGACCACACAACATCCTGGTGAACCTTCTCTGCACTCTCTCCAAGAACTGCACACAATACTCCAAATGCAGCATAACAAGGGTTTTACAGAGCTGCAACATGGTTTGCCAAGTCTTGTACTCCATGCCCCGGTCAATGAAGGCAAGCATGGAGTACAAGAGATAGATATAGGACAAATGTCAGAGGTAGTTTCTTTACTTAGAGAGTAATAGGGGCATGGAACGCACTACCAGCAGCAGTAGTAGACTCGCCAACTTTAAGGGCATTTAAACAGTTATTGGATAGACATACAGATGAAAGTGGAATAGTGTAGATTAGATGGGCTTCAGATTAGTTTCACAGGTGGGCGCAACATCGAAGGCCAAAGGACCTGTACTGTACTGTGCTGTAGTGTTCTCGATTCTATGTTTTATGTTCCATATGCCTTCTTTTTCACCTTGGCCACCTCTGTACCCCTACCCTTTTGTCCGATTCCCCTCTTGCTCTCAGCCAGAGTCCTCCCCGTAATTTCCATCCCATCCTCACTTACCTTTCTCCAGGATTCAATAATGCTGTCTGACGAAAACCTTAGTGGTACAAATAGTAGCAACCATTACTTCCAATGAAGAGCTTCTAACTGATCAGCAGCTCTCATGGGTGCAATTTCAGCCCTAGTCGTTTTGGAGGTGGGGGAGGAAGTGGGGGAAAGTATCCTGGAATGAAATGTCCCCTGCAAACCCAGGAGCCCCAGCAGCAGAGTTCCCATTGTCAGCTATTGACCTCCATCAGGGTTCCCATACGTCTGGTTAATTGGGTTGCCATCAGACTTGTTGGTATGCCCCCCAACACCAGACTAAATTCTGTCTCATTATTGTGTAATTGGAAAAATTACACAATCTTAAGTGAATAATTAATATCGTGAATACTTGAGGCCAGATATCCTTGTGGAACACCTCTAGTCATGTGCTTTCAATTTTCGCAGAGCCGTTCTCCCTGAAACTCAACCAGGTCATAATTCTTTAATTTTATCTTTTTTTTAATGCGGGACCTTACTTAATACCTTTTGAAAGCTCATACAAACAACATCTGTAGACATTCCCCTGTCTCCTAAAAATGACTCAATTAGGTTTGTTTGACATGACCTAATTTTTATAAATCCAGGTTGGCTCTATCTGATCGGCTCAAATTTCTTTCGGAACTCGGTCACTCCATTCTTAATTATAACATCCCCACAACAGATGCTAGATTGACAGGTCTATAATTTTCTGGTTTCTCTCTTCTACCCATTTTAAATGATGAAATTACATTTACATTTGCCCAATCTAAAGTGTCAATCCCTGAATGGAGGAAATTTTGGAAGATTAAACTCTGAAGATTTGCAATTACCTCACGACTTTCTTTGAAACCCTGGGGTGGAGACAGTCAGATACTGTAGATTTAGTGCCACCACTTGTTCTGACACTACTTTGATCTATTTACAGCATTTTAAAGTTTTGTCTGGATAAATATTCAAAAACAGACTCTTCTTTAATTTCTCCGATGGCTTCCATATGCTGAAGCAAAACCATGAAATCTTACAGACCAAAAGGTAGCATTTCAGCCTGAGCCCCTAATCTGAAAGCATTGTCCGATCCAAGATTTGGATATGGGTTCCAACTCAGATTTCCATTGTAATTAGCAACAGACATTCTGCTAACTTTTCCCCTTGTTTACTTGCTCATTGCAATGAATTCCTATTGCCAGTAACATATAATATGTAAACTGATTTATCCTATATTAACATTGTTTGCTTAAATGTATTGATAAGAATCTTATGTTCCCATATGTCTTCATGTGGTCTGACCAGTGTACTGAATTCATTGTAAAGCTAGTTTATTCGCAATTTAATTGAACTATTTCCAAAGCATTTCAGACCTAAGTGATTGGATGCCAAAAAATCATACATCGTGTGGTGTTGAGATATGATAAGGTAGTATATAAATTAAAGTGTTATTATAAGCTATCTTATTTTTTGACTATATGATTATCCTAGAGTTCCATTGTGAATATTACAAATGTTCCAACATTCTTAAGCGAACATAGAGATCCAAGTAAAACAGTTTCTAAAAGAAAACAATTTAAACTCAAAAAAGGGGCTGGTCCTTGGCAAGCTGAATATTAATCTGGGTTTGCAAACGTTCTGGTGCAACTTGTAATTTTGCTAAATCATCCAACAGCACAAATCGTTCATTGATTACACAGGAAAGGAGACTCCAACATAATGGAATTGCTATAAAATCTGAATTCCTTTGAATGTCTTCAGTCATTTAATTATAGACAACTTGTTTACTTTCACAAAAATATATTTATTCATCAAAGAAATCTTTATCTACATACTGTTACTAAAGCGATTCAGACCCATGGAGTTTTTGTGTCCAGAGAAGAAAAGAAATGCTGGGGTTTGACTTTCACAATAGTTACAACTAATCTAAAAGCATTTCTCAATTATGCTCGGTACTTGGAACAATTTACATATATCAGAGGCACCGGAAGAGTCTGATAACTGAGTACAGCCCCATTGTACTTTGGCAGAAAGACCTTATGTGATGGTTGGTCCCCAGTTATAGAGAACTAGTTATTAAAAGAATATGCTATCTTTTGGTTTTGTACCTAAGATAGCATGTAAGTGGCTACTTGTAAACTTTTCACTGTACTCATGTGAGTACATATAACAATAATGCTAATTCAAATTCATGCAATGTGGGCATCGTGGAAAGACTAGCATTTTCTGCCCATTCCTAACTGATCCTAAACCAAGAGGATGCCTTGGTCATTTCAGAGGCCAGATAAAATCAATACAAAAACATTGGTGTGGGTCTGGTCTCATGGTAGGCCAGCTCATGTTTCATTCCCTGAAGGGCGTTGGTCAACCAGGTTGTGATATGGTTGTTGATGTGACTAACTTTATAATCCAAATTTATGAGTGGAATTCAAGTTCCATCACATGTCCTTGGGCAGGAGGGTGAGTGGCAGTGATGGTGGAGTGGGGAGGACTTGAATCTCCTTTCCAAATTATTCTGTACTTGTGCCATCTAATGGTATTCCCGCTCTGTCATCTCAACATCATATTGTGTAGTTTAGAATTATGGAGAACATGATGGGAAATTGTAACATTTATCACAAGGCCATTCAGCCATATTGTCAATGACATCAAAGAAGAAAATATGCTTTTGTTGTTAAATGCAGTGATGTAAACTCTAGATTTAGACAGTAAGATGTTGTTTTAATTAAGATGTGTTTTCTTTACTAGGAATGGCATTTGCCTTACTGGCCAGTCTCCCCCCGGTCAACGGACTGTATTCCTCATTCTACCCTCTTCTTATCTACTTCTTTCTTGGAAGCATACATCACATGGTCCCAGGTTTGTCTATCCTGTTGATTTTTTTATTCTTAGCATGGAAACAGCTTGTGTTTTTAAACACTTGATTGCAAGATGATGCAATCTAAAGTGAATACCAATCTTTTATTGCAAAAGACACTTTATGGAACAAAGGCAAAATACTGTTGGAAATAAAAGCAGAATATCTTGGAATTATGCAACAGGCCTGGCAGCATCTGTGGAGAGGTATATAGAGTTAATGTTTCACGTCAATGGCAATTCCTTTAAATGCTTCACAGGATCAGCTCCTATCCGTAATAATTGAGTTGTTTGGTTTTTTTTAAATTATGATCTTATTTCTGTTGCCTTCATTTTGACAATGGGTTTCATTCTCACTTCCTTTTATGCTTCAGTCAACAAACCAGTTAAACGCAAAAACAAAGTGACTCTCTGTTCATGCTATTCTTGAATCAACAAGGGAGGTATGTAATCAGAAGATGAATTACAATGAGCTAGTCAGTGCCAAAATGTAAGGTTAAGCTAATGTTTCAGGTGAAGCTTTTAGAAGAAAAACAATTCTGGTGAAGTATGACATTTGAAGGATGTCCTCTTTCAGGCAGTAGCTGAGGTATTGTGCGTTTCTAGCAATTCTGACAAAATCGGAATGTATTTTCCCTAGAAGTCACCACCATCCTGACTTGGATCTATGTCACCAATCCTTCAATGCCATTGTACAGTCAGGCTGGAATTCCCTCACCAACAGCATTGTTGTGCATACCTACACCATTAGGATTACAACAGTTCAAGAACACTGCCACCATTTTCTCCAGGGCAATTAGGGATCAGCACCAAATGTTAGCCCGCTAAAGGATGCTTAAAACTCATGATTGAATTTTTTAAAAAGCTCATGTTTCCAACAGACATACCAGGTGTTTCTCTTTCTCAGGGGGTGGTCTTGCCTGTTAACTTTTCCCCTCAGCAAATTTCTTCATAAAATTCTCCCTGGCACAACCGGAATTAGTTTGTGTCAGAAATGCAAATGGGAACCGGTGGGGAATAGATTTTTATCACAAATATGAACTGCTGATTGATGCATAATCACAACGTGTTAACCAAGAATACACATCATGTGTGACAAATTTCTTAAAAAACTACAAGAGTGTTAAAGTAAATATAGTTCCAATGCGAAGGATTCATCAACAAAAACAATGTGTACAGCACCATTAATGTAGTCAAATTAAGATGCTTTTTAAGGAATGTTTTCCCAACAAATTTGACAGATGTACTACCTCATTAAGACAAGTGACTCATTCTGGTCTGGGGATTTTAAAGAGCATCTTAAAGATTTGGACAGAGAAAAAGCGGTAGAGAGATTTAGTGTGGTGATTCCAGAGTTTAGGACCTCAGCAGCTGAAGAACGGCAGTCAATGGAGAAGGATGTTGTGAAACTTGAAAGGGTTCAGAAAAGATTTACAAGGATGTCGCCAGGGTTGGAGGGTTTGAACTGTAGGGAGATGCTAAATAGGCTGGGGCTATTTTCCCTGGAGCGTCAGAGGTTGAGGAGGTTTATAGAGGTTTATAAAACCATGAAGGACACGGATAGGATGAATAGCCAAAGTCTTTTCCCCAGGTTGGGGGAATCCAGAACTAGGTTTAAAGTGAGGGGGAAAGATTTAAAAGGGACCCGGGGATAACTTTTTCACACAGAAACTGGTGCGTGCATGGAATGAGCTGCCAAAGGAAGTGGTGAAGCTGGTACAATTACAACAGTTAAAAAGGCATCAGGATGGGTACATAAATAGGAAAGGTTTACAGGTATATGGGCCAAAATGCTGGCAAATGTGACTAGATTAATTTAGGATATGTGGTTGTCATAGACGAATTGGACTGAAGGATCTGTTTCCATGCTGTACAACTCCATGACTGTAAGTAATGAAAATCAATGCATAAGAGGCCGGAGTTGGAGGTGCGCAGAAATCTCCGAAGGATGTCAGGATTATAGAGTTAACAGAAACCAAAAGTAATCACTTTGATCTCATGGGTGATATGACCTCTATTCTGAGCCATTGCTCAGCAAGTTGAGTGCAGTTGCTTCAGGACATTGGGTTTGGTTTTTGGAAAGTCATAAAATTATCTTTGAGATTAAAATGCACTGTAGGTGGCAAAATGACCTCAAGTGGTGATATGGACAAGATTTAAAGGAAAAAATCATTGGGTTCTAATGCAGGCATGTGAAAACATAGCCATCAAGCAAGTCTCAGATTCATGAGAGAAAAATAGAGAATGCATCTGAAGAAGAGTCATATCAGACTCACAATTTAATTCCGTGTCTCTCACCACAGATTCTGCCAGACGTGCTGAGTTTTTCCAGCATTCTCTGTTTTATTTCAGATCTGCAGTATCTACAGTATATTGCTTTTCTTTGAGTCCAATATTCGTGATACCTGGAACCTGTATTCCTTCTAAATTCTCCAGCCTCTGGGTAGACATCTGATGTCCACACAGGGTGGTGGCTGGAGATTATGGAAGTGAATGTGATGACACTTCAATGGGTGCCCCTCAGAGCAGCTTACCTGGAACATTAGGAGCAGACATTATCTATCCTCTCCTGAAGAGTCCAACCTTGCAGGAGGGGCAAAAGTACAGAATTA
The DNA here is from genome assembly GCF_047496795.1 of Chiloscyllium punctatum. Taxonomy (NCBI): domain Eukaryota; kingdom Metazoa; phylum Chordata; class Chondrichthyes; order Orectolobiformes; family Hemiscylliidae; genus Chiloscyllium; species Chiloscyllium punctatum. Next base: position 51,317,395 of record NC_092783.1, read on the forward strand.
TGAAGTGTTAGTAAGAGAAATATCATCTGTAAGGTTCATCTTTGAATTCCTGAGGTATTCCAAACCAATCCAGATGTCTGCCATTGGGCCTGTTTGCATGCATGAAATGGGCACAATGGTGACCATTCTTACAGAGTGCAGGTTTATGTTGGGAAAAGCCCACAGGCTGCTCTTAGATTGGTTGTGACTATTTTGTCCTTGTCACCCACCTGAAATGAGACTTTTGTATCCATTTTCAACCTGAATGCCAAATTTTCTTCAGACTGGTCAAAGATCTCTGTCAGTATGAAATTACTTTGGAGGTGGTTTAGAGAAAGTTCACTGGATTGATTTACAGAGATGAGGAATTTGTCTTATGGAGAGAGATTGAGATGTTTAGGCCTAACCTATCTAGAATTTAGAGAGGTGAGGCGATCCAGTTGAGGTTTACAAGATGCCAAAGGAGATTGACAGTTTAAGTGTAGAGTGGATGTTTTCTTGAATTGTAGAGCTATCTCGAATGACAGATCACAGTTTTAGTCTAAAGGGGTGGCAGATTTAAAACAGAGATGAGGAGAAACTATTTTTCTCAAAGAGTTATGAATCTGTTGAGCTCACTACCCCAGTGCGCAGTGGATGCAGGGATCATTGAGCCAGTGAGAACCCCACATGACCTCATTTCGAGTCCACTGTCAACATTACATATGCCATAGAGAAGGACATAACATTCGGCCCCACGACTTACTGGCATATGTGGGAAAGCTCTAAAGGGGGTGGATGAATGCAGCACCAGTCGGGATAATGTGATGAATCAAAATATCATCTTGCAGGTTCCTCACGCTTGTCACTCTTCATGTTTCTAACAGGTACCTTTGCTGTGTTGAGTATTATAGTTGGGACTGTGGTCCAAGCTGAGGCTCCCATTGAAAAATTTCAACACTTCAATGAAAGTCTGAATGAAACCGTCACAGATGTTGGAGCTATGAATGAGTATCGCATGAGAATTGCAGGAACTGTAACCTGCTTAACAGCTGTAATACAGGTAAACAATTCAGAAATAGCACCAGCAGATGGAAGCCGTTAATATAAATTAGATTTGAAGCATATTTCATCTCCAAGGGGAGTCATAGTTTTAATTCCTCTTTTATTCAATGTTTGCTTTTTTTTAACAAAATATGGGTAAGAGGAACAAAAGCAAGTTACTCCATATGCTGGAATTTTGAAATGAGCACAGAGTGCTAGAGAAACTTAGCAAGTCTGGCAGCATCTGTGGAAGAAGAAACAGAGTCACATTTTGTATCCAAAATGACTCTATTTCAGAATCCTGATGAATAAGAGTCACACCAAATGTTAACTCTGTTTCTCTCTCGGTAGAAAAAGGGAACAAAATGCAAAAAGCAAGACTTCTGGCAGCTTCTGTGGAGAGAAAAATAGACTTACAGGGCTGATTTTATGATAGACGTTGGGATCCCAATGTGCCGGTCCTCATCCCAATGGTGCTTGAGCCTCCTCTTTCCCTCTTCCCCACACTCCCCACAATATGCCACCTGCAGGATTTGGCCAGAGGGAGCCAAAATACAGACTGTCCCTGGGAGAGCAGACTGGATAGGTAGGAGGAACAATTGGCTGTGGGCAGCCAGCATTACAATCAAGACAGTGGGCACCATCAATGAAGCTGGAGGACCACATTGGTTGCACGCTTTGTTAAAAGTAAGTCTGGCTACAACACTATGAAGGAATGCCATGCGGCTACAATTATGGTCTACTGCCGTTGGTTATGGGGGGAGGCAGGGAGCAATGGTTGGGTGGTAGATTTAAAGGAGGTATCAATGGTTACCATGAGTCAATCTCTAACAGGTGGCAAGATCCACATACAGAAGTGGGATAGTGGTGGGGGAGGAACATCAATAGATGGAATACTCCATCTCCATTGAAAATGGTCATTAACTGGACCCTCAGCTCAAATCATTGCCATTCCATTTTATTTCAGTGGGATGCTGAGTTTTTCTCCCCACTCACGCTGGTTACATCCCACAATCCAGTCAATTCTTCCAGCAACCCAAACCTCCAATCCAATATCCACAGCACCAGGCCATTGGCATCACATCAGAGATAGAGAAAGTTAGAGATGTAATCATTTTTTAAGCAATTACTGAGGTAAGGGAAGGGGAGTGAAGAATGCAAGGCAAGGTCTGTGATAGGGTGTGAGGTAGGAATGACTAAACATCACATGAAGGATGGTGCAAGGCCGTAGGATACAATAACTGGACATGAAACAAGAGATAAGCCTACAGCATTTGTCAATGGAAATGCAGAATCATAATTAACAGGTGTCAGCCATAACAAAACAAAACTAAATAAAAATCTGTTCTAAAAAACATTTTATAAATCTAAAGTCTTAGTGTCCCTAACCTCAGAACCAGGGGGGCCCATATTCAAGTCTCAGCTGTCAGCACATTTCTGAACAGATTGATTAGAGAATGCCTTCATCAGGATATAAGGGCTCTTGTGGTGTAGTGGGAGTGTACTTCCTCAAAGGCCTGAGTTCAAGTCCCACCTGCTCCAGAGGTGTGTAATGGCACCTCTAAAAGTTAATTACAAACATCTTTTAAAAAAAACCTAGAAGATACTACAAGCAACCCAGGGAAAATGCTATCAGACAACTTTCCATTTCCTTTTGAACACGCATGTTTATTAACTTCAAAATTAATTTGAATGAGGAAAAGGTTAATTGAATAATAGTGAGGCAGCTGGTGGTAAGGAAATCTTCAGGAATACATCTAACTAGAACTGGTTAGAACCAGAACTTCACACAGTAACCCATGTCAAATAAACAAAGAACAAACAAAATTTGTGGCTGTCCATCTGTAATTTCATGTGAGCTGTGTGGTTTGACTGGCTATTGCAGAGCAGTAGTTAAGATCAGCCACATTGCTGTAGATCGGGAGTCATGTGTAGACTAAGTAGCATATTTCTTTCCCTAAAGGACATTTTTTTGAATCTGATAAGTATTTACGAAGCAGCTGGATGATGATTAACCATTGCTGAAACTAGCATTCCATCCCAATATTATTACATTGAATTTAGATTCTACCAGCTGCCATTGTTCCAGGCCATTGACCCAACCTCAATGACATTACCACTATGTCACCTACTTCCCATTGTCATTGCATGGGAAGAAGGGCAGGATAATCAGTGTAGTTAAAAAAAGCTGACACTGATGGCCTTGTTGGTGTTGCTACTATGTTAATTTCACATAACATAAAATAATGCATTGAATGATAATCTTCCTTTTGTTACTTGACAGATTTGCTTGGGTTTTGTTCAGTTTGGTTTTATCTCCATCTATCTCTCTGAGTCCTTTATCCGAGGATTCATGACCGCAGCTGGGATACAAATCTTAATCTCAGTGTTGAAATACATCCTCGGACTGAACATTCACGCATACAGTGGTCCACTGGCGATAATATATGTAAGTAATAGATAACCAGCCATTAACAAAATATTTTCATTACTAAGTTTTGAATTGCAGCCTAAGTGATCTTGTTACTTTTCTTCTAACCAGACGTTCATTGACATCTGTAAACACCTTCCCAAGACCAATGTAGCATCACTGATTTTTGCTATAATTACGGGTGTGCTCCTGTTCATTGTCAAGGAGATTAACGTCAGATTTAAACACAAGCTTCCTTTCGCCATTCCAATGGAAACTATTGTGGTAAGTAAAGTTTTAGAGCTCATTTTTCTTTTTGTGGATTCACATTATAACTAGTCACCACACTTGAGAGCTTCTAAAGTTATAAGTGGTTTACACCTAACTGCTCTTCTAACAGTCATTGATATGTTTTCGCATGAATCAATGAATAAACTTATCACTGAATTTGATTTTGGAAGTTCAGACCAGGAAAGTCCCCATCCTTATTTGCCCTGTGCTGATGTCAGTGGGCTGATAATAGAGGAAGAGCAAATTGAACTTGTTGGCACAATTTTGACTGAGTGATTGTGAATGATATCTGTTCTGCTGTCTGTTACGTAGCTTTCTCAGCAAAGTCATTAGAATCAGTTGCTCGATAGGACAGCACTGGTGCATTAGGCAAAAGGGAGGACTGCAGATGCTGGAAACCAGAGTTTAGATCAGAGTGGTGCTGGAAAAGCTCAGCAGGTCAGGCAGCATCCGAGCGGCAGGAAAATCGCCGGTTCGGGCAAAAGCCCTTCATCAGGAATAGAGGCAGGAAGCCTCCAGGGTGGAGAGATAAATCCCTCCTCCTTTTCCAGCCCCACTCCGAGCTAAGCACTGGTGCATTGCTGAAAACAGTGACATGTTGCTGAACCTTTTTGTCTTGGCACTCATCAGGGCAAACACAAGATTACCAAACTTCAAATGACCACGACAATTTATACTATAGGTGAAAAGGGTGTTATTTGATTGCCATGTCAAATCTGATTTGTTGAAGTGTTGCCATGGAGAAATCACTGCAGACCCCAATGCTTTCCAAGCTCCTGGGTCATTCAAAAAATGTGCACAGCTTGAATGCCTTTTGTTCCATGATGAATAACTTGCCTACAATAACAAACCAAAAGTCATGGGAACTTGGATGGAAGTAACAAAGAGTTGCTGGTGCCCTTGCATTTTTGCAAAAATCATTACCTCTAGCAGAAAAAAAGAGAAGGGAAATAAATGTATTGCATTTCTTTAAAATAATGGAATAATGTTCTGTTTTTACTTCTAGGTCATCGTTACTACAGCAATCTCAGGAGGTGCAAGATTACCACAAAAATTTGGTATAGATGTTGTCGGAGAGATTCCTCTGGGGTTAGTATTAAAGAATATAAATTACTTTATTTTAGTTTCCTGTTGTCAAATTCTAACAGATATGTAGCACAATGCAACTGAGTCAAACACAACACCAATGCCCAGACCTGATTTGGAGATTAAAAGGGATCACACTCTGAATTTAGCTACTGGGAGGGAGTTGGGGAACTAGCCTCACAATTGGCAGATTCTATGCATAGGTTTTCATCTATTACTTTAAATTGTGTGATAGTTACACTGTTAGCAACTGATTTTCTAATATTCAGAGGTAGAAAATGATTCAACAATAACTTGTATTCAAACATACAAAATTTAACATAACAAAATGTCTCAAGGCCTTTCATGGGAGCACGATGAAGCAAAGTATGACTCTAAGCCATATATTATGGCAGATAACTGAAAACTTATTCAAAGACATAGTTTTCAATGAGTGCCTCAAAAGAAAGAAGAAAATTGGAGACAATGGAAGGTTCAGAAGCACAGAAGTGTACCAGCACGAAGGAGGAACTTGGCCCTCCATGCCTGCATTGCTTCTTCAAACAAGTATCGTTACCAAGTACCAATCTCCTGCTTTTGCCCCATACTCTTGCACAATACATCTATCCAAAAGGTTTCCAGAGAGAACTTCAGAGGCTAGGGCTTAAATTGTTGAATGTCTAGAGGCCAGAGTTGGATGAGTCCAGATATCTTGAAGTAAGGTGGCCTGGAGGAGGCTAGAGAAAGAGGGAGAAGTAAAACCATAGAGGGATTTGGGAACAAGGGTGAGGATTTTAAGATGAAGGCTTTGCTTGTTTGGGAGCAAACTGAGATCAGTAAGCACAAGAAAATGGGATTGGTTGCAATAAGGATGGTAGAGTTTTGGATGACCTCAGATTTGTGAAGGCTACCAATTGACTTGAACTTCATGACTTTACAATGAGTATTTAGCATGCCCATATTGTAGATTTGACAAGATAGTATTTTTGGCTTGATGCAGCAGTTTAGGAGAGAGTGAACATTGGCTAGACCTAAGTGACCTGTGTAATTAACCGAGTACTATGAAGGGCACTGGGACATATTCCTGATTTACATGTCGCAGTTAATTTACGACATCAAAACCCTTAACTAGAATATAAAGGAAGTTGTATTATTGCTGTCATGTTACAAAATGGTTTCCCTGGAATCTAATTTCTTTATGGTAATACTTGCTTGATTACATTAAGAATTTCCATTGGTAAGATTGAAAATATGTCCTTTGGATGCAGGATCAGATTGTAATCAACACCAGCAGTATCTAAGAAATCCAAAACCACCCATCTGGTATTGTCAACATGCTGGGAATTTTCTGGGAAAACTCAGTAAGCTGTTCAAAAGAAAATGAATCTGAAAATGTTTATGCTGAAACCCAAACCTGATTGACTTCGGGGCACAAACGCAGGGAGGTGGTGAAAATCTCCTCAGCCTGCTGTGACTGCGTGATGTTTTATTCTCCTTACTTAAAGTAGGGATGAAAATGCATTGAAGACAGTTCAGAAGAAGTTTACAAGACTTATACCTAGAACGAACGGCTGGTCCTACAAGGAGGAATTGGACAGGCTGGGCCTGTTTTCACAGGAGTTTAAAAGAGTAAGGGGTGATTCAGTTGGAGTTTACAAAATTTTCAATGGTGTCAGCAAGGTGACCAGAGAAAGGAAGCTTCCTCTTCTGGGTGAGTCCAGAATTAAGGACACAGTATTAGAATTATGATCTCCCTGCGTTTGTACCCAGATGTCGATCAGTTTTGAGTTTCAGCATAAACATTCTCACATGTTGGATGACAGAATTTCTTTTGAACAGCTTTCTGAGTTTTCCAGGAAATTCACCAGAGATTATTGTGCGACTCTGGAACACTCTGCCTCAGAAGGCAGTGGAGGAGGGTAGTTGAATATTTTAAAGTTAAGGGATTCAAAAGTGATCAGGAGTACTGTTATAGGAAGGATATTATTAAGCTGGAGAGGGTTCAAAAGAGATTTACCAACATATTGCCGGAAATGGAGGGTTTGAGTTATAAGGAGAGGCTGGAACTTTTTTCACTGGTGCATAGGAGGATGGGAAGTGACCTTATGGAGGTTTATAAAATCCTGAGGGGTATAGATAAGATGAATGGCAGGAGTCTTTAGAGTGGTTCGTATGTGGGACCTTCCAGAGGAAGTATTGGATGCAGGTATAATTACACCGTTTAAAAGACAATTGGTTAAGTGCATGAATAAGACATATGGACTAAGTGCAGGCAGGCTGGACTAGTATGGCTTGGGATTATGGTTGGCATGGACTGGTTGGACTGAGGGTCTCTTTACGTGCTGTAAATTCTATGATTTGTGGCAATACGGAATTCAAACTTAAGCAGGTCAACCATGATCTTATTGTAGATCAGGGGAGGCTTGAAGGACTAAATGGCCTAATTCTGCCCTTAATTCATGTGTTCACATGCTCTGCCTACAAAGAGCTGAAAATGTGTTGCTAGAAAAGCGCAGCAGGTCAGGCAGCATCCAAGGAACAGGAGAATCGACGTTTTGGGCATAAGCCCTTCTTCAGGAATTATGCCTGAAACGTTGATTCTCCTGTTCCTTGGATGCTGCTTGACCTGCTGCGCTTTTCCAGCAACACATTTTCAGCTCTGATCTCCAGCATCTGCGGTCATCACTTTCTCCTCTGCCTACAAAGACCCTCACTGCCAGAAACAAGTTCAGGAAATGTCAATGAAGGTCTTAGTGATAAGCAACAGAGATGTGCCTACAATTCTATTCTAATTTTAATAAAATTGGTAACCATTTTCAGTGAGAAGGTACAATGTGGTCCAAATAGTAACAAGAATAAATCCTTATTTATGCAACAATTTTTCTAAGATTTTAATTCACTAATCAATGCACCAAGTAACACCACGTCAGGTTTGACCTACATAGGACAATACAATGGGGCCTGAATTTGAGGCTGTACAAGTGAGTAAACTTTGTGTGACTCAAAATTGAGCCCATTATGCTGGAAGTATGATCTGTTTTGTTCCTACCCTCTGAGAGCCCTCGCCTGAAGGTATTAAATCTCTAAGGAAAGTGAATTTTTCAAGAATTATCCCATTCAAAAGAGAAGCATAAAGTGAGAGATTGTAATACAAAAGATAATTTCTAGAATCTTTGCAGTGTGGAATCAGGCCATTCAGCCCATCAAGTCTACATTGACCCTCTGAAGATCTTTCTACTCAGACCCACCCCATCCCTGCATGGCCAGTCCACCTAACCTGCACATCTTTGTACTGTGGGAGGAAAGCAACACAGACACAGAGAGAACGTAGAAACTCCACATAGTTACCTAAGGCTGGCATTGAACGTGGGTCCCTAGCACTGTGAAGTAGCAGTGCTAACCACTGAGTCACTGTGCTATCCTTCCAGTATTATGTCCTTCCAATATGCAACTGTATCTACTGGGGACATGTTTTTGGGATTCATGAAAGAATTCCCTGCAATTTAGAGTCCATCAGTTTTAATGAAAAGAAGATCTGTGTGAAAACATTTCCGAATTACCACTATGCACTCATCGTTTGATAATGGAATCATGATAGGCAAAAGTTGTGCATCATGCACAAAATACTCTGAGTCAGTGAAGCATCTTAAGGAAAGGGAGATTTACAGCACAGAAAAAGGCCCTTCAGTCCATCATGTCAGAGAGTCAGAGAGATGTACAGCACGGAAACAGACCCTTTGGTCCAACTCGTCCATGCCGACCACATATTCCAACCTAATTCAGTCCCACTCTATTCATATACCCATCTAGACACCTTTCCACACACTCACCACCTTCTGTGTGAAACATTTGCCCCTTAGGTCTCTCTTACATCTTTCCCCTCTCACCCTAAACCTATGCCTCTAGTTCTGGACTCCCCCACCCCAGGGAAAAGACCTTGTCTATTTACCCTATCCATGCCATTCATGATTTTATAAATCTCTATAATGTCATCCAACTGCTTCCAATGCTCCAAGGAAAACAGCCCTAGCTTATCAACCTCTCCCTATGGCTGAAATCCTCCAACCCTGGCAACATGCTTGTAAATCCTTTCTGAACCCTTTCAAATTTCACAACATCCTTCCATCCTGTATAGCTGCAACATGACCTCTCAACTCCTGTACTCAATACTCTAACCAATAAAGGAAAGCATGCCATGTGCCTTCTTCACTATCCTATCTACCCGCAACTCCACTTTCAAGGAACTATGAACCTGCACTCCAAGGTCTCTTTGTTTTGCAACACTCCCTAGGACCTTACCATTATCTATATAAGTCCTGCTAAGATTTGTTTTGCCAAAACGCAACACCTCACATTTATCTAAATTAAACTCCATCTGCCACTCCTCAGGTTAGTGGCCCATCTGATCAAGATCCTGTTGTAATCTGAGGTGACCTTCTTTGCTGTCCACTCCTGTGCCAGTCAAAAACAACCTTATAGGTTCTTATTCTTTTTATAAAGTATTCCCAGTCTGTACAATGCTAAATGCAACTTCCATAACAGATAAACATTCTGTTTCTACATCGAAGTGAATTTGACCTAAAAAAAACTTTAGCTCCGGGAAGGATAACTCGTTTTCAGTTATATTCTAGTAGTAATCTGGAATGAACTATTCCATTAGCACTGGTTTTCAGTCACGGGTCTCTTTATTTTTGAGATCTAACCTGCATCTGAACTCCAACTGACGATAACGAGGCTTCAATGGTTTTGTTAGCTGGAGCGTATCTAGAGTACTAATTTATTTTATCTTGAAAGGAACCTGTCACATATCCTGGCAAGTCCGAGATGGAACCATACCTTGCCTAAACAAGAAGTACTAAGTATGGCACAGTCTGGCCTCTTAGGGTGGTGAGGTGGCTCAGTGGTTAGCACTGTTGCCTCACAGTGCCAGGAACCTGGGTTTGGTTTAAGCCTCGGGCAATTGTTTGTGTGGAGTTTGCACGTTCTCCCTTTGTTTGTGTCTTTCCTCTCACAGTTGAAAGCTGTACAGGTTCAGTGGATTAGCCATGGGAAATGCAGGGGTGGAGATGGGTCTGGATGAGATACTGTTTGTGGACTGAATAGCCTGCTTCCTAATTGTAGGAATTCTGTGATTCTTTCCCTTGTTCCCTGCACTACAACTTGGCAATAATGACAGCCCTGACAACATTCTGTTGACAGCTTTATCTCCCAACTGATACAGGAAAGCTCCTGTTTATATTTTAGTTCAAAAATAAAACCCAAGACCTAAGATAAGAGGAGCAGTGACATTGTAGTATTGTTACTAAACCAATGTTCTGAAGGCAGGGGTTCACATCTCTCCAGGAGAGTTAGTGACCTTTAAATTGATTAAACTAGAATTGTTTTAGCTGGTCTCAGTAATTGTGACCAGGAACCTGCTGGAATTGTGCAAAAACTCTGCTTGTGGACAGAAGTCAGTTGTCCTTACGTGATCAGGTCTGTATGTGCCTCATTCCTAATGAAGGACTCTTGTCCAAAACATCAATTCCCCTGGTCCTCAGATGCTGCCTGATCTGCTGTGCTGTTCCAGCACTACACTCTCAGCTCTGATGTCCAACAGCTGTAGTCCTCACTTCCTCCAATATGTCTCTAGACATACAGCAATGTGGTTCACTGTTAACTGCCCTAAAATGGCCCTAGTAAGCCACTCAGTCGGGCTCATGCCCAAAATGTTGACTCTCCTGCTCCTCGGATGCTGTCTGACTCGCTGTGCTTTTCCAGCACCACATTTTATGATTCCAACTCTCCAGCATCTGCAGTCCTCACTTTCTCCTGGTCGTATCAATTGCAGAACAAGGACGGCATTAATTCAAGAAAGGTGACTCACCATCACCTTCTCAAGAGCAAGGGAGGGGAAAACAAATCTTTCAAATGACACTTTGAGACAACGTTCAACTTTCCACATTGCTGGCCAAACGAAGAAAGTTCAGATTTTTAATGTGATTTCATTGGGATTTCTCCAAGTAATCCACTATTTCCCAATGGAATGTCTTCCCAAGTCATTCAGGCAACATTAGTAAATATTGGCATATTTTTGTCTCCAAGGCTGCCTCCTCCAGAAGCTCCTCTGGTCAATCTGTGGGGTGATATGGTCGGACCTGCGTTCTCTCTTGCTATTGTTGGATATGTCATTAATCTAGCTGTGGGAAGGACAATCTCCTCCAGGCATACCTACACTGTCAGTGCAAACCAGGTATGAAACTTGTCACATGTACATCAAGGATGGTCTTTGAAAAATCTACTGTAATGTTCTAACTGCAGCATTAGTAAACTATTTTATTTCAGAACGTTATTACTATAGCACTACTGCCAATCTGTTAAGTCTTCCGGAAAATGAACATTTTGTGGCTGTGGATTTTATAATGATAAAATCAGGGTGTATAATCTGGTATTAATCTCAAGAGCTTTCGATCATGAATGACCTCAAATACCTTCAAGAGCAACTAACTAACAATCCAAATTAGCTCAGTAATTCAGCTAACTGGCCAACCTTATCCCACCTCATCAGCTTGATAGGTTGCCTGTTGGAGCTAGAAAATAACACATGATTGAAGAAAATATTAACCATTGTTTTCATGCTCTCATGCCAAGTGCATCTTATGATTCCTTAGCCAAGCCTGTGTCTCAGACCTTTAATTAGTCCACTTTTTCATTACACTTCCACCTTGGTACTATCATTAAATAAAGGTTCATCCTTTTACCCTTGCCTTTCTTCTCTAGCTGAATAAAGTTGGAAAGGAATCTTCCTCTATTCCTTGATCCTAATTACTGAAACTATGGGCAGAACATTCAGGTCCCACTGAGGTCAGGAACAGAGGTAAACAGGGATCCACAAATACCACTATTGGAAGGGTTGCCATTTTCCAGAAACCATTCCCAGTGCTAACTATTTTGGGGTCAGTGGGCAGAGATCCAGCAAGGTTGCCTGCTCTCACGAGGAAATCAGCCAATTAGGATGGTTAAAAGCCTTGTTATTCGTGGGTAAAGGAGACCATTTCCGAATGTCCTCAATTTCCACTACAATGGGGGAATGGGGATGTACATTGGCCTGGAGATGGGCATATAGTGCCTGACATGTGTTGATTCTCATGTTAAACTTACCACTATTCTCTCTCACTAATGAGAGAGCAGCCAGTCCTACAGTCCTCCTTTACTTGTATGAGAACTGGATAACCAATCTCTCCTGTCAAAGGAAGGCCCAATTACAAAGGAATTTTGATCAACTTCCATCCAGTAAGATCTGATGGCTGGGCAGATGTCAATAGTTCTGAGACACTCTCCGATTACAGCAGCATCTACCAATATTCTATTATAGTAACATAAACTTTCATGATTCCAATCTTCCTCGCTGCTGCCATAATTTCTGCTTTTCTGTATTCCAGGAAATGTTGGCACTAGGTTTTGGTAACTTTTTTGGATCATTCTTCCGTATCCATGTTATTTGTTGTGCATTGTCGGTGACTTTGGCCATAGAAGGAGGTGGTGGAAGCTCACAGGTAAATTTACTAATTCCGTTGCTGCTATTGCTACTGAAGGTATGGATCTAACTGGAAAAGTAAAGACTGAAGAGCCTCTTGCACATATAAGCATATCACTTCCGTTTAAATTGTGAAAACTTAACAGTTTACTGACATTGATACGTTCCTGTAGCTTATCCATTTATCACACCTGTTCCACAATGTAGGATTTCATGGTCATTTATATAATTCATGATGGCAAACAAAAATCCTTCATGGTATATGTTTCCCACCTCCTGCAGATTCAAGTAGATGCTTATCCATGTCTGATAGCCAATTAGGACAACTCTCCGGAATAAATGCTCCCTGAGACACAATGTGGCTTTAGACCTTTTGCAGCAATCTCCGACATGGTCTTTGCTATGAGAAATATCCAATAAAAATGTCTAGAACAACACTAGGGAAGTCTTCACTGCAATCATCAATCTGGCCAAAGTATTTGATGATGAAGCTTTGTAGAAGTCTTTCCCACCGGTTAGGTATGTATCAATGACACATACGAATATGAAAGAAATTTCATTAGTAATGATACAGAAGCACCATCTGGATTTAATGGGAGGACAATCAAACACATCTTTGTGTCCTTCCTGAAGTCAGCCTCACAAACTTTCAGCCAAATCCACTGCAAAATCAATTTCAATGGATTGGGTCACTGAGTCAGAATGGTCAAAAATCTTCTTTGCCACCTCTGTCAGGTTTGTTTTCTCAATTCTTAAATGGCTAAAGTTTCAGTGAAGGTCAAGCAAGATGATCAAAGACCCCCTGAAATTTTCCTTGAAACATGGCAGCATTGACAATAATGACTGGGAGAAACTGGCTGCCTTTCTTTCCGAATGGTGATAACTTGCCCATCAAGCTGCATCCCACTTTGAGTCACCATATTGGACTGAAGAGGCAGAGCAGTGGCACAGAAAGAAGGAAGAGGAAGTAAATTCTGCACTCCAGATTCCAATACTCCATAGGATGTTCTGTACCATGCACTCAAAGATCCACAGGTTGAAAATTGCCCTGTTCACTCTTACAAAGACCCAAGGCAGAACAACCATAGTCCTGAGTAAATGCTATCCACAAATCAAGGAACAGTCCATGATGACCCTCATGGGGGTGGAGGGAATGCAGAACTGAACTGGCCTCAAGACAAATCATCTAGTGAAGGAAATTTAGAATCAAGAACAGGGGTAAGTCATTCAGCATCTGTCGTTCAAGTCTTTGTCCCTTTCTTTGGACATATCATATCTTTTGTTTCCTTACCTAGCAAAAATCAATTGATTTCCATCTTGAAAATTTCATTTGACAAAGCTCCACTCAGGGACAGGTGTAACAATTTAATACTTGAACTCAACCAGTGCATCACATTTCAGTGCACTGAGTGTACTTCGCAAGCAGTCTGGCTTAGTGCTGGGACCTGGAGGAATAGGCCTGTCATTGAAGATGGAGTCTTTCCCATTCAATGTCCAGCTATCTATTGATTGCAGTACCCTGATAGGTAAGATAAATGTGTATGGATAAACAACAGGAACGTTTCAATAAAAACCGTGTGGTCTTTGCCAGTTGAATGTGAAATGGATCTGCAGAGTCTGGTATCCTGTCACCAAGTCACCCTTTATTTACACATGCATAGTTCTTGACTCTAGTGCTGCCTCTTCAGAATCAGCTATCAATGTGCGGAATGGCTGACACTCCTCTTCTTATTTCTTTTTATTTTATTAAACAGTACAAACAAACAGTTAACAATGAACAGCAGTTTACAAGAAACAGCAATTTACAGGGGAAAGGAACGGCAAAGCCAGACTCAAACCACACCATACAACCAGTTCACAGCGAAAAGAGGACAAACCTCAAATTCCACCTTATTATATCATAAAGGAAACAGTAGACACAATCACGTACAAACAGTCTGATAAACTGAACAATATATCACACCCCAGGCAACCCAGCAAACCACCCATCCATCACTCATCTTTTTACCTTTTTTTTCTTTTTATTTTCTTACCCCCACACGACCGCCTAACTGCGGTAGTGCTTATTTTTCCCCCAGCACCCATGGTGTGTGTGTGTGTAGATGTGAGACACAGTGAGAACCACAAGGTGCACAAATCTTTATTCGATTTCCACCACCAGGAAGATATGAAAAACACCCGAGTGGCCAGTGACAAGCACTGCCCTTCACATCAAAGGGCAATGCTGTGCGATCAAAACAGTGAAGAGGACTCATCTTTTTTTTTTAAAAGGGCAATGCTGACTCACTCTTTTTTTTTATATATATTTTTTTTTACACCCGAGTGGCTAGTGACAAACACTGCCCTTCAAACCACAGGGCAATGCTGTGTGATCAAAACCATGTATATTTATATTTTTCTTTTTCTTTTGTTTTTTTTTTCCTTGGTGTGTGTGTGCAGGTGTGAGACACAGTGAAAGGACACAAAGTGCACAAATCTTTATTCAATTTCCACCACCAGGAAGATATGAAAAACACCCGAGTGGCCAGTGACAAGCACTGCCCTTCAAACCACAGGGCAATGCTGTGTGATCAAAACAGTGAAGGGGACTCATCTTTTTTTTTTTTTAATTTTTTTTTTCTTTTTTTTTCTTTTTTAAAACCCCCACACTACCGCCTAACTGCGGTAGTGCTTATTTTTCCCCAGCACCCATGGTGTGTGTGTGCAGGTGTGAGACACAGTGAAAGACACAAAGTGTACGAATCTTTATTCAATTTCCACCACCAGGAAGACAGGAAAAACACCCAAGTGGCCAGTGACAAGCACTGCCCTTCAAACCACAGGGCAATGCTGTGTGATCAAAACAGTGAAGGGGACTCATCTTTTTATCTGGTAGCCCAAGGCTCCCTGATTGGACCAGATTAACAGCCCCAATCAGAGAACTCAGATTCTATGAGGTCCACCTGGCTGATCTCATTACAAACACGACAGAATGGCACAGTGTTCTTATCCATACATAGAGGCATTTTACCCTCTCCTTTGTTAGTTTATATCTCAGCTCATTGGATGTGTAGGGGTTTACAGGAAGTGAATGCTCTCTCCAAATCATGCGACAGAAACAGCTATGGGAATGTTCATATTGTGTTCATGTTAGTGGTCTAATTATTCAGACAAGTGAAAAAAGGCATAAGTTCAAATACCACTGTGGCAGCCAGACAATTTATATTTGATGATTTTTTTTCCAAAAAATATGAATCTCAATAATGCTGATCATGAATTGAATAGATTGTTGTGAAAAAACACCTAGTTCATTAATGTCCTTCACTAGAGGAAATATATGCTTCTTACATTGGCTGGCCTGCATGTAATTCTAGACCCATGGTAACGTCTAGCTGCCTTCTGAAAAGTTCTATTAAGCCATTTGATTCTAACAAACTGAGTAAAAATTCCTTCCCTAGCACCACTATAATTTTGGGATCTCCAGCTGTCCAAGAAAGTAGCTCATCAACATCTTCTCCTGAGTAATTGGGGATTGGCAATAAATGCTGGCATTACCAGCAATGTCAACATTCCATGGAAGAATAATAATGAAAGCTTGCTCAGTGTGAGTTTCTTGTTAGCTTGTTTGAAGAATCATGAACAGTGTTTCCAGGTTTCTCGACAGAATACAGTTTGTCAGTTTAATTAGTTCTTATGATTTTGTTTTCATGTGATACCAGGTACTAGTGGTTCAATACCTGGAGAGAACTGTATAAAATCCTCTTCAATCACGCTCTCAGGATTGGAACACAGTTCAGTTTCTTCGTAAATTCATGTCGATTAATAACTTTACAGCAAAACACATTAGTCACTTAGGGGACACATAGGGACTTAGCCCTTATCTGATTCACAGCTTTCCCAATGTTCAGATCATTAAAAGGAATCAGTGAAAAGGCAGGATTCCTGGCAAGTGGGTATGTGCCCATTTTTCCAATTGGTCATGCCTGTCTTGCAAAGTTCCCAAGCAAAAGCCAAAACCACAGACTTTTATGGAGCTTTGCCAGTGTAACAGATGCAGGAATGTTTGCAAACTCAGACCAGAACACTCCAGATACTGTGAGTCCTGACCTGACATCTGAGTTGCCTATAACACCTTGTAGGGTTAGATACCCATTCACTCCTAAAGTCAACAAGCACAAAGAGCTGTGCGTCAGAGGTGGGGACTCCCAAAGGTGTGACTTTTAGTCATAGAGTCATAGAGATGTACAGCATGGAAACAGACCCTTCGGTCCAACCCTTCCATGCCGACCAGATATCCCAACCCAATCTAGTTCCACCTGCCAGCACCCATATCCCTCCAAACCCTTCCTATTCATATACTCATCCAAATGCCTCTTAAATGTTGCAATTGTACCAGCCTACACCACTTCCTCTGGCAGCTCATTCCATACACGTACCACCCTCTGTGTGAAAAAGTTGCCCCTTAGGTCTCTTTTATATCTTTCCCCTCTCACCCTAAACCTATGCCGTGTAGTTCTGGACTCCCCGACCCCAAGGAAAAGACTTTGTCTATTTACCCTATCCATGCCTCTCATAATTTTGTAAACCTCTATAAGGTCACCCCTCAGCCTCCGACGCTCCAGGAAAAACAGCCCCAGCCTGTTCAGCCTCTCTCTGTAGCTCAAATTCTCCAACCCTGGCAACATCCTTGTAAATCTTTTCTGAACCCTTTCAAGTTTCACAACATCTTTCTGATAGGAAGGAGACCAGAATTGCACGCAATATTCCAACAGTGGCCTAACCAATGTCCTGTACAGCTGCAATACGACCTCCCAACTCCTGTACTCAATACTCTGACCACTAAAGGAAAGCGACTTGCCTCAGAAGAAGCTGTCATTTCGAAGCAAGGCTCATCAGCCGGTCAAGCTCGGAGCTTAGACCCCCGGGGGTCAGCATAGTACAATGTAAGTGACCACCCACACCTTGATAAAGGGAGCCATCGCATTGTGAGAGGAATAGAGGACTCATTGTTATCTTATTGGGGAGGAACTCTGTCCCCTCCATGCAGTAGCCCAGAATGATTTAGCTGGAGTATTCACATTATGCAGTGAAGCAGCACCACTGGCGTGCTCACAAGCCACTAAATACTTGCTCACTCCTCTCTCTGATTCTGAGGATAAGCTTTTGAGTTCTTCCTGACACTTACAGCATCCCCAAATCCATCTTTATGATTTATAAGGCTTTGTTTTTTTTTTGTCTTTAACTTCTCTCTGTTGCTGTTTCTTATGAACATATTGATCCATTTTTCAATGCACTGATTAAGACCTGAATTAAGTCAATTTTTGTGTGTGTGTGTGTGTTTGCAGAAACATACGATTTCCTTATAGTGTATTCTTGGAGCTCAGATCTAATTGAGCAGTCACTCATGCCAATGTTAAAACTTGATGAATATAAAAGAGACCAATTGCTGGCTTTAAGGTAACCTGTACACTGCCTGGCTTTTGGATGTCTGCTGCTGTCTGGATCAACCCTTTGACATAGACGTTTATTGAAATCATCACTGTTAATGAGAACATACTGCAAATATTTATCTTTTGCTGGAGGCCTTCAGATTAGACATTGTGATATGATGTGTCATCTCTTCATTCCAGTTTGCAAGTCTATGCGTCGCGACTGTGGTCTTAGTGGTACTCCTGGCTTTAGGAACATATTTGGAGCCACTTCCAAAGGTAAGAGGTTTTTCACGGAATGATACATAGCAAGAACTAACTTGCATTTCTGTGACGTATTTTATGTCTTTCAAAACTCCAAAGTGCCTCACTGCACATTCATTACTTTTAAGGTGAAGATCACAATTGTAACATAAGGAGCTATGACCAATGTACCACAAATTTCAATGTGATACTTAACTGGTCAAGTTGAGGGATAACCGATGAACAGGACATTGGAAAAGGTTCATTATCATCTTTCAAATAAATCCATGTCACCCTTTACTGTAACCAAAGGGAAAGACATCAATTTAGCATCTCATACAAAAGATGGCATTTCTGACACTGCAGTACTTCCTTACTGTTTGCCTCAATTATGCGTTTATGCAGAAAGAGGGCATACCTGTAAGATGACATAAATCAGGCTGTATTTTCAGGGGTACAAATATTCCACAGTGAGGCTTCCACTTACAACTTCCTGAGCTCATCGGTGAATGTCCTGCCAGTGAAATAAAACTGAAAAGACAGGTCGCCACCACCATCTCAAGGGCAATCAGGAACACACAAAAAATGCTAGCTTTGCCAGCAGTGTCCATATCGCATGGACAAATGAAGAAAGGATAATCCTGAGCACAAGTTCAAGTTAATACTTGACATTACTGGAGGATAATTATCAGAGTGCAAGATGACCTAGGTGCTAACTTGACAAAAAAAACTAGGGGTTTATTTGTACCTATGTGTGAACGGGATTTGATTATAAAAAGCTTTTTAAAAAATTCTGCAGTCACCAGCTCCGAACCTGCATTTGGTTTCTCTCTTTTTTCTGTAAACTACACCCAATAGGCTTAACTAACAGCACATAGCACTAGAACTGTCAACAGTTACCAAATACTGAACAACTGAGCAGCACAGTGGCTTGGTAGTTAGCACTGCTGCCTCAAAGCACCAGGGACCCGGGCTCGATTCCTGCCTTGGGCGACTGTCTGTGTGGAGTTTGCATGTTCTCCCTGTGTCTGTGTGGGTTTGCTCTGGTTTTCTCCCACAATCCAAAGATGTGCAGGTTAGGTGAATTGGCCTTTAGTGTTCAGGGATGCGCATTAGTCAGGGGTAAATGTAGAGTTATAGGGTAGGGGGATGGGTTACTCTTCAGAGGGTCTGTGTGGACTTGTTGGTCCAAAGGGCCTGTTTCCATAATGTAGGGATTCTATGAACATATCTGTTATACAGTCATACAGCACGGAAACACATCCTCCAGCCCATGCCATCCATATCTCCAAACTAAACTACTACCACCTACGCTTGGCACATATCCCTCTAAACCCTTCCATTCATGAACTTATCCAATGCCTTTTAAACATTGTAACTGAACCTGCAACCACAACTTCCTCTGGCAGTTCATTCCACACACGAATCACTCTCTATGTAAGAAAGTTGCCCCTCATGTCCTTTTTAAATGTTTCTCCCCTCATCTTAAAAATATGCCCCCTATTTTTGAACTTCCCCACCCTAGGGAAAATACTCTTGTCAACCATCTTATCTGTGCCCCCCATGATTTTATAACCCTCAATAAAGTCACATCTCAAAATCCTACACCCCAGTGAAAGAGTCCCAGCCTTTCCAGTCTTTTTTCATATCTCTAACCCTGCATCCCCAGCATCATCCTGGTAAATCTTTTCGGAACCCTATCCAGTTTAATAATATTCTTCCTTTAACAGGGCGACCAGAACTGGACATAGTAGTCCAGAAGGGGCCTCACCAAAGCCCAGGGCAACGTCAACTTGATGTCCCAATTCCTATACTTAAAGATCTGAGTAATGAAGGCAAGCGTGTTAATGGCTTCTGCCTTAGAAAAAAAAAACCTAATTTGAAATTCAACTATTCCAAACAACATACATTTATATATTCATTGAGGCATTGTTTTGGTTCAATGTCTTTGTTTTCTCAAGAACGGAAATAGTCTTTGAGCTACGCATGTAACTGATGGCAGTGCTGAGATCCACAAACCCTAAGGTTGTGGTTCTGCATGAGAATCTTGATGAAGCGATGATCACACTGACTCATTGGGATCACCATGATCATTAACTTCAAAGTACCCTGGTCTGTTTTTACTATAGTGTCTCACAATCAACATCTCAAATCACTTTGCTATCATACATACCGTCTGTGGTAGCAGTACATCTAAGCCTGCTGCCAGACTTGCTGAGTTTCTCCAACGTTCATTGTGTTTGTGTTCAAATTTCCGCTCATCTACAGTATCTTGTCCTCATTATGGCAGCTATGTGAATCCGCAAGATACTCATCTTCAAACTTTGGCTGATGAAGATGATCTAGCCATCCATAGATGCACGGGGTCAATGATCAGATCTTGATAGAGTGAGCAATGTAGTCACTGTTTGATGATCGATGAGGAGAGTGAAAGTTCAACCATTGTTGTATCAATGTTCACAAGAATAGAAGCAACTTTGGAGTTTGCTGCTTTCCAGCAGAGTAGTTGTATTCATTTCCTACTGCTGATATGATGCAAAACAATAGGTCACTCATTTTCTTCAATGTAAAGTGAGAGTACAGTTCCAATTGCATTTCCTCGTGTTCCTGTTGTGACACATTCCCCATGTAGCTTGAAGTGGGTGACTGATGGAGATGCTATCTTCATCTTAGTGTGTCAAGCACTATTTGTGGAGAGATTATCCATTGCCATTGTGCTTCTTTATACAATCGCTTTTGAAGAGGCTCCATGATCTCTGCCTATTTAGAAATGAACTTATGATAAATATTGACAGCACACAGGGTCACTTCCAACTCTTTGAACTGTGACAGGGTCTGAAGCACATGAATGGTTTGATATTGCTGTGCATGTGTTTCAATCCGGTTGTCGTCACCTAGAAAAGTCAATCTCAGATGCCACAAATGTGCATCTTTCCTCATTGAACATCAGTTGTGTTGTGCGAGTCAAGTGAGCACTGCTGATAACCACTGATTACTGTGTTTTGCCTGATCCTTCCACGGACAATAGCATCACTGAGCAGGTTAGGAATCCCCTCAGCTCTGACAAAGGGAAAAATGACCTTGTGGATAGTATGAGGCGTTGAGTTTGGCAGTCTGGTTAACAGCACAGAGAACAGGCAACAGATACAAAAATACCAAACAACAGTGACTAATACCTAGATTAGCCTCTGGGTAGAAGATAGCATTCACAAACTCTGGAGCAATCAACCTCTTGCAGCAGGATGAACCAAATGGCCTCCTTCTTCCATGTGTATCTACAGAATTTAAAGTGGATCAAAGCTTACACAAGGAAACCGGGACATAAAAGAGTTTGACTATTTTAAATAGACATCAGTAGCATGCAGAAAACAAGGGGTTACTCCAGTATACAGTTCGATTATCCATATTGCATTATCCATTTGGTTTTAAAAAACAGCAGCTTTTGTCATTATTCAAATGTATGAAATGTGCTTTGCTTTATTTCTAGGCTGTGCTGGGAGCATTGATCGCTGTGAACCTGAAAAACACTTTATTGCAGGTCACAGACCCCTATTACCTGTGGAAGAAAAGCAAATTGGACTGTGTAAGTGGGATTTGTTTATTATGAGCATCAAAAATACATAACGTGTTGGCTGCAGTGTGTCAAGACACATATGGACAACATAGGCTTGAATATGCAGCTCCCAGTACCCTCTTTCTAACAAGTGATTTAGAAATTCAGGCCTTTTTACATGCATTTTGAAAACTGCAACAACAGAGATACACCAAGTTCTAAAGATATCTAATTATAGTGTTCATTTACTAAGTGCACCAACAATACCCCCATCTGCATCCAGTTTTGCCTCCCCAGCTACCTTCCCCCCAGCCTCATCCCCCATTTATCTCTCAGCCCCCTTTCTCACCACACATTCCTGATGAAGGGCTAATGCCGGAAACATCGACTCTCTTGCTCCTCGAATGCTGTCTGACCTGCTGTGCTTTTCCAGCGCCACAATTTTCGACTCCTCCCACACTGACAATACAGTACTGAACAATTCATCCCACAACCCAGGCTTGAATCCAGACCTACACAAAGTTACCTGACCATCACAGCCACAACATCATGAATTTAGATTGTTTTACTTACATTGTAAAATACTCCAAGGTGTTTCACAGGTAAGTTACCAGACAAAATTTGGAATGGATTTGAACAAGGGATCAATTGGGACAGGTTATCAAAGAGTTTGGTCACAGAGACATCCTTGAAGGAAGTGAGAGAAATGGAGAGGTGGAGACAAGTAGGAAGAAGACTCCAACATCTACAGCCTGGACAGTTGAAGACACATCCATCAGGGGCGAAGCAATTAAAATTGGGGACGCAAAAGAGACCAAAATTGGAAGAGTGTGGGATTCTTGAATTGTTGTGGGGCTGAATGATGGTACAGAGATATGGAAACAATAAATCAGCTGTGTTATTGATTGCTACACAGCGACTCATGCTAGGGAGGTTTAGACACTGGGTAGGAATACTATCAGCCTGAACAGTGGTGCCTTTCAAAGCTGAATAGCTAACTGTCAGCAGCTACCACATGTGAAAAAGAGAAACACGGTGAGGTGGACAAGGGCAGCTACAACTCGTTGAACTGAACACCAAGCATGAGTAAGCAGGCAAAGTTAGACAGGAGCACAGAAAAACAATGTGGGGGAGGCAAATAGTTGTGGTAAGGCAACTGTGGTAGGGATAAGGCTTGGGAAAACTCAGAAGCTCACATGAAAGTGCAGGAGGTATGCAACTGCATCAAAAATTCCAAGTGGTTGCTTAGGTCACTCTTACTGGTTTCCAGATTCTTCATTTTCAAAGTGCTGTTAAGCAATAGGAAAGAGGAGCAGGAGAAGGTCATTTGGTCCTTCAAACCTGCTCTGCCATTCAGTATGATTACGGTGATCATCTAATTCAGGACCTTGTTGCAGCTTTCTCCCCATATTCTTCAATCCCTTCAACCCAACAAACTAAATCTAACTCTTTGCTGAAAATATTCAATCACTTTCTGTGGCACGGACTTCCACAAGCTCACCACTCTCAAAGTGAAGAAACCTGTCCAAATCCCCATTCTAACTACCCCACCCTCCTCATCCCCGTTCTAACCACCTCACCCTCCTCATCCCCGTTCTAACTACCTCACCCTCCACATCCCCATTCTAACTACCCCACCCTCCTCATCCCCATTCTAACTACCCCACCCTCCTCATCCCCGTTCTAACTACCCCACCCTCCTCATCCCCGTTCTAACCTCACCCTCCACATCCCCATTCTAACCACCTCACCCTCCACATCCCTGTTCTAACTACCCCACCCTCCTCATCCCCATTCTAATCACCTCACCCTCCACATCCCTGTTCGAACTACCCCACCCTCCTCATCCCCGTTCTAACTACCTCACCCTCCACATCCCTGTTCTAACCACCTCACCCTCCACATCCCTGTTCTAACCACCTCACCCTCCACATCCCTGTTCTAACTACCTCACCCTCCACATCCCCGTTCTAACCACCTCACCCTCCACATCCCTGTTCTAACTACCCCACCCTCCTCATCCCCATTCTAATCACCTCACCCTCCACATCCCTGTTCGAACTACCCTATCCTCCTCATCCCCGTTCTAACTACCCCACCCTCCACATCCCCGTTCTAGCTAATTCACCCTCCACAACCCTGTTCTAACCACCTCACCCTCCTCATCCCCATTCTAACCACCTCACCCTCCTCATCCCCGTTCTAACTACCCCACTCTCCTCATCTCCATTCTAGCTACCCCACCCTCCTTTTCCCTATTCTAAGTACCCCACCCTCCTCATCCCCGTTCTAACCACCTCACCCTCCTCATCCCCGTTCTAACCACCTCACCCTCCTCATCCCCGTTCGAACTACCCACCCTCCTCATTTCCATTCTAACTATTGTACCCTCCTCATCCCCATTCGAACTACCCAGGCTTTCCCTGTATCCTTAAACTGTGTTCCCTAGTTCTGTTGACAGAGTTAAAATATCCATTTTTTTTTCTGTGGTGACCATTTGCTTCTTTCCTCATCACCTGTTCTCTCTTTACCCCTCAGTGTGTGTGGATAGTGAGTTTCCTGTCAGCATTTCTGCTCGGTTTGCCCTATGGTGTGGCTGTTGGAGTTGGATTCTCAGCATTGGTTGTCGTCTTCCAGACACAATTGTAAGTACCTTCCCTTCAGCGCTGCTGTATAATGCAATCAGGAAAGCACACTCAGGTCTGAATCTCACAATGAAAGTCTTGGACATCTGAAGCAAATACATGTACAAATGTGAGATGTGTAGTTACTGTGGGAGCCAAATGTTGTTGTAGTAACTTGGCTTTGCGCTCTTTTAAACACTTTGATTGTTTCGGGGTGGCATGGTCATCCAATGGTTGGTACTGCTGCCTCACCTGTGCCTGAATTGTGGGCAGCACGGTGGCACAGTGGTTAGCACTGCTGCCTCACAGCGCCAGAGACCCGGGTTCAATTCCCGCCTCAGGCAACTGACTGTGTGGAGTTGGCACGTTCTCCCCGTGTCTGCGTGGGTTTCCTCCGGGTGCTGCGGTTTCCTCCCATAGTCCAAAGATGTGCAGGTTAGGTGAATTGGCCATGCTGAATTGCCCGTAGTGTTAGGTAAGGGGTAAATGTAGGGGTATGGGGGGGTTGTGCTTCGGCAGGTCGGTGTGGACTTGTTGGGCCGAAGGGCCTGTTTCCACACTGTAATGTAATAATGTAATTCTTCCTGGGCCTGTATGGGGTTTCTTCCGGATGCTCCAGTTTCCTCGCACAGTCCAAAGATATGCAGTTTAAATCGATTGGCCGTGGAAAATGCAGGGTAACAGGGATGGGGTGGGTCTGGGTGGAATACTCTTTGGAGGAGTGGTGTGGACTTGATGGGCTGAATGGCTTCCTTCCACATTGCAGGGATTCTATTCTATCATGAAATGGAATTTTGAAGTATTCAAGTTATTCATACCACATTCGTCATTTTTCCTGAGTGCCTACTCTTGTTTTTTATGTTCTTAACCAGAAATGACTGCTGGAAACATCTGGCTTTACTGCTTGGTAATTAGCCATGGTGTATGAGGGATCATTTGCCCTGGTAGAGAGAAAGAGAGAGGTGGTTATGCAACTTGAGGGACACTACTTCATATCAAACAGGGGCCAAAGCAAGGCAGCAGCTCTTCAAAAGCTACTACAGCTAATAACGATTGACCCTACACCATTCTGTTATTCTATATTGCACACTGTCAATATTTTAGGGATTGCCATTTATCAGGAACTGAACTGGATCAGCCATACAAATGCTAAGCTCCAAGTGCAGGTCAAAGTCTAGGAATCTAGCTCCTGTCTTTCCATCATCTACAAGGCATAAGTCAGGAGTGTGATAGAACACAGGACAACACAGCTGACCTCTTGGGCATATCATTCACTATCTTTAATATTCCCTTCATCACTGGCACACAGCAGTGTGTATCATCGACAAGATGCACTGCGGAAATCTACCAAGTCTCCTCCAATTGAACCTTCTAAACCCAAATCTCTATCATCTAGAAGGACAAGGGCAGTGGATACATGGGAACAGCTCAATCTGCAAGTTTCTCTTCAAGCCACACAGTATCTATCATCATTCCATCACTGTTGCAGGATCAAATTCCTAAGTCCCTTCCTGATAGCACTGTGAGTGTCCCTACACTCAAAGGACTGCAAATGTCCAAGAAGGCAACTTACCATCTCCTTTTCCCGGGCAATTGAGAATGGGAAACATATGTTGGACCAGCCAGCGAATTCCAAATTCCATAACCAGCTAAACTATCTAGCCACCTCTAGTTCATCCCTTAATGGAATCCCTAACATAGGAAGTAAAACATATGTAGAAAGAGCTGGAAAATTAGCTGGATATTTGAAAGGACTTGGTTCTCTAGTCAAATACTGTTTAGATGACTAATGCAAGAGAACCCCTTTTAGGTTTAGCCTGTCAGTGAAATTATCAGCAGGCCCCTTTAGTTCATCCTGAGAAGGAGAATTGAGCACAAAGCAGATAGCATCATCAATGAGAAATTATTTCTTCTGGTTAGTGAATCCAGACAAACAGCAGCAACAATTATGCTCATAGCATCAATAACTTTAATATTAAATGTCCCAGAGTGCTACACAGGAAACGTTAGAAAACAAAATACCACACTGGGCCACTTAAGGAGAGATTAGATCAAATTATCAAAAGTTTTTTTCAAAGATATGGGCTTTGAAGAGTGCATAAATGGAGGAAAGTGACATAGAACATGGAAGAGATGTAGGGAAGGAATTCCAGAGTTTGTAGGAGCGACACTTAAGGCACGGTTGACAATACTGAAACAATAAGGTCAGGGAATCAGGAATGGCAGAGTCAAAATCAGAGGTCAGAATGTTGGATGGGAAGAAATGACATTGATAGAGAACGGCAAGCTCACAGAGGGCATTCAAAAGAACGATGAGAGTCCAATGTAACTGAGCAAGCGCAGGGCTGATGATAGGCTCGAGTACAAGAGTTTCGGATGGCCTCCAGTTAGAGAGTAGAGACCAGGCCAGGAGAACATTGGAATAGTCGAGGCCTGAGGTAACAAAGGCATGAATGAGGATTTCATCAGCAGATGAGATGGGACAGGAGTGTTCCTGAGATAGAAACTGGAAATCTGAGTGATGGCGCTGATGTGAGATTGGAAGCTCATTCCAGGGGCCTTCGGGGGCAACCTTAACATTAAAGACCATTCAGGGGTAAGGTCACGACGCACTTTTGCAGATAAGAGGTAGTGAGAACTTGGAACACACTCCCTTAAAACATACTTTTGAGGTTGGAGCTTGAATTGTAAATCTCAAGGCCATGATTATTTTCTTTTAATAAAACCAAGTTGAATTATTTGCTGCCGACATTTCCAATTAAAGGAGTAGTTAACAAGCACTGTCCATGAGAGGCAGTGTAACAAGAACTGAAAGGAAACATAGGGGAAGAGGAAGGGGATTAAATTAGAAGGGGGAAATAATACACTCCAACCTCTGCAGTGCCAACACCTATTGCCTAAAAAAACTATTTAAATGGGAGCTAAGAGGCAACTTTTTCACATAAAGGGTGGAGTGTGTATGGAATGAGTTGCCCGGGAGATCATTTATTGTATCTGTTGCTCCCGATGCAGTCTTCTCTACATCGGGGAGACTGGACACCTTCTTGTAGAGCGCTTTAGCGAACATCTCTGGGACACACACACCAATCAACCCCACCACCCTGTGGCCCAACATTTCAACTCCCCCTCCCACTCTGCCAAGGACATGCAGGTCATGGGCCTCCTCCACCCCAACTCTCTCACCACCCGACGCCTGGAGGAAGAACGCCTCATCTTCTGCCTCGGAACACTTCAACCCCAGAGCATCAATGTGGACTTCACCAGTTTCCTCATGTCCCCTCCCCCACCTTACCCCTGTTCCAACCTTCCAGCTCAGCACCATCCTCATGACCTGTCCTACCTGCTAATCTTCCTTCCCATCTATCTGCTCTACCCTCCTCTCTGACCTATCACTTTCCTCCCAACCCCCATTCACCTATTGTACTCTTTGCTACCTTTTCCGCAGCCCCACCCCCCTCCCATTTATCTCTCCACCCTCGAGGCTCCCTGCCTTTATTCCTGATGAAGAGCTTTTGCCCGAAATGTCGATTCTCCTGCTCCTCAGATGCTGCCTCACCTGCTGTGCTTTTCCAGTACCACTCTAATCTAGACTCTGGTTTCCAGCATTTTTAGTACTCACTTTTGCCTAAGGGAGGTGGTGGAGGCTAGTAAAATTGCAATATTTATAAGGCATCTGGATAGTATATGAATAGGAAGGGTTTAGAGGGATATGGACCAAGTGCTGGCAAATGGGACTAAATTAAGTTACGATATCTGGTCAGCATGGACAAGTTGGGCCGAAGGTAAAAACAATGACTGCAGATGCTGGAAACCAGATTCTGGATTAGTGGTGCTGAAAGAGCACAGCAGTTCAGGCAGCATCCAAGGAGCTTCGAAATCGACGTTTCTGGCAAAAGCCCTTCATCAGGAATAAAGGCAGTGAGCCTGAAGCGTGGAGAGATAAGCTAGAGGAGGGTGGGGGTGGGGAGAAAGTAGCATAGAGTACAATGGGTGAGTGGGGGAGGGGATGAAGGTGATAGGTCAAGGAGGAGAGGGTGGAGTGGATAGGTGGAAAAGGAGATAGGCAGGTAGGACAAGTCTGGACAAGTCATGGGGACAGTTCCTGAGCTGGAATTAGGGTGAGGTGGGGGAAGGGGAAATGAGGAAACTGTTGAAGTCCACATTGATGCCCTGGGGTTGAAGTGTTCCGGGGCGGAAGATGAGGCGTTCTTCCTCCAGGCGTCTGGTGGTGAGGGAGCGGCGGTGAAGGAGGCCCAGGACCTCCATGTCCTTGGCAGAGTGGGAGGGGGAGTTGAAATGTTGGGCCACGGGGTGGTGTGGTTGATTGGTGTGGGTGTCACGGAGGTGTTCGCTAAAGCGCTCTGCTAGGAGGCACCACCCCCCATCACCAAACCATCATCTCCCAGACCATACAGAACCTCATCACCTCAGGAGATCTCCCACCCACAGCTTCCAACCTCATAGTCCGGGAATCCCGCACCATCCGGTTCTACCTCTTCCCCAAGATCCACAAGCCTGACCACCCTGGCCAACCTATTGTTTCAGCATGCTCCAGCCCCACTGAACTCATCTCTACCTACCTCGACACTGTCCTATCCCCCCTAGTCCAGGAACTCCCCACATACATTTGAGACACCACCCACGCCCTCCACCTCCTCCAAGACTTCCATTTCCCTGGCCTCCAATGCCTCATCTTCACCATGGATATCCAATCCCACTACACCTCCATCCACCATGACCAGGGCCTCCAAGCCCTCCGTTTATTCCTCTCCAGACGTCCCCAACAGTACCCTTCCACCGACACTCTCATTCGTTTGGCCAAACTGGTCCTCACCCTGAACAATTTCTCCTTTGAATTCTCCCACTTCCTCCAGACCAAAGGGGTAGCCATGGGCACACGTATGGGCCCCAGCTATGCCTGTCTCTTTGTTGGCAACATAGAACAGTCGATCTTCCGTAATTACACCAGCACCACTCCCCACCTCTTCCTCCGCTACATTGATGACTGCATTGGCGCCACCTCGTGCTCCCGCGAGGAAGTTGAGCAATTCATCAACTTCACCAACACATTCCACCCTGACCTTCAATTTACCTGAACCATCTCTGACACCTCCCTCCCCTTCCTGGACCTCTCCATCTCCATTAATGATGACCGACTTGACACTGACATTTTTTACAAACTCACCGACTCCCACAGCTACCTGGATTACACCTCTTCCCACCCTAACTCTTGCAAAAATGCCATCCCGTATTCCCAATTCCTCCTCCTCCGCCGGATCTGCTCCCAGGAGGACCAGTTCCACCACAGAACACACCAGATGGCCTCCTTCTTTAGAGACTGCAATTTCCCTTCCCACGTGGTTAAAGATGGCTTCCAACGCATCTCATCTACATCCCGCACCTCCGCCCTCAGACCCCACCCCTCCAACCGTAACAAGGACAGAACGCCCCTGGTGCTCACCTTCCACCCCACCAACCTTCGCATAAACCAAATCATCCGCCGACATTTCCGCCACCTCCAAACAGACCCCACTACCAGGGATATATTTCCCTCCCCACCCCTTTCCGCCTTCCGCAAAGACCGTTCCCTCCGCGACTACCTGGTCAGGTCCACGCCCCCAAACAACCCACCCTCTAATCCTGGCACTTTCCCCTGCCACCGCAGGAACTGTAAAACCTGCGCCCACACCTCCTCCCTCACCTCTATCCAAGGCCCTAAAGGAGCCTTCCACATCCATCAAAGTTTTACTTGCACATCCACTAATATCATTTATTGTATCCATGCTCCCGATGCAGTCTCCTCTACATTTGGGAGACTGGGCGCCTCCTAGCAGAGCACTTTAGGGAACATCTCCAGGACACCCGCACCAATCAACCAAACCGCCCCGTGGCCCAACATTTCAACTCCCCCTCCCACTCTGCCGAAGACATGGAGGTCCTGGACCTCCTTCACCGCCGCTCCCTCACCACCAGACGCCTGGAGGAAGAACGCCTCATCTTCCGCCCCGGAACACTTCAACCCCAGGGCATCAATGTGGACTTCAACAGTTTCCTCATTTCCCCTTCCTCCACCTCACCCTAGTTCTAAACTTCCAGGTCAGGAACTGTCCCCATGACTTGTCCGGACTTGTCCTACCTGCCTATCTCCTTTTCCACCTATCCACTCCACCCTCTCCTCCTTGACCTATCACCTTCATCCCCTCCCCCACTCACCCATTGTACTCTATGCTACTTTCTCCCCACCCCCACCCTCCTCTAGCTTATCTCTCCACGCTTCAGGCTCACTGCCTTTATTCCTGATGAAGGGCTTTTGTCCGAAACGTCGATTTCGAAGCTACTCGGATGCTGCCTGAACTGCTGTGCTCTTCCAGCACCACTAATCCAGAAGTTGGACCGAAGGGTCTGTTTCCGTGCTGTACATCTCTATGATTCTATGACTTTTGACATGGAGCCAAACTAGGTATTTAAATGAAGATACACAGCAGCCATGAGCTGGCTGAATTGGAGATCAGCTCTGAAGCCTGTATGATCATCCAGCCCCTATGTTCTTAATTACCTATGCATCGCCATGGTCAAATGAAAATAAACACAACCGCTCCACTCATATCCTTAAGCAAATTACATTGGGCAACATTACACACAACCTTCCACCTCCAATTTCAACTCTACACCTGGACCAACATCGTTGTCCTTTAACTGCCCTTCTAGCAACCTATTCAATTGTCCCAAATCGCCAATACAGCAGCTAAAGAAGGGAACCCACCACTGGCTTCTCTGAGCAACTCGAAACACCAGTCTTCCCCGGAATTCTCAAGGAAGAACAATGGTCAACTTTTAGTCAGTGGAGGATAATCATACAGATGACCCCCACTGGGAATCAACCAAACGCCCTGAGTTTGCACTATGACCTCAATTGGGTTGGGATATATTGGAAACTGAAGACATATTCTTCTATATTTATCGATATGCTTAAAAACTGAATAATCTGTGCTTGAATCAAGTACTATGAAAAGAAATGAAATTAGATTAGATTACTTACAGCGTGGACACAGACCCTTCGGCCCAACAAGTCCACACTGACCTGCCCCCACCCAGACCCATTCCCCCACACTACAGGCAATTTAGTATGGCCAATTCACCTAACCTGCACATTTTTGGATTGTATGAGGAAACCGGAGCAAACCCACGCAGACACGGGGCAAATGTGCAAACTCCACACAGTCAGTCGCCTGAGGCAGGAATTGAACCCAGGTCTCTCACGCTGTGAGGCAGCAGTGCTAACCACTGTGCCTCCGTGCCACCCACTTAGGTAATGCCCTGCAGAAGCAAACAGCACACAAGGTTTACAGTTGAATCAGTTCCCTCTGGATCTTGGTTCTTCTGAATTTTCCTTCATTCTTTTCAATAGCTGATCTGGTGATTTTTTTTTAACTTCACAAAAATAAAGCTTTTCATAACAGTTTTGCCTGCTGTTTTAACTTCTGTTTTTGCATGAAATGAATACTTCAGAAATCAAAATAAATGAAGAGTGTAAAACAGGTGCTTTTATTTTTAAAGCAGTCTCAAAGGCAATATCAGAATAATTAAATGTTTGTCTCGGTTCCCTGACCTCATCTGAAGTTTTAAAAATTCCTCTTTGTTTACTTAATCCTTCTGGTGACCTGTAGGATCAAGAAACTATTTCTTCAAAAGCTTGCATCTTTAAAATAAAATGCAAAGTAATGGCAACCAGGTAACAAGCTGAAAAAATATCAGCTTGATCCGAGAACTCATACATTTTGTTTTCATTGGCTTTGGAAAGAAACCTCAGCTAACTTGTTGGTCCCAGTAAACTACTAAACAGCCAGATTATTCCACACCATCCTAAGATTTATTGAGACTTGGTAAGAAAGGATATTTTGGCAAACAACAGATAATTAGCAAAAAAAACCAGAAGGAAAGTTAGAAGATTTGTTTGCTCCTTGAACCCAGAGAGGTGTCACTTTCCTAAATGAGAGTTGGTTTGCTCAATGGCTGCAATGCAGAGTGATGCTGACAGTGTGGGTACAATTCCCACTCCAGCTGAGGTTACCAAGAAGGTTTCTCCTTCTCAACCTCTTCCCTCGCCTGAGGTGGGGTGATCCACTACCAGTTATCTGTCTGTCTGTCTGTCTGTCTCACACACACACACACACACACTGGCAGGTCTGATAGAACTAGAGCAGGTGACTGAGATTCCATAGTAATTTCAAAAGGATATTGGAACTGTATCTGAAAAAAATTGCAGGACTATGGAGAGAGTGGGACTAATTTGAGATCTCTTCCAAAGAAGCTGATAGACATAATTGGGCCAAGTGGCTTCGGGATGATTTTGAAATGAGAATCTGGTGACTTTTGTCTTGTGTGGAATTCTAATGTCCTTTTATCTTTAGAATTCTTCTGCTAGAGAGGAAAACTATGTTCAACATGAAGAAACAGAAGGAAATAGCAAAGGGACTGTGTGGCCAGGATCTGGGCTCTTATGTTTTCTAATCAGACTCCTAACTGCTTCCCTCATGATTCCACAGATGTAACTAATTCCTTCATGCAACCCTCCAATGGTGTTACAGGCAGTGAAAAGTAGCTTACTGCTTGAAAGCTATTTTACTGCATTATAAAATCTCAGCAGGAAGATTTCATTGCTTGCAACCTTAACCTCTTTTCTTTTAACTTTGCTCCAGTTTTGTTTCCCTGCAGAAGTACTTGAAGGAATGTGTCATGCATAGCAGGGTGGGGAACTGTGTGGTGTATGGCAAAAACAATGTACTTAACCTTACCTGCGGAAAAATACTGGAGGGAGCTGACCATGTGAAGAAAAAATGTTGGGGGGAGTTGGGCACACAGTGAAAACAAATTCTGGAGGGAGCTGTACTACATGGCAAAACAAATGCAGGGGGATGCTGTACCATGTATCGGAAAAGTTCTGGGGGTGTACTGTACCATATATAGGGAACGTACTAGGGCGAACTGTGCTATAGATAGAGGAAAAGCGCTGGGGAGCTTCTGTACTGAGAGGAACTGCACAATGTAGTAGAAAAATACAAGGGGGAGTGGTACCATAAATAGGAAAAGTACTGAGGGGAACTGTGCTATATGGTAGAAAAATAGTGGAGGAAACTGTACCATGTTAACGGGAAACGTTCCGTGGGCAATTGTACCATATAAATATTAGAGGGAATGCTGTGTGACATATTGAAAAAATACAAAAATATATTTCAGAGAAATACAGGGGGATCTGTACCATATGGGGTAAATCTGTGATGGACAGGTAAAACACTGGGGAGAATTGCACCATACATAGGAAACTTCTGAGTGAATGGTGCCATGTGCAGCAAAAGCAGTGACTGGCAAAAGCATGTTCCTGCGGAAACAATATTGGGAGATCTGTGTCGTTTCGAGTAGCAGTGATGGAGCTTGCTGCTGTGGAATGGATGAGTCCGGAATATTGACTGGCATCACAGACAAACCTGCTCAATTAACTTTTCCACCGGAAACAAGAGCAGTTGCTGTCTTTACTCCTGAACAAGAAGTCCACTCTTCCCCTCTCCCCCACCCCAGCTCCCTGTTCACAGGAGTGGTTAAATCATTGAACCAATATTCCACATCTGAGCTTTTTTTTTATTCGTGGAATGTGGGCTTCACTGGCTTATCCGGTAGTTATTACCCAGCCCTGATTACCCTTCAGCAATTCAGATAATTCAGGGAACATGAGTTCATATCCTACTGTGCAGCTTAAGGTTTTTTTACATTCATTTTCCATGGACCAGTTGAATTTTTTAAAATTCAGTAGTTTTACAACCACACGAACTAACCACAGCTATTTTATTCCTATAACGTCTTTAAATTTAAAGAAAAATCCTGAATGAATAGGGGCCAGATATTCTTATCCAGTCTGGTCTACTCATGACTTCAGTCTCAATCCAACCCGATTGAGTCTTCGCTCTAATATAGCCTTGCAGTCCACTAAGTTACGTCAAACAATACACGGACTGCAGTAGCTCAAAACGATAGCTCGCCATCACCAGCCTTGCTATGATGCCTGCACCATGCAAAATCAATTTAAACTCACATAGACTTAAATTCAGTCGGAATTTTCAACAGCCTATATCAAGTCAGTAAAGGAGGATCATTTGATCAGGGTGAAATCTGAACTTTTCACAGCTAATAAAATACCTTTTGAAGCATGGTGACTGCTGCACTCAGGAAACGTGACAACAAATTTGCATACCAGAAGTTTCTACTGACAGCAATGTGATAACGACCAGATGCTCTTTATTTGTGATATGGGTTGAGGAATAAATATTGACCTGAAAAACTCTCCTGCTCTTCATTGACATAGTGCCATGGGATCATTTACATCTTCCTGATCAGGTAGATGGAAACTCAGTTTAAATTATCAAGCAAAAGACAGCACATTCAACAGAAGTGAATTCCCTCACTGTTCACCTTAACACATGCATTCAAACCCGAGAGTAAGACTTGCACCAGAACCTTGTGACTCAAACGCTAGCGTGGGCGAAACAGGACAGATATTAGCTGCTATGTTGCCTATGTTACAGCAATAGTTATGTTTTAAAAGTACTTTATTGGTTGTAAAGCACATGTTCCCTAAAGTAGTTTAAACATAAGCCCTTTTGATTTACAAGCATGAGACTTATTATAGAGAAACATGATTAATGTATTTGGGCCTGGGACAAGAATGTTGTTCCTGTTAATGTAAATGTTACAGAAGAGTTGAAACACTCTCCTGCTAATGCATTTCTCTCTGTTCCTCTCTCCCCAGTCGGAATGGCCATCTCGTGGCACAGATAGGAGCCAGTGACATTTACAGAAATCCCAAGGTCTATGACAAGGTAAGGATGTTAATCAAAGCAACAGGCAAGCATTATTTACTTAGAACAAGCATAAAGTTGGAAATACTCAGCAGGTCCTGCAGCAGCTGTGGACGCAAAGAGACAGTTAAGATTTCAGGCATTTTTGGTATTTTTTTATTTCAGTTTTCCAGCAAGCACTGTACTTTGCAGTTACACACGTTATTTAGTTACATCAGTATTGTGCTCTAACTAGCATGTTTGGCCAGTATGTTATGCACCCCAGCCTGGAAATTATAGTTGAAGAAATGTGCAGTTGAAAGCTGCAAGTTGATATTGTGTTTGTTGTCGCTCTAATCCTATGAACTTGTCTGGATCTATGGATATATTTGATTCACAGTTGTAGAAGATCAACCACTAGAGAATCCTAACAATAAGAGCTCTTGTCTGAACAAGATATAATTAATTGAATTAGGTTTAAATTAGATTAACTGTCCAGACATTGGTACTAAAGCTATTGGGAGAGACAGATGACAAATCCAGAGTGATTCCCCTGATTTCCTGCTTAAAACTGTTTGACATTGTCAATCCTAGCATATTTAGAAGAATTGCCTTAGACAATGTCTCCCTCCAAATTTTCTTTCCCATCTAATCCCACAGACCCCTGACTTCATAAATTCAAGCAGTCTGGAGGTTTCTATAGAAGATTAGTAGGTCTTCAATTTGGGTCCTGCTGTCCTTGATTCTGATCTTGACCTTGTGTGGTCTGCAGATCGTCGTCAGCATGACACTCCTCATTGGAATCTGAGTCAATCATTAATAGACGATTGTTCTTCAATGATGTAAGGTTCAAGCAGTCCCTCTCTATAACTCCCTGAGCTGCACAGATAAAGGTACAATGCTGCTGGTCCATTGCCTCTTGAGTGACCAACTGTACCATTTCTGTTAAGGTCCTTAATCATCCCCAATGTCCTTGGGTAAGTGTGAAAACTGTCATACATGGTGATGTCTATTAGACTGGACAATCTGTTGCTCCTGCTGAGACAGGGAAAGTGGTAGAGGAGGGAAATATTCCAACCTACAAAAAGTATGTGGATGAGCACTTGAAATTTCATAATGCTCAAGACTATAGGACAAGTGATGGAAAGTAGAATAATTGGATAAAGGTCAGCCCAGATTTGATGGGCAGAAGGATCTCTTCCGTGCTGTATGACATTATGACTCTACTTCAATACCATTTAGCGAAACTCTGGTCTACTTAAGGTAGATTTCATTCATAACTGTCTTGTGCTCTATTAGGTCAATGCATATTCTCATGATTCATTGGGTTTGGGTACACTAGCCATGGTTGAAAGAGTGGCACTGGAAAAACACAGCAGGTCAGGCAGCAGTACCAGCCTTTTTGACTCAAACATCTCTAGCATCTGCGGTCCTCACTTTCTCCTGGTACAGTAGCCATGCCCAAACATACCATTCCTTCTGTTTAATCACCAAGGAAATGACACCCATTCTCATCATTTCCAATTAGTTTTGATCTTGTTTCATTAGGATACACAAATCTTCCTGAGTCGATATAGACATGACAGTTTAGCATCTCCTTTAATGTGGTGATATTATATTTTCCTCCTCCTGTCAACAATTTAGGGTATTCCTTCTCAAAGAAAATGTTAAACCTCTCTGTATTTGTCCATGGTTCATCCTGATCTCTGCTTCCAGCACAATGGGAAAAGTTTCGTCCAAAGTCAAATCTTCTTTGGGATGTATAAATCTGATAAAGACTCATCAATAGTTCCAACAAAACCTCTGTGTCTGACAAATCCTGATTTCAAGGCTACATATTTATAGTTTTACATGAATCTTTTGAGAT
The DNA here is from genome assembly GCF_047496795.1 of Chiloscyllium punctatum. Lineage (NCBI taxonomy): Eukaryota > Metazoa > Chordata > Chondrichthyes > Orectolobiformes > Hemiscylliidae > Chiloscyllium > Chiloscyllium punctatum. The sequence goes on from NC_092783.1 coordinate 51,354,203, forward strand.
CATTAATTAAAATTAAACTATTCAATTAAATCACATTTTTTCAAAAAATATTTGTTCTCAGCTTAAATAATTGTCAAACGCTTGCCAAATTTCTGCTAAAGTATGCATGCCTTCTTTTGGTAATTTATTACATTATCAACTGAAGGTCCTATTAAATATAATGTGTGTTCACTTGTTTAGCTTTTAATTTAGAGTCATAGAGTCATAGAGATGTACAGCATGAAAACAGACCCTTCGGTCCTACCTGTCCATACCGACCAGATGTCCCAACCCAATCTAGTCCCACCTGCCAGCACTCGGCCCATATCCCTCCAAACCCTTCCTATTCATGTACCCATCCAAATGCATCTTAAATGTTGCAATTGTACCAGCCTCCACCACTTCCTCTGGCAGCTCATTCCATACATGTACCACCCTCTGCGTGAAAACGTTGCCCCATAGGTCTCTTTTATATCTTTCCCCTCTCACCCTAAACCTATGCCCTCCAGTTCTGGACTCCCCAACCCCAGGGAAAAAACTTTGCCTATTTATCCTATCCATGCCCCTCATAATTTTGTAAACCTCTATAAGGTCACCCTTCAGCCTCTGACGCTCCAGAGAAAACAGCCCCAGCCTGTTCAGCCTCTCCCTATAGCTCAAATCCTCCAACCCTGGCAACATCCTTGTAAATCTTTTCTGAACACTTCCAAGTTTCACAACATCTTTCCAATAGGAAGGAGACCAGAATTGCATGCAATATTCCAACAGTGGCCTAACCAATGTCCTGTACAGCCGCAACATGGCCTCCCAACTCCTGCACTCAGTACTCTGACCAATAAAGGAGAGCTACCAAACGCCTTCTTCACTATCCTATCTACCTGCGACTCCACTTTCAAGGAGCTATGAACCTGCACTCCAAGGTCTCTTTGTTTAGCAACACTCCCCAGGACCTTGCCATTAATTGTATAAGTCCTGCTAAGATTTGCTTTTCCAAAATGCAGCACCTCACATTTATCTAAATTAAACTCCTTCTGCCACTCCTCAGTCCTTTGGCCCATCTGATGAAATCCCATTGTAATCTGAGGTAACCTTCTTCACTGTCTACTACACCTCCAATTTTGGTGTCATCTGCAAACTTACTAACTGTACCTCTTATGCTCGCATCCAAATCATTTATATTAATGACAAAAAGTAGAGGGCCCAGCACCGATCCTTGTGGCACTCCACTGGTCACAGGCCTCCAGTCTGAAAAACAACCCTCCACCACCACCCTCTGTCTTCTACCTTTGAGCCAGTTCTGTATCCAAATGGCTAGTTCTCCCTGTATTCCATGAGATCTAACCTTGCTAATCAATCTCCCATGGGGAACCTTGTTGAACGCCTTACTGAAGTCCATATAGATCACATCTACTGCTCTGCCCTCATCATCTTAGTATTTAAGTTTGAAGCAATTCTTTATCTTTTAGAATTATTTTCTCCAAGATGTTCTATTTTTCCCTTCCCTGATATAAGTCTCATAATTTGTTTAAGTCCTCCTGCCATGTCTTTCTTTTCTGATTATGTAAAGGTTCTTATTTCTGCAGAATCTAAATACTGTTGTAATCTTCTTCTCCAAAGGCTTAAACTTCTGTAAATAACAATGCTGTTTTATTTTACTTGCCTTCAAGCTTTTAAACTATACTACAGCAATGCTGTATTGTTTCATTTCTTTTAACCTTTTTAATTCCATTAAGTCATGGTTTAACTGTATAACTGTACTACTTACTGGAATTCTCCCACATTTTTGTGATCTAAATGGAGATTTCCCACATTTTCCTTGCAAATTAAAGGATGATTTCCTGCCTTTCTCAGCCAATTACATAATACACACCTTTTTCCACAACATGCCCAAATAAACAAAACAGAAGTCGCTGGAAAAGCTCAGCATATCTGGTAGCATCTGTAAAAAGAAATCAGTTAATGTTTCAGGTCCGATAACCCTTCTCCAGAACCAAAATAAAGTCTTGTGTTTCATAATGCCCACCAGAACCATGGTTTAAATTATGGATCTCCTGCTTTTATCAGAACCTCAAAAGTCTTCTAATTATCTTCTTTATAGATTCTGTCTGCTTTAACCTTTAACTTGTACTTTGTACTAATTCTAACTTTGTGGTGTTCCCAATGCTGCAACCTTAGTATGAAGCATTTCTATGGGCCTTGATTTCCTGCAGTAGCTGTGTCCTACAGTGTCTGCTTGCTTTGTCTCCAACACTCTGTGTGCTGTAAGTATTATCTTTTGATACTTCCAAGCTTCCTCATCCAGTTTTAGTTTAAAATTTGTGACTGAATATTCCCCCCTTGCCCAACTGAGATTTCACATTTTATTCACACAGCTGTATCAGAGGTGACGACTCTTATTGCTTTCTCTAGCCGCCACTGATTCTTCAACACTTCTTATTAGGTCTGTAGCAAAGGCTTTAGTCTGGGGCACTGTTGCTCACTTGGTCATTTTCCCTTAGTTCTGGTTGATTGCCTATTTTTTTTCAAGTAGTTGCAGCCATGGACTATCTGAGTGCAGTAAAGTTTCCATTACCTGGATCCCAAGCATCCAGAATGCTCAGGTAATCAGCATCTGAGATTCAAAAGGGGAATTCCAAATTCTTCTGATCCAGGTAGCTGACACTTTAGTGGTATTAGCAATTGGAAGGGAATAACATATCAGACACTTTATTAAAGCTAGTTCAAGACTTGCCTTATTGATAAAAACAAAATCACCTATTATGATAATTATGAATGGCCCTGATGACTCATTTTTAAAACATATCTTTCATCTTATAGTAGCTATAAGTCATGTTCTCCTAGCAACCACTGTTATTTCTCATGGAACCAGCAGATTCAACTAATTCCTTCCCTGTCCCTCCCCCAGTTCCTTTTGTGTACTGACTACTGGAAAGACTACTGCAGTTCTGAAAGCAATAAAGTCTTTAAATCTGTGAACTTGTTCTTCTGAATTTATCTTCCCCCTCATGCGTTCAATGCATTGTCTTATCTTGTGGTTTTAGATATTTTTTAATCTACCTGTTCAGAGATGATGATTTGGAGATGCCGGTGTTGGACTAGGGTGTACAAAGTTAAAAATCACACAACACCAAGTTATAGTCCAACGGGTTTAATTGGAAGCACACTAGCTTTCAGAGCGTCGCTCCTTCATCAGGTGATAGTGGAGGACATAATTCTAAGGCACAGAATTTATAGCAAAAATTTACAGTGTGATGTAACTGAAATTATACATTGACAAACACCTTAATTGTCTGATGAGTCTTTCATCTGTTTGAATACCATGATAGTTTTACTTCTTTCATGTGTAAATCACAAAACCTTTTCTTTAAAAGCCTGAGAATGAAACTTTAAAAAAAGGTTTTGTGATTTACACATGAAAGAAGTGAAACTATTATGGTATCCGAACAGATGAAAGACTCAACAGACAATCAAGATATTTTTCAATGTATAATTTCAGTTACATCACACTGTAAATTTTTGCTATAAATTCTGTGCCTTAGAATTATGTCCTCCACTATCACCTGATGAAGGAGCGACGCTCTGAAAGCTAGTGTGCTTCCAATTAAACCTGTTGGACTACAACCTGGTGTTGTGTGATTTTTAACTTTGTTCAGAGATGGTATTTCACATCTCTGCAACAGGTGGGAGTTGAACCCTGCTCACCTAGCTCAGAGATAGGTCACTACCACTGCACCACAAGAACCCTTTTTGATATTTTCAATCAACCTGTCCAGAGATGTAATGACACTCCTCTGGAACAGGTGGGACTTGAACCTGGATCTCCTGGCTAAGAGGTAAAGATCCTACAACTGCAGTATAAGAGCCTTATTGTGTGGGATTGAGCAATTATTCCCAATACCGAATGCCATGTGGTATTTCAGGGTGAAAGGATGCTATAGCTTTTATTGGCTGAGTCAAAAGTCCTGTTTAATTAATATTGGTACAGGAACAATCACTAGAGCACTTTAACATTGAGAGCTGTTGTCTCAACAAGATACAGTTTAATATATGATAGCAATTAAGAATAAGTCATATTAGTGAGTTAGATACTGTCACTAAGACCATTGGGTGGCCCTCTCCTTCTCTCCCTACATCTCCCTCACCTTTGGTGGTCTGCATTGTCCTTAATGGACTCTCCATGTAAGTTAAACAAGGAGACAACATGGGTTAACAGCTGGAAAAATACCTTAGGTGATTTGGTGATGAGAAGAAAAATCCTTACTTGCCTGGATGAGCAGTAGTTCCCACATACAAGATTCTTAACACCATCCAGGACAAAGCAGCCCACTTGACTGACACCACACCTTCAGCATTCTCTCCGTTCACACTGACCCACAGTGGTGATAGTGTGTATCATCCATAAGACACACTGCAGTAAGTCTCCTTTGACATCAACTTCCAAATTTGTGACCTCTATCACCTGGAAGGGCAAGGGCAGCAGATATATGGCACCTGCAAGACCCCCTAGAATTGCATGCTATCCAGACGTGGAAAGCTATTGTCATTTCTCGACTGTCACTGGGTCGAAATCCCACAACTCCCTTCCTAATGGCATGTTGGGGAGTCCTAACACCCAAAGTACTTGAACTGTTGAAGAAGGCAGCTCCCCACCACCTTCTCAAAAGCACTGGGGGATGGATAATAAACTCTAGCCTAGCCAGCAATGTCCACATCTGACAAATGAAAAAATAAATTTTTGGAATATAATTTAATATTGTCAATGTTGAGGCTGAACTACTGGATCATTATGCAATTCTAATTGATGGCTAAAATCCTTCAGAGAAGAATGTCCGCCATCTTTAGCTGGTCTCGCCGACAAGTGGTTCCAGACCCCAACTTTATAATTGATATGTAACTGGACTCTGAAAAAGCCTAGCAAGCCACTCATTTGTTATAAGCAGCCACAAAAAATGCCTCATATTAGCCTTTACCATTTAAGCAGACAGTTCATGACCACTTCCTCAAGTGTAAATGGGGTACACAATAAATGGGCTAGTTACACCTGCATCCATGGACAAATTATAAATATAACAAAGGAGGGATAATCCTTGGAGTACTGTGTGTCTGTTTTTAGGGGTTGTTCACCAACGTTATTCACCTTCACAAGTATATTGCATTGCTAATCTTTTTATTCATGTATAATTTATCATTAATAAAGTTATGAATGAATCATTGAACTACTTGTTGTCTAATTAGAATCATCCTTAATCAGTAACTGATTAATTCATTCCTCCTGCAGGCAAAGGAAATCAGTGGAATAAAAATCATAACCTACTGCTCCCCGTTGTATTTTGCTAATGTGGAGTTTTTCAGGAAAAAAGTGATTAAAAAGGTAAAATGGCTCTATTTGGTTTAATCCTGAATTAGTAAAACAGATCTAAGTTACAACAATTTCATACTTAGGAACATAAGCATTCTAATGCCCAAAGGAACCGCAAACATCACATAAATTGTGATTCTGAGCTCAACATGTTAATACCTGCTGCATGTTCTTAATCTTCTTGTGAATTCTCCCTATGTCTTTGATCTGTGTGCAGGACTGTTCCTTCGGGCACCTCTGGCAGTGAACAAAACAAAACTACAAAATTCCAAACTGATCATATAGCTAAAGTGATGTTCCCTTTCCTTACCAACACATTTTGCTCCAGCCCAATTGGAAATGACTCCAAACTCCTTTATGTTTTGCCTAGAGGTTCTGCCTATGCATTATGACTGGATATCCTACCTATTTACGGAAACCCACATTGTTCTGAACATGCCATTTAGAAGTCACAGTTTGACAATTGCACTAACAGGATCTGACAAGTGTTTGCAAGCTTCACATAATAAATGGACAAAATGCAATTCCCAAAACACTTGTAAAATTCCCTGAATACCCCAAATATCAAAAAACAATTTGACTTATTCACTCTCCATATTGCAACTGGCCCGATGTAATCACAAGAGTGACATAAACATTGTAGTGTTGTGTAAGCATAACTACTTATCTCCTCAATTCACAGCTGATAAAAAGGTTAAGGTGATCATAAAATGGTTTTTCCTTGTTTATTACTAAATAGCAAACAAAAACTAGCTGCATGATTCATGGACAAAGTAACAATCAGAGTGTGACACACAATGATTTATGATTGTGTTGTGCCTTTCCCAAACACAAAACGTCCCAAAACACTTTACAGTCAATTGAATACTTTTGAAGTTTAGCATTCATTGCAATATAAGAAAAGTGCCAACCAATTTGCAAACAGCAAACTCTCATAATATGATTTAATGGCATTAGTTGAGGAGAAATATTGTTCAGGACACTGTCCAGTTCTTCATCAAAAATGGTAGATCTTTTCTGCCCACCTGAGGTGCCAGAGCAACCTGAACAAATGATCATGGAATCAAAAGTACAGGACAAAACCATTTATCCCAATGCACTTTAACTTTTCAAACTGCAATTTTCTCTCTCTGTTCTTTGCTGTGTCTTTCACTCGATAGACTTTTATTGTCACTTTTTAAATAACTCCTCATTCCTTCTTAAATAACATTATAATATCATTAACCACTCACAACACAATTTATTAACACCTCCTGTGATTAAAATTCCTGATCTTCTCTCTGTGGTCCTATGTCAAGTCTATAACTTTCCTGTTACCAATGCCTCAAACACAGTAAACAATCTCCCATTATTTGAACTTTTTCAAAACAATTATTGATTTCAAAGAAAATGTCTATTAGATTTGTACTTCTATTCCAAGGGAAGAATGCATCATGTTTAGCGTCTACAGTGAAATCTTATCTATCCTAAACCACTTTATGAGATGAGATTTCAATTATCCTGTTTGATTTGCATTCATTCATAGACAGTCTCAGAGAAAAACTGATTACATTCCTTTGGATTGAACTGAAAGCCTACCATAATAAACTCTGTGTGTGCATGTGTATGTGTGTGCATGCGTGTATGTGTGTGAGCGTTTGTGGTTATCTGTTTATTTGTGCATGTATCTCCAAGAAGTAATAAGCATTAATAACATGAGCTCTGCAATAAAGCACAGGATGTATCTTCTTGGCAAGTTAAGATGTTTCTTTCTCTTTTATAGTCAGGATTTGATCCGGTGAAGGTTTTGTTAGCCAAGAAGAAGTATCTCAAAGCTGTCAAAAAGGAGGAACAGGAAATAGATGCAAGGAGACCAAGTAATCTCTGCACCAAGGTATGAATTGGTATGATGGCACCAATAGACCACAGGATTGCAAATTGGTAAATGTTCACATCCCTGCAAATGCCAGAGTGACCAACCTTTCCCATTTTAAAACAAAAGTTAACCACAAATGGGCCAAATTTACAGCAAACTTATTCTCAACTCAGCAGTGGAAACATGTGATTTGAAGTTGCTGAAGTTTTAAAATTTATTCTCAAAAATGGGAGGGGCGCGGGGATATGTTGGGTGGTCTCTCTACATGGTGATTGTGACTTGTTCATTTCTTACAGTTGGATCCTTAGTCAGAATATAATTCAGTGAGACAGTCCTTGCCCCGGGCTTCCCCTTTCATAAACCCTCTCCCAAACCCTTACCCAATTACCTGGCAACTGTCTCTTTGGCCTGAATGCCTCTGACTGCAACAGCCCACTTTCTATTTCCGGCCAGGCACTGGGTCCACGCAGTCAGTGGGGAAGGTATGTTTGGGGATTGATGGGGGTCAGAAGTTAACTAAGCATGTTTCCCAGACCTAGTTTAGGACTGCTTCAGACCCCTTCCCCTGCAAACACTACGACTACCCCGGCCCCTTCCCCGCCAATCCAGGACTAAACATTACAAACACACTGTCCTCAATCATAACTCTCTTCTTGGGTCCCGACCTGATCTGCTGAGTCTCTGTCAATTCCTGCTTATGCTTATGGATGATGACCATTACTAAAGCATGCAAGTTAAATCAGACTTTTATATATCACTTGACCTCAGATGAAGTATTGCAACCAGTTCTGAGCACTTTAAGAATGGCGTCAAGACCTTGGTGAATGCACAAAAAGATTGGATTGAGGAATTGTGCAGGACATCCATTCTACTGATACATCCTAGAATGAGGTCTTCATTTTACCATTCCCGTCCTCTGTTCAATTCTATTAAAGCGTTTGTTCATCCTTCACTTGTTCAGTTCTGTTGAAAGCCTGAAATGTTTGTCAGTCTGTTCCTTCCACAGTTGTTGATTGGTCTGTTTTTCTTTCATTTCATTAGATTCTTCCTTTTTTGTCTTTGTACAGCAAGTATCTCTACAGGAGCTGGTGAAAGAGGTAGAAGCTGAAACAGCTATGGACTGTAATAATAACTCAGTAGATGAAGCTCCCAGAATATCCTACATCACAGTCAACACTCCCAATGGGGTACACGAGGCAACACCAAAACCCCCAACAGATCCAGAAAATGTTGAAGATCCCATCAAACTTGCACACCCCATAATTGACATTCACACTCTTGTCTTGGACATGAGTGGAGTCTGTTTTGTGGACCTTATGGGAATTAAAGTGTTAGGCAAGGTAAGTATTACTTTCACCAATTGAAATGCCAGAAATGCATGCTTATATCAGTGCTCTTCTAAGTCTGCATGAATCTTTGTGTTTCACAGACAAATCATCCAGGAGGATAGTGAAAACAGAGCATCCAACAAGAACCTCAGATAGAGTTAGTGAGATTGAAAGAGAAAGTGAAGAACCAATCCCTGTGAGAAAAAAATCTTCTCCAAAGGCAATTGTTCTTAGATAAAATTGAAGATGTAAATGAGAGGGCTAATTCCATGATAGCTTAGGAACTCATGGCTATAATATAATAGATGCACCAATGTCCCTGATTCCATGTTGTTCGCAATTGTATTACACTATATTCACCAGTGGGAAAACATTAATGCGCTGAGATTTGTAGATATCTGCTCCATTACTGCAAGAATAAAATCTCCCAACTTTAAAATCTATTTACAAGGTTGAGTCATTTGCAAGCCTAGAGCAAATGGAATGCAAGGGGCACAAGCCTTGTTACTGTTGATTTAGATAGAAAAGTGTTCATGGCCACTTTACTTTCAGTGCCCAAAAGTCTTTTATGAATTGAAGATAAAATTTCAATAAACATTCTTCAACTATGAGTGCAGCATCTTACCTTCAAACCAAAGATGATTGCCTCCCAGTTATTTGCCACATTATAGTCTCAATGGGCAATAATGAGCATGAGTTGCATAAGATGGCTGACAGTGAGGAAAATTCCTAGAACAACCCTTTTGATCTGATCATCTCACTGAAAGGTAAAAATATCTGAATGGCTTCAGTTGGTAGATGTTGAGAGGTGTTTTCTTCTGACCATACAGCACAGAACTAGAAGTCTTTGTCACTTAGGACTGAGATGAGGGGAAAGTTCCTTCAGAGGATTAGTTCAATGGGTAATAGAGAAGGCAAATGAAATGGTAGCCCTTACTTCAAGCGAATGAAGGTAGGGAGATCTTGCTAAAACTATACAAGGCAACTGTTAGGCCATAGATGGAATAGTGTGAACAGTTTTGGGCCTCTAATCTGAGAAAAAGATATATTGGCATTGGAGGCAGTCCAGAGAAAATTCACAAGGTTGATACCACTTATGGAGGGCCTGTCTTATAAAGAGAAGTTGAGTAGTTGGGCCTGTACTTGTTTGAATTTGGAAGAATGAGAGGCACCATCTAGAAACTCGGGGCCTTGACATGGAAAACGCAGAAAGGTTGTTTCTCCTTGTGCGAAAGTCTAGGACCAGAGGGCATATTCTCAGAATAATGGTCAAATATTTTAGACAGAGATGAGGAGGAATATCTTTGCACAAAGTGTAGTGAATCTGTGGAATTCTTTACAACAGAAGGCCTTTAAAACTGGGTCGTTAAGTATATTCAAGGACAAGATAAATAGATTTTCAATCCTTAAGGAAATCAAGGGTATGGGGAAAAGGCAGGGAAGTGGAGTTGAATCAGATCATCTCATTGAATGTATAATAGACTCGATGGGCTGAATGGACTACTTCTGCTCCATTGTCATATGGTCTTAATCTTGGAATTCTCTGCCTCAGAGAACTGAATATTCAGCCAATAAATATATTGAAAACTGCAATCAGAATTATTTTGGACACTAAAGTCAAGATTTTCTCTTCCCTATGATAATGGTGGCAGGGAGGACAAATCATTGAGCCAGTGTGCCATTTCCTCCACTTCCTGCCACCTCAATAATTGAATCCAGGATGAGAAGGTCCATGGGTGACTCAAATGACCACATGCCTAGTTCTGCTTTCCTCACAAGGCAGCAACCATTCTGATTGGGGGTGGCTACATATGCCTCGAATATAGGAGCAATCAGGGCAGGAGTGGCTGGTATTCGGCAAATATATGAAGGAAATGCAGGAAATATCAGTGAAAGCATAGAGGACAAGAACTCTTTTGTTTCATTCATCAAATGTCAACATTTATTGCCCATCCCTAGTTGCCAAGAGGACAGTCTGGAGTTACATGTAGGCCAGACCTGGTGAGGAAGACAGATCTCCTTCCTAAAGGATTTTATTGAAATAGATGGGATTTAACGACAAAAGACGGCAGTTACATGGTCACTATTCAATTGGCTTTTAATTGAAAATTTTAAATTAAAGCTTTTCCATATGCCATCTTGAGATTTGAGCCCCTATTCCCAGGATACTAGCAGGTTTAGGTTATTTGTTTAGTGATATTACCACTACACCACAATGACCCTCACCAGTAGGCTAGTGAAAAATGTCACAGGTCAGGCAGCATCCAAGGAGCAGGAGAATCGATGCTTCGGGCATAAGCCCTTTTTCAGGAATGCCCGAAGCGTCGATTCTCCTGCTCCTTGGATGCTGCCTGACCTGCTGCGCTTTTCCAGCAACACATTTTTCAGCTCTGATCTCCAGCATCTGCAGTCCGCACTTTCTCCTAGTGAAAAATGTCTCCTGTTATGCTGCTTGCTAACATCTTTCACCAGTGATTATTGACCACAGTTAATGTTTAACAAAAAGAAAATTCTCTAAGAAGACTTTGACATTGTGAATCGCATTTTGTGTGTCCTGGTGATCCCTTGCCAACTGAAAACACTCTGAAAAACTTTTCAATTAATGCACTGAGTTATTTAAAACTATGCATTATAAAAGTTTAGAATTTTGAATATAGTAAGTTAGGGGACTATATGATCATTCATGTTGTCCTTTATCACATCAAAAATCACTTCCATAGAATTACAAATATACAATGTATAAATACAATGAGTTATTTTAATACCGAGTGACTGGTGTTATTTCAGCAGGTTCAGCAGCCATTATATGCACAATAAGGTTCAGCAAAGAGGAACAGTGAATGATCAGTTAATCCTTTTAATTTGGAATTGATAGAGGAGAGAATATAAAATGATGATTGAAAATACAAATGAAGCTGGATGGCAAAATGAAGAGCAACTTCACCTTGCTCTTCCATATTAGATTGTTTGCTAACTTTGCTCAGAATTCCTTCTTCTTATTTTTGGAACTTCTTTTGATGCACAGATGTGTTCAAATTACAAGAAGATTGGGGTAACGGTTTACCTGGCTGGTATACGAGGTAAGACCATCCACATCTGAAATGCCATCTGTTAAATTGTTAACGAGGATGTAGTTCTGGTTAGCATCTTTGTAGATCTGGTTGGCCCATCCAGGTGAGGACTTCAATACTGGGGGAATATTACATACATATTCATTCTGAGCATCCAGTATTGTTATCAACTGCAGAAGTTGCTGGAAAAGCTCAGCAGGTCTGGCAGCATCTGTGAAGAGAAATCAGAGTTAATGTTTCAGGTCCAGTGACCCTTCCTCAGAACATTAACTCTGATTTTTCTACACAAATACTACCAGACCTGTTGAGCTTTTCCAGCAACTTCTGTTTTTGTTTCTGATTTACAGCATCCACAGTTCTTTCGGCTTGTATTGTTACCAACTGCTCCCAATTGAGGTTAGATGTTCCTTCTGTACTTGGCTGACAATTTGAACAAATCCAAGCTCAGTACAGCACTCTTGTCTGCAACCGTGTGACAATTTCCAAATCCCACAATAATCTCTAGGCTCTCTAAGTTTATTTGATACCTATCAGCACTGAATTATGTAAGCAAAAGAAAAAGAAGCTTCTAGATTTAATATTGAGTCCAACATCTTCAGATTATGAACTCAATCCCATTCCTTCCCTTTCTCTTAGCTTTACTCAATACATTCTCTGTCACCATGTCCTCTCTCCCCTCCCCCCACTCCAGTGGGACTGTCTATTCTTTCCAGTCTGGCAGTTCGACACATCATTGTTCTGCCATTCTCACATTCCGATCACTTAATCTGCATTATCTTTCATCCTCAGCACTCCCCCACCCCCAAAATTGCATAAATACTGTCCCTCCACACTTCACTTCATCTAGACTCGAAATGTTAACTCGTGTTCTCTCTCCACAGATACTGTCTGACCCTCTGTGATCTCCAACATTTTTTGTTTTCAGTACATATTCCATGATCTTCGGTAACTTGCTCCTCCAAAAAAATGCTAAAAATCTGAAATAAGAACAGGAAATACTAGGAACATTCAACAAGACTAGCAGCATCTGTGGAGAGCGAAAGAGAGTTAACATTGCAGGACAGGTGCTGCCAGACTCCAATTGAACATTTCCAATATTTACTGAATTGGAGAGAGTTTTGTGGAATGGGTATACATTCAAGAGGGAGATATCCAGATAAAATTATAAATACAATTAAAACATTGTCCAACATGATGTAGCATCAAAGTGATAGAATATGGATCCAGAGTGACCATCCCCTTCGCAAAGAACTTCCTGACCTTGTTAAAAATGTTGTGGTTCTGTTCGCCGAGCTGGGAATTTGTGTTGCAGACGTTTCGTCCCCTGTCTAAGTGACATCCTCAGTGCTTGGGAGCCTCCTGTGAAGCGCTTCTGTGATCTTTTCTGCGGCATTTGGAGTGGTTTGAATCTGCCGCTTCCGGTTGTCAGTTCCAGCTGTCCGCTGCAGTGGTCGGTATATTGGGTCCAGGTCAATGTGCTTATTGATTGAATCTGTGGATGAGTGCCATACCTCTGGGAATTCCCTGGCTATTTTCTGTTTGGCTTGTCCTATAATAGTAGTGTTGTCCCAGTCGAACTCATGTTGCTTGTCATCTGAGTGTGTGGCTACTAAGGATAGCTGGTCATGTCGTTTCATGGCTAGTTGGTGTTCATGGATGTGGACCATTAGCTCTCTTCCTGTTTGCCCTATGTAGTATCTTGTGCAGTCCTTGCATGGGATTTTGTACACTACACTGGTTTTTCTCATGCTGGGTATCGGGTCCTTCATCCTGGTGAATTGTTGTCTGAGAGTGGCTGTTGGATTGTGGGCTGTTATGAGTCCTAGTGGTTGCATTAATCTGGTTGTCAGTTCAGAAATGTTTTTGATGTATGGTAGTGTGGCTAGTCCTTTGGGATGCGGCATGTCCTCGTTCCATTGTCTTTCCCTTAGGCATCTGTTGATGAAATTGCGGAGGTATCCATTTTTGGTGAATACATTGTATAGGTGTTCTTCTTCCTCTTTTTGCAGTTCTGATGCACTGTAGTGTGTTGTGGCCCTTTTGAATAGTGTCTTGATGCAACTTCTTTTGTGTGTGTTGGGGTGGTTGCTTTCGTAGTTTGGACTTGGTCTGTGTGTGTGGCTTTCCTGTATACCTTTGTGGTGAATTCTCTGTTCGGTGTTCTCTGTACCATCACATCTAGGAATGGGAGTTGGTTGTCCTTTTCTTCTTCTCTAGTGAATCAGATTCCTGTGAGTGTGGCGTTGATGATCTGGTGTGTGTTCTCTATTTCTGTGTTTTTAATGATTACAAAGGTGTCATCTACATATCTGACCCAGAGTTTGGGATGAATTTGCGGTAAGACTGTTTGTTCTAACCTTTGCATTACTGCTTCTGCTATGAGTCCAGAGTGAGCCCATAGGTGTGTCGTTGATTTGTTCATATATTTGGTTGTTGAATGTGAAGTGTGTTATGAGGCACAGGTCCAGTAGTTTGAGTATGCAGTCTTTGTTGATAGGTCCCCCGTCTTGTTGTCTGTTCTGTATGTCCAGCAGGTTGGCTATTGTTTCTCTGGCTACGGTTTTGTCGACAGAGGTGAACAATGCCATTACATCAAATGAGACCATAGTTTCTTCCTTAGACCATAGCAGCACTAGAATGCGCACTCGGAAACAATGGACTGACAGAAGAGACGCAGCAAACAGTGAGACAAAATATCGTACCCCTGATAACAAGGAAAAGACAAACACATAACCTCAACACCACTTTCCTCTGCTGCCTGTCCCGAAGTCTACCTTGGAGGATGGTCACCCAAAGGTCCGAGGCTGAATGTCCTGGACCACTGAAGTGTTCCCCAACTGAGCAGAGGCTGATAGCTAAGTTCGGTACCCATAGGGAGGGCCTCAACCGGGACCTTGGGTTCATGTCACATTACAGGTGATCACCATTGCACTACACACACACACACACACACACACACACACACACACACACACACACACACACACACACAGATATTCCTACACACAAACGCTTACATACACACGGACACAGGTACACACAGACGCGGACACCCTTATAGACACACACACTCCCACACTCACACATGCACCCCCTCACAGACTTAAGACACTCTGCACTCACTACACACACACACTTTCTCACACTCACAACCCCCACCCCAGACAGACACACACACACACAGAGACAAAGACCCATATGCACACATATATTTTGTGGAGTGAATTTGTACTTGCAGAGTTACATAGCACTTTGTTCAAAAACTGCATATATTCATGTAGAACTCTGAGCTCAAAAACTGCATGAATTTATGTAAAACTCTGTTATCTCACTTTTTAGATGAGAATCAATCTAAACATCAGGTCATAGACAGAGAACACAGGGGGCTAACACCTTCAACATATTATCTAGTTATCACCATTGTTAACAGCTAACCCGAGAATGCAACTTTTAAAAAAAGGTTTTGTGATTTACACATGAAAGAAGTGAAACTATCACTGTGTTCTAACAGATGAAAGGCTTAACAGACAATCAATTTTTCAATGTATAATTTCAGTTACATCACACTGCAAATGTTTGCTATAAATTCTGTGTTACGATCGAGCCCTCCACTATCACCTGATGAAGGAGCGTCGCTCCGAAAGCTAGTGTGCTTCCAGTTAAACCTGTTGGACTACAACCTGGTGTTGTGTGATTTTTAATTTCGTACACCCCAGTCCAACACCGGCATCTCCAAATCATGTTCTAATAATAATACTCATCAGAGCTTGCAAGGGAGATCGCTAATTTGTCTTCATCACTGGCAGTGTGGAGCACATCAGGTCAATTTTACAAAATTACAAGAGTGAACATCAGGATATAGTGATCATATCACCTTTTAATAAAAACACAGGTGTTGTGTTCTGAATTATGTTGTGGAATTTAATTGTGGGCCAATCACCACATCAGAACCAGCCAGCAACATATGGCCATTAGATTAATTAGCAGCAAGGTATTTGATCTCTCAGGCTAATGGATTTATGACACATTAATGGGTTTCAGTTTAAATTTTTTCTATTATAATAGCAATAGCTCCTCTTTATCAGAACATTCTTCAGCAATAAATTGTACTGCACATTGATTAAATCTTTGACCACAGCATGAGCATGGGTACATTTTATTGACTTATTATACCTTATGTTATTAAAGTATGGATGTAAAATAGTTACTGCCCATCCCTAACAGCTCCTTAAACTGCTAAGTCAGTTAAGAGTCAACCACAGTTCTCCAGTGTTTTGGTAATGAAAGTACAGTAGCAAAAGAAGTTGACTAGATAAGAGCCATAATACCCTATAAATTACCACTCAGTGAACTTAGGCCTACCCATCTGTCTGATGCCTGTTCTGGGATTATTTATCTGCGTTAAAGTCAATTTATTTAAACACAATCTATTATCCTGTAGAAGAAGCTAAACTTGTGTGCACTTCAACATTCAAATCAGTCATGTTGAAACTTTTGTGATTTAAACAAGAGTTTAGCTCCATTCCTCTCCATCGTAACTGAGCCAGCAACATAGAGTCATCAAATGACACTATACATGCCTGTCCCAGCTCTAATTATTCCCACCAGCCAACACTTTCTCCACAGCTCTGTGAACTCTCACCCTTAAATCGATCATCCAGATTCAGATTCAGATTACAGAAAATCGTCCTGCAGGTCCATGGCCAAGGTCTGAAAGAAACACGCCTCATCAATCCTTGACCAATTGACATTAAGAGGTCTGGTGACTTTGTTGATTATTTGTGGAGGTGTGCCTGCTTTTGAAAAGAGAACAGTTTCACAAAAATGCTACAGGAGTGCATTAAGAAGGAAAAGACAATAACAGAAGTGGGTTTTCTCAAGGCAGGAAACAGTAAAAGAGAGATGTTCATTACTGCTTTTGAAAATTGACATTAAGTCCATTTCCTTGTGCGTTTTTCTTATTCTTGTACAACAGATCAGGTGTATGAAGACATCGAATCTGGTGGAATGTTTGATGAGGGTGGGCTGGAGCGAAGTTGTCTCTTCCTCTCAGTGCACGATGCTGTCCTGTACGCATTGGCCAGGATGAGTGAAAACAGACAGGATGCAGCCAAAGAGAAAGTAAGGAATTTTCTTTTAAGAATCCTTATGTACTTAAAATATGAAAGAATACTTTGCTCCTTGTGCCTGGATAGAACAGTTATTCATAACAAAATCATAACTAATTCAACCCAGCAGATCATACATTGAGTTGATTACATTGACATGCATCATGCTGTGGGGCTGACCATCTGTCCATCCTCCTATGTTATTTTTCCAAGGGCTGGTCCGTAGACTTCTATTAGATTGGTCCACATGTACTGACAAAATACCACAGTGGCTTGCCATTGTTTCTTGCAGGAATACTGATCAGGAAGTTTCCCTGCTCTTACTGCCTGCCTTTAGGTGCATTGGAAAGATTTACAGAGTGACAATTAACCTGTTTTGCCACATTCTGAACATGCTTTCCATGGGCAACAAATCCTGGTAGGAGACCATGAGCATGGAGCTTTTGGCCCATTGTTAGAGACACTATCATTACACAATGAGACCTCTTACCTCGTTAAGTTACTGTCTTAAATTCACCACGTGTTTTCACTTATCTCTATCAAACAATTCCAATTGTGCACCTTGGTGATTTTATTGTATGAAGCATTTATTTCGAAACTTAGCACCTAGTAATACAAAATAAAGAATATTGTAATTTGGGTATCGCTGAAAAATCGCACATTTGTTGAAACTTTTAATCTTGCACTCATCAAGACAGTTGGCAAGAAATTGTCTATTTGCCAAAGAAAATGGAAAACAATATTTATGTTGTACCAGAGGAGAGTACTGATTACTTGGCAAGTGGACTCTGATTGGTAGAGGTATTGAAATGGTGGCTGCCGAACTTTGTTTAAATTTTAACAGAGGCAAATTGACTCTGACTAGTCAAGACATTGACCTGAGAAATGAATCAGATAATGGCTTTCACATATTTTCTGCTTTTGTGTTTAAACAATCGCAATCTGTTTATTAAATTTTTGTTTTTATCTTCAAAGAACTCCCAGGGCCCTGCACTTTAAATATCTAGCTTCTAGCACTAACAAGAGCGCCATACTGTGAGTCTGACTGATAATCCTAATTTATAACCACGTGATTCTTCACACATTCAGAACTATGCAACAAATGTTGTCCAAATGCCAGGTGGAAATGATTGAATTAGTTTAAGGTTAAGATCAAACATGATCTAATACTAGACCATACTTGAGAGGGCTGACTGGCCTAATTCCGTGTCAATGACCTGTGCTTCCGAGCTGATGGAAGAGATATGAGGAACAGAA
Organism: Chiloscyllium punctatum; assembly: GCF_047496795.1. Classification (NCBI taxonomy): domain Eukaryota; kingdom Metazoa; phylum Chordata; class Chondrichthyes; order Orectolobiformes; family Hemiscylliidae; genus Chiloscyllium; species Chiloscyllium punctatum. Next base: position 51,372,160 of record NC_092783.1, read on the forward strand.
ATCCAATAGAAAAAAATGTTTATTAAAATACTCAATAAATTGACCAAATAACTCTAAGACTAACATAGAAAGACATATGTTAGAAAATTTCCAAAAATATGTTTGCTTTTTAATTAAAATATAACACTATATATTGAACAACCATATTAAGTAGGAGTCCTAACCTAAAAATTCAATGTACTGAGTACTGACTGAAATTAATAGCAACAGACTCCAAGAGGAATAAATAAACTTTATTGTGGTGTAAATGGAATTTGACACATTATTCTGGAGTGCGTAGTACTCAAAGTCATTGAAGTTGTCTCACTTAATGACACTGAACAAATATTACACAGCTGTGTACCTCACACAGTGTGACAGTGCAGAGCAAACATTACAAGTGGTAGGTGGTTGGAAACCTAGCCCTTAGATTACATCAATAACCTGAACTCAGGCACTCATTGTAAAGTGATGGAGCATTTCTGGACAACTGCACACAAGGGTGGAGAGGGAGCAAATTAAGTTCAAATCAAACAAGGGATGCAGGAACCTACAAATGGAATTTGATAAAATGAGTAAGTGGGCAGAACAATTTTAACACAAGATATGAGCAAAAGGTGCTGAATATTGTTAAAAATAACTCAGATAACCTAGATACCCTTTTGGCAGTGTGGTAGTAGCTAACAGTGAGAGACTTGAAAGTGTTGGTAAATTTGATAATTACCATGTGGAGCAACATCAGTTGATGTACCAACAAATGAATACAGCACTAATTAGGATAGGTTTTGTGGAAATGGAGCGGGTGAAATTGAGTACTGCAGATGCTGGAAAAACACAGCAGGTCAGGCAGCATCCGAGGAGCAGGGAAATCGACATTTCGGGCAAAAACCCTTCATCAGGAATGAGGGCCCTGGCCAAAGTCATCCTCCCTGTAGTGCATCTGGATATTAGTAGCTCATAGGTTGCCCAATGGAGAAGACTACCCAACAGCGTATGCTTCCAGGACCTTGGCTAGTACAGCCTGTAAATATGACCAGATAGTGAAGGAAGGTTTGGCAGTCATATTTGGACTCAACAACTTCCACTAATACCTTTAGATGTAAATTTGTTTTAATAATGAACTATAAATCCCTGCTCGGTCTACTTAAAGAGGACAAGGCAGTACCGCCTATTGCTTCAGGTCGAACTCAGAGGTGGGCTCTAACACTAAATGCGTATAATTACAAGTTGGAACTCTGTCCAGAAGGCCAAGTAGCAATTGCAGATGCATTGAGCTGCCTCCTGATGGCAGATACACCACCAGTGAGACTGCGACTGGAAGAGTTTGTAACGGTTTTACATTTTCTGGATACATTTCGATTCATAGCTGACAATATCAGACTTTGGATGCAGCAAGATGTAGCTTTAGCATAACTGAAATAGCTGGTGGTGATGGGGGAAACCAAAGGGCCGTTATAATCAGCACTGAAACTTTTTTGGACCCGGTGCGACAAGGCCACAGCAGTGAATGGCTTATTATTGTGGGGAGCAAGATTGATTCTCCCAAGCAAATGTCGCCAACAAATACTGGTTGAAATCCACCAGGGTCATCCAGAGGTTTCTAAAATGAAGATGTTGGTGAGAAGTTTATGTCTGGTGGCCAGGATTGGATGCAGACACAACCATGTTGATTGGGCAGTGCCCAGAGTGCCATCTAGATCCGCTATCAGCTCCCCCATATTCAGGGAAACGGCTAGGTAAACACCGGACTTGATAACACATCGACTTTGGAGGTCCTTTCGTGGGGTCCATGTTCCTAGTCATGTGGGTGCCTACTCAGTGTGCCTGGATTGAGCGTATGGAGTTAATTTGTCAAACACGGGATTGAAGATCGAAAAACTCTATGCATATTTCACAATACATGGACTCCCAGAAGTGTTGGTCACAGATAATGGACCATCATTGACCAGTGGGAATTTGAGTATTTCCTGAAGTCAGAACCATGGGAATGGCATTGTATGGATGAGACACATAGTCAATGTGAGGTCAGGTCCAACAGTGTATAAGGTTCGGGAAGGTGCAATAGTCCTGAAAAGCATGTGAACCATTTGAAAGCTGCAAATGGTGTGAGAGCAAAAGTTTCCTGGCTCCTTGATAGCATTTCCAATTCCCAGAACCTGTGAGTTCTGTCACTCCATTAAACGTTAAAAGTTACCTCAGAATCGGAGATGGATACAGCGAATGTTGCCTGGAGAAGAGAATAAATTTCTTCTGAGACACTCCCAGTGCAAGAGGTCAGCTACTGTGCATTACATTCTGCCCATATCAGAGGCAGAGTTGGAGAAACCTGACCCCGTGCTAAAATACCTGAGGAAGAGCGACAAAAACAAAGAACCAGCCTATGTCCTCAGACTCAGAAGGAGGAGGGATGTAGTGATTGTAACAAGGCAGGAGAATATACCTACTTTTCTTTACAGTGATAATTTCTGATCTTTTACATTCACTGGATGTGGTCTTAATTTTTCATGTGCCCTTACCTCAAGTGATAGGTTGAGGTAAGGGCACTGTAATTCCACACAAAATAACGCCCTGTCTCTCTGGAATGTTGCTCCTTCTGTTTGATGTTTGAAGTGCTAAACTGTGTACACTTGTATATTTCTGATAATTTATACCTCACGTCTGGCCCAACGACTCCTTTTATCTGGGAACTAAAGTGATATTTGCCAGATTGTGGTGTCAAGGTTAACTCAATATAAAAGTTTAAAAAAAACAGTCTAGGGGAGGGTAAATGTAGGTCAGAGTACTGTATGAAGGTGTTTGTAATATGTTTTATAGAATGAATGTAATATTCTCTGTGAAGCCATTGAATTAGGGTTCAAGGGCTCTGCTAAATAATGCCTTCCTACCGGTCCTGCTCCCACTCCACAGAACCAGACTAATTTGTGGCTTTACTCACAGTCAACAAAGCAAGACAGCAACACAATACATTGCATCTATATAGCACCATTAGAATGGTACCCAAGGCATCTCACAGGCATGTGGAGTTGAGGTCACAGTCACATGAGCCATGTTCCTTATGGATGAAAGCAGACTAAAGGGGCCAAGTGGCCTATTTCTGCCCTTAAGTGGTCTGTTTGGGAGTGCAATTACTGCAGTGATCACATGGCCATCATTTCTCTACAGCAAGGCAATTGGAAATTATTCCATCGCACCAGTGCTTATTAAGATAACTCCACAGAGGCAGGTATCCCATCATCAAGTCATTTTTATTTACATGGGCATTATACCGATCCAGCTTCCCCAGAGCCAGCTCTCAGAGAGAACAGAACATCTCATATTCCTGTTTATATCTGTCGGCCAGGGCTCTCTGATTTGACCAGATTAACAGCCCCAATCAGGAATTCATATCCTATGAGGTCCACCTGGCTGACCTCATTACAATCACAACAGTTATTATGGGGGAAATGGTGGCGTAATGTTAACACCACAGAACTAGTAATCTTGAAGCCCCAGGCTAATGCTCTGGGAGAGTGGGTTCAAATCCCATTGTTGCAACTGGTTAAAAAATTAAATTCAATTAATCTAATTTATTGTTAGGAAAAACCCAATTGGTTCACTAGCTCCCCTTAGGAAAGGAAAACTGCCAGGTCCAGTCTACACGTGACTCCAGACCAGCAACAATATGAATGACTCCTATTTGTTCTCTGAAATGGCCAAGCAAGGGTAGTTAGGATAGGCACCAAATGCTGGTTCTGCTAAGGACACACACACTCGATCTTAGAATAAAGAAAGGATGCTGCAGTATTGTGTCAAACAGGAGTTGTTTTATGATATAGTCCAGCTCCTCTGCTGCGGCGGCTGTAGCCGCTTTAACTAAATGGTTAATAGTTTTGACAAAGGGTCACTGCACTCAGTGTTAACTCGGTTTTCTGTCTGCAGATACTGTCAGATGTGCTGAGTTTCTCCAGCAATTTCTGTTTTTATTTCAGTATCGGCAGTTCTGTGTTCTACTTTAACTAAATGATTAGTCTTAGTGTTTCACTAGTAATCTTCAAAAGTTATTCCCATTGGTTATTCTTTAGGTTTCTGGTGCAGCAGCTGTCTATATTAATGAAGACATGTCAAGTGATGAAAATGATAACGATCAGGATTTAGAACAGGTAAGCAAACAGCTTTGCCAAACAAACATTGTCAATGTTTTCTTACCCTATGAAGCTGATCCAATCTTCACCAGTAGGGTATTCAAAAAAAATGACTTGTTGAGAAACATACCGTTTCAAATATTGTCACATGGCATCTTCAGGAAAGGTCAGATGCCCTTTGACAGAGATGAAGGTCCCCTTTTTGAAATGTAATATGGGTTGTTAAAATTAGACATTATTATGAATAACAAGGAGATTAACTCATTGTCACTGTGAAGCACATTGTTACTGTCAAAGTGTTTAAATCTCCTGTCCTTCAAATATTTGAAACAAAACCTTTTGCAGTGTTAAAGAAAGAATCAGTGCTCTTACTTATTCTATCTATTGATGTATATCTGAGAGTTATCCTTACAAGATTAATGCTGCAAAAGTTATTTTATTCTCAGTTTGGGTTCCAAGTTCTGATCCTCGTAGTTCATTGCTGAATAGGTTTGTAAGTGCAAGTCAATGTGTTGGCATATATGGTCTAAGGGCTCTGAAGAGACTGTATGAATTTGATGGAACCATCAGTACTAAGTTGGCATAGGGTGTTATAAAAGGTCATGTTGAATGAGTGGTACATAGGTTGGCATGAAAAGTAATCAGATGCCATGGGTTAGCATGGATAAGAGTGAATGGGGTGTGCAATTGATGATGGTTGACTGTACGTTTTGTGATTTACTTTACATGTTGGACCACTGAATCTGTTTTTTACCTGGCCCACCTCCACAGCTGGTGGCCTCTGAACTCTTTTCAGGGGTGGTAGCGATGTCTCCCATAAAACTCAGTGCCCTCCCTGAACCCAAAATTCAAACTTGCAAGGCACTGTTTCATGGATCAGCTCTCCAGAAGCAAGAATTGTCTGGAATTTCTACTCTGACAGAGAAAATTCTGCCTTTGTTGCTTGAAATTCTCACTGGAGATAAATGGGTCCATCAAAAAGTCATCTTCAGTACTACCACAGCCCTGACCTCAACTTTCATTGCATAGGCAGAACATTTCACGATAAACACATCAGTTACACATTGGCAGGACTGCACAGAGAAACAGGCCATTAGTTACATGCAATTGCATTGTGCATATGCTAATTAAATTGCATACATTGATTTTTGCCACCTCCTTCTTGGTTTTCTCTCGTCATTTCATTAATTAGAAAAATTATGCTTGTTATATTTAATGCCTTGGAGATATTTAGAAATGACACAGCAGTTTTTATGTCTCAACAGGAACCTTATTTACATGTTGTAAAAATATTTCCTTTATCATGATTGTTTAAGTTTCTATTTCCCTGTAACCCACACCCAGGCTTGAGTAATAGCACACAGAACAGGGAAGAGTCAACAGACACACACAATCAAACACCAAACAATAGAACAGTGTTATGGTCACACGCCCTCAAAGCTGGCCCTTCCCTTCTTGCACTTTCATACAACTTCACAAATCTCCTAGAATGTTCTCAGATGGTTGTTGTTTCCCTGGCGTGAGGTCAACTAGTGTTTCTGATACAATGGTGTTTTGTTTGCTGTGAGAGTGCCACCCCATCCTATCATTGTGACACATAACTAATCATCATGAACACATATAGAGTGTAAAATAGATGTTACATCATTTATAAACACTGCAGCATTGAGCCGTTCTGCGTTCGAATGTGTCAGTCTGTTTAAAACTGATGCTTACAGTACTCGATTGGTTAAATCTTGGAAGAGACTCTGAGTAAAGTCCACAAACCTGTAGAAATATTTGGAATCTGAAGCTGAAACTTCCAGCAGACATTTTAAACTAAAGCACTCTGAATAAAACCTGCTACACATTTAGAAGCTGACTTATCACCTCTGCATAGATGGTAAACATAAAAAATAGACAATAGGCGAGAAATAAAACTTGACCAAGAGCATGAACTGAGCTGTATTTGATTAGTTTGATATTCCATGTGATACCAGATATTCAGACCCATTGCAGCCACTACTGAAGATGAGTCCCTCCTACGAAGTAGCTAAGCACACTATTTTAATTCCAAACCTTTAATAAAGATGTTTGAATTCTTCTTTTTGAAGCATCTAGTATCCTCTGAAGTACTACACAAACTTCAGCATGTGATCATTTTCACTGTGGCTGGGAGAAGTCACAGGCAGTAACCTCTGGCTGAATCTTAGATTTTAATTTGGACACAAAGTACAATTTGTTGAGCTTTGAGCAAGGTGGGCTGACTATCAAACAGGCAAATCTCAAACCCGAGCCTAGATCCTGATGAAGAAAATAATTTTCTTTGGTCGTTCCAGCTCAGGTATCAAAACCTGAGCCAAAGTCAGAGTGAGAGAAACCTGTTCAAATAGCAAGGCTCCTAGCAATGAAAAGCAGCACTTAGGTTACAACAAACAACATTGCTGACCCCCCCAGGAAATCAATTAAACCCTGTACAGTATTAAACAGATGCATTTTTCCCACAATATCTTGAAGAGATCAGGTCCTATTCATATCAACAGATGTGTTTTCCAGATTAAGCACCAATAACTAGGCTTTCCCCATCAGCCACATCTGATGGGAGGGAAACATTAACCCCTGAGTCTTCAATATCGTTGGCTCCATACTATAAAATGTGGTGATTCGTTTTCCAAGTTTCTAAGTTAGAATTTCTTTATACTTGCCAGCACTTGCTGTGAATTTTAAAAGGTTACATTTGCTGCCACCACAACCTGTATTTACTGCACATACAGGGGGTCACAAAACCTGTGGCATCACTGCAAGCAATTCTGTTTGTATCGAAGAGCCAGGACCATCTGTCATATTGAGCAATGAGTATGTAACAACAGTTTTGTGCTGGATGACTCCTTGAGACCACTGATCTCACTTTTCACAGTTTTCCATTGGAATCCATTGTTAACAGAAATCTGTCTGGAATGATTAGATCACAGAAGGCAGCTATTCTGCCTATGTGTACATGCCAGTTCTCTGTAAGAATTACTCAGTTAGATCCACCTCCCCCAATGTTTCTTCACAGCCCTGTAAAATTGCTTTCTATTCTGATAATCATCCAATTCTATTTTTAAAGAAAGCCACAATTGACTAGTTTGACCAGACTGTCAGATAGTTCAATTGAAAACATTAATGCATTTTGTTCTAGTTGCTGCTCCAAGTGCTTCCCACCTTAATAATATAAAAAAGTGTGCAATTCTCACTTTCTTTTGTCTGCCTGGGGAGCATAACACTATGTTCTAAGTTTAAAAATAAGGATTTAAACAGAAAGCATCCTTCCTGCTATCACTCCCTTAATCCCGTCACCCTACATGCCCCATTATATCAATCTATGTCCCTGTACCCACTCCCATGCCAATCTAGTTATCGCCCATTACCCATCATACTTTACACACCCACAATCATCCCCCTCACCTCCATTTCACCCCAAACACCCAACCCATCTTCCTTTGCCCTTGTCTCTTCATGCCCATGTACCTGGTATCTAGCATGGACATAAATCAGGAGGCATCCTATGAGAAAGTAAATTGATTGGCCTACTGATGATGTTACTACTGAGAGAAAAAAAAACATACTCTCATTGAAATTAAACAACCTAATATGTAGAAATTGCCTCAACTAATCCCTTGTGAAAATAAAATATAATTCACTTATGTGTAAAATAGCTTACATAACCTATAATTCCGTTCTACAAACAGTTAGAGGAGCTCTTGCAGCACAGTGGTAGAGTCCCTACCTGGAGGTCTGGATTCACATCTCACCTGCTCCAGATGTCTGTAATAACATCGCTGACCAGGTGGATTAGAAAAGTAGACTTTTTTTGTTTAAACTATTAATAGTCGGAGCATGGAGTATACAGCAAAGTGTTCATTTGATAGCCATTGGGAAATGATAATTTGGGAAATACATCGTGCAGCACAAACCCTAGAATGGCTTATGTAAACAGTCACTCTAGAATACCTAGCTCTAGGTTTTGTGTTTTCTTTAAAAGTGAGAAAACAATCAGTCTTTTCTCATTGATAAATCAAGTACTCTTCTCTGTATCTATTCCAAGCATGGAATATCCTTTTCGATGCAGTATGTAAGTATGACTCTCTGGTAGAGTAGCTGGCATCAGCGCATACACAATCAGCAGAATATATTTATTGCATATGAAAATGTATGATGGAGATTTTTGGGATGGGTCTTGGCTATGCACAAGTCATAATTGTCAAGAGGAATGAGAATGGAACATTAGAGAGAAAATGGAAGGTGAGAATCTAATTTGGAGAATTCTTGTTTTAGGATCAATTTTTATGTGCAAGATCTTATCATAACAAATTCCATCAAGGTTAACAATAGAAATTAATATAAAACCTATCCTAATTCTGCCCAACGTATTAACAGCTTAAAATGTTTAATGTAGAGCTATTTCCAAATGAGTTGAGATATTTGTAGTTTAATTGCTTGACTGCACATTGGTTGTGCAATGATTACGAACGCTGCAGTAACCTACTACATGATCTTCATTAGTTAAATGCTTAAACCCACTAATGGCGACTCTGAAGTTATTTAGGGATTTCTCTCCAATTTGCTGCTTGCCTCTAACATACCACTTCAACATACCACTATTCTTACTGATTATTCTGAAACTGTGGGACCATCTAGTGGCAGTAGTAAGCACATGGTTTAATGTTCCTACGTAGCCCTTTTTAAGTTAAAACCTAAAGACTGTAAGAAATAGGAACTGGAATAGACCATTCAGGCCCTTGACCCTGCTCCATCATTGACCAGGATCATGGCTGATTTCACACTTCTCACATCCACTTTTCTGCCTTAACCCGATAACCCTTGATTCTCCAACCGATCAAGAGTCCATCTGCCTCAGCCTTAAATATACACAAGGACTTTGCTCCACAGCTCTCAGTGGCAAGGAGTTCAAAAGACTTACAACCCTCTGAGAAAAGAAATTCCTCCTCATCTCAGTCTTAAACTATTGTCTCTTTATTCTGAGACTATGCCCTCTGGCCCTAAACTTTTGCACGAGGGGCAACATCCTTTCAGCACATAACCTCTCAACAGAATGTAGAACCCAAAATATTTCACATCCAACAAATGAAATACCTTAGAATGTGAACATATTTGGTACACATGAAAGTGCATAAACCTTGCTTAATAACTCAACTGAAAGATAACACCCCCCACAGAACCTTGATGTGTCAATCATTGTGGATTTGAAACTTTAAGCTATTGGATCAGAGGAAAGATAAGGTGATGTTTGAAAATGGAGCCAGGCTTATCATTAATATGTGAAAGTTATTTTATTTCCCTTGTGGTGCTTGCTGTTTTTTTTTCCCTCTGAAGACGAAGGAAGTACTTTCTCCTTCATAAGGTGGTATTAACGTGAGTGATTTGCACATCAGGTTTGGAATAGTTAAGTCAAACCATTATATATCACAGAGCAAATGTTGCGTGTGCTAACTCTTTAAGAGAGTCATTCAGTCATTCCCATTGTGCTGTCTTTTTCCAAGACATTCCTGAGTTTTTAAAAATGTGTAGCTCAGTTATTTAAAAGCAATATGGAAGCAAAGTCATTCCACCTCTGCTTCTGATGACTTATCACCCTCTGTAAAAGAAAATTCTCTTCCCTTCTTATTAATTTGGTCGTATTCATAAATTTCTAGCTAACGGTTGTTGTTTCACTGACTAATGGAAGTATTTTTATCCTATTAGAGCTACCTGTCAGATCTCCTTCTAGATGTCCCTGATGACAGGTCTCGTTTTTCTGCTCTTTTGTCATAACTAAAGCTGTCCCATTCCTGAAATTAATCTGGTAAATCTCTGTCTCCACTAATTTCTTCCAAGTGGATACAGCATTCCAATTGACTCAATGATTTGCACAGATTTATGATAGCTCTTTATTTCATAGAATCCACACAGTGTAGAAGCAGACCATTTGGTCCATCGACTCCACATCAACCCTCCAAAGAGCATCCCATCCAGTCCCACACTCTACACTATCCCTGCAACCCTGCATTTTCCATGTCTAATCCACCTAACCTGCACATCTTTGGACTGTGGGAGGAAACCCGAGCACCCAGAGGAAATCCACACAGTCACGGGGAGAATGTGCAAACTCCACAGAGACAGTCACCCAGATCCTTTGCACTGTGAGGCAGTAGTGCTAACCACTGAGCCACTGTGATGGCCTTTTACGAACTCTATTATTTATGAAATTCATGATTCTGTGTGGATTAAAAATATTTACACAGCTAGTAAAATAGTATTGTTATTAGATTGTGGAACATTTAAGCAGATAACTGGTAGATATTATTATCACTCCTGGAACAATTATATATTAATAAACTATAAGTTTGGAAAACAGATTACCAATTTGACTTTTATCTTCTCCTTTACAAAGAAGGGAGTGTAGCACAACTTATTTTGTGCTGTAGCTATAAAAAAGGACTATATTATAAACGCATACAGTACTTGAAATCTTCACTCCCCTTTGTTGTCCCTACAGGTCATGTTTGGAACAATGTTTGATCATAGTGTTGGGGACCATACCATTCTGTGAAAAAATTCTGAAGGACTGAAGATCAAATGCAAGTGATTTGCACTCAAAGCCTCAAGAGCTTTCAGAACAAATAACTTGGCAAATGTGTATTGTAGAGTGCTTTGCACTGGCGTCTGATACACTAAGTAATGTTGAAAAAGGCATAACCATGCAGGCACCAGTTATTATTAAACTGTGCATCTTTTTCTCGGTTGTAGTATGCTATTGCTTCTCTAAAACAATGATACTCGCGTGGAATATCTTGATTTGGCACATGTAAAAGTATGTACTGTTGTACTTTGTTAACCAGGTTTTAGCTCCAGTTCAGACAGTGTCTCTCCACTCGGTGAGGAAATGCTGAAAGTAGGGGCTCCCACTTTTAATGCTTTTTTTCGGACATGTTTAGAAAGATGGGAAAAACCCCAGCCTGAGGTCACTTGCAACATGAACTCTTACCCAAAGTGTGCAAGGTGTCAGATAAAGCGCTGTGCTGCTTATGGATCAAATGAGGTGTAGTGCCATTGCAAGAGATAGAAAACAGCAGAATCTTAAACGCACTTGCTTATTGCAGTAGCAGTCAATGGGTAACGATAAGGACCCAGTAACCTTAGCTGATATTTTTTCCTCCTTAACCCCAGCACTGAAACCAGAAGCAGTGCCCCATCTGTAACCAGATGACCAAGGACAACTGGGAATTAAATCTAGAGCCTTCCTGGTTTGTAAGGATCAGCAACATGAATAGGACCAAAGATTGCATTCATTTTATGTGTCTCTTTGAAGACCATTTAAGGATGATTGCAGTGAAGCAGCTTAACTACTTTTTCTTCCACGTTAACCTCAACACGCAGAACTAACACAGGGCAATTTATATTTCATGAAGTCATTTAAGTTGTTGGGTTCAATGAAGCACTTTGCATTCTGGAGGATGGAATACGGTTGAACTAAGGTTCATTCTATGTTCCTTGAACATTATGTGATGGTGACCTTCATTAAGCCCAGTGTCACTGTCTAATGGTAAAGCCCACTGCTGCCTCTTATTCAGAAAAGCAAAACCCACTCCTGTGCCATTCCCTCACCTTTATTGACAGAAGTGCATTCAATGCATGGCTGTGACATCTCAATGTAAGTTATCTTGACAATACAGGAATAGGGTAGGGTTTTTCATCTGCATAATTATGAAGTATGTCATTCTCAAAGTAATAAATTAATGTTTTGTTGCACTCCACTGTGAAATACAAGCAATTGTTATTTAAATGATGAACACTAGTGTATGCTAATGATATATGAATAAATGTAATATATTACCAGTATTCAATTTGTTGTTCTTTTCACAGAAGTGCCCTGAAATAATACTTGGAGGTGGGCGGCACGGTGGCACAGTGCCTCACAGCGCCAGAGACCCGGGTTCAATTCCCGCCTCAGGCGACTCTCTGTGTGGAGTTTGCACATTCTCCCCGTGTCTGTGTGGGTTTCCTCCGGGTGCTCCGGTTTCCTCCCACAATCCAAATATGTGCAGGTTAGGTGAATTGGCCATGCTAAATTGCCTGTGGTGTTAGATGAAGTGGTAAATGTAGGGGAATGGGTCTGGGTGGGTTACGCTTCGGCAGGTCGGTGTGGACTTGTTGGGCCGAAGGGCCTGTTTCCACACTGTAAGTAATCTAATCTAATCTAATCTAATCTTGGAGGTACCTATCTTTCTGTCCCCAATTTTGGCATGAGTGGTTTGAGTCCTTAAGTTTGCTTAGATATGAAATTGTTGAATACAAGTTGTACATATCCAGCCATAGTTTTGGCAGCTAATCTATCTATGCAGCATTTTCAAAAATATGGAAATAGACCAGGGCTGTTTTCCCTGGAGCATTAGAGGCTGATGAGTGACCTTATAGAGGCTTATAAAATCATGAGGGGCATGCATAGGGTAAATAGGCAAGGTTTCTTTCCTGGGGTGTGGGAGTCCAGAACTAGAGGGCATAGGTTTAGAGAGAGAGGGGGAAAAACCTAAAAGGGACCTTAGGGGCAACTTTTTCACGCAGAAAGTGATGCATGTATTGAATGAGCTGCCAGAGGAAGTGGTGGAGGCTGGTACAATTACAACATTTAAAAAGCATCTGGATGGGTATATGACTAGAAAGGGTTTAGAGGGCTAAGTGCTGGCAAATGGGACTAGATTGGCTTAGGATATCTGGTCAGCATGGATGAATTGGACCAAAGGGTCTGTTTCCATGCTACACATCTCCATGACTCTCACTCTAATGACTGAATTTCTAAGAGAAAGTATACAATGGTAGTCTGGGCTACCTCTTTGTTAAAGCATCTAAAACTCATCCATGCAGTATCTGTGAAGAGAAATCAGAGTTAACATTTCAATTCAAGTGACCCTTCCTCAGAGGAAGGTGTTAACTCTGATTTCTCTCCACAGATCCTGCCAGCCCTGCTGAGCTTTTCCAGCAATTTCTGGTTTTGTTTCTGATTTTGCTTCTGATTTACAGCATGTGTAGTTCTAAGTTTTTAAAAAATCAGTCTATGGTTTTCTTCCCTCCTTCTGTCTTTGTTACCCCTCTCCCTCTCTCTCACACACACACACACACACACACATACACACACACACACACACAACTTGGTCAATTATTATCTGATCATAGAATTCCCACAGTGTGGAAACAGGCTATTTGGACCAACAAGTCCACACTGACTCTCCAAAGAGCATCCCACCCAAACCCATTCCCCTACCCTATTACTCCACATTTACCCCTGACTGATGCAGCAAAACTACACATCCTCTCATTTATCTCTCCACCCTTCAGGCACTCTGCCTGTATTCCTGATGAAGAACTTTTGCCCCAAATGTCGATTTTACTGCTCCTCAGATGCTGCCTGAACTGCTATGCTTTTCCAGCACCACTAATCCAGAATTATGGACAGTTTAGCATGGCCAATTCACCTAACCTGCACATCTCTGGATTGTGGGAGGAAACCAGAGCACCAAGAAGAAACTCATGCAGACACAGGGAGAATTGCAAACTCCACATAGTCACTTGATTCAAAGAGTTATCGAGTGTTCCTTTAATGATGCAATGCCTCATGGCAAATTATATTCAACAATGCCTGATAAAAAATAAACTTCTCATCACCCTTCCCTTCATTCTTTTATTGGCTATTTTTAAATTAATAATCATTTTTCAGGAACTATCCAACAAGAAGTAGTAGTCTTTACCAATTCACATCGTTAGACCACTTTCTTATTTAAAAGGAATGCTGGAAGTAGTCACAGTATCTGAATTCTTACTTCTATGTGATAGCCTCTCTCTATTTACATTATCTTGATAATCCTTACAATACTCATACAGAAAGGTTATCCCACTATTCAACATGATCATAGCTAATCCTTTGTCTCAATACCATACTTCAGCTCTCTCTCCAAACCCCTTGATACCTTTAGCTTCTTGAAACCTATCTACGTATTTCTTAAATATATTCAGTGATTTTGATGCCCAGCCTTTTGTGCCAGAGAACTCCACAAGTGCAGCACCATCAGAGTGAAGACATTTCTCCTTATCACAGTCTGAAAATGCCTTCCCTGTATTCTGGGACAGTTACTCTTCATTCTGGATGCCCAGATCAAGGGAAGCATTATCTCTGCATCCAGTCTGTCCAGTCAGAACTTTATGCATCTCAGTGAGGTCCCCTCTCAATGTTCTGAACTCAGTGAGTATATGTGATTAATGATGTAACCAAGCAAAAACAATTACTAGATGAAGCCCAACTGAACTTCAAACAGGCACTGCAACTGGCTTTATCATTGGAAAATGCAGCAAGTATGGCATATGAATTTCAGGGTATTCTGATGGAAGAAGTCACCCTCGCCAGTTTGACTGAGCTTGGGGAACACCACTTGAGTGCAGACAATTGCATAGCCTCACTCGGGACATATTCTGATCAGAGGGACTCTAGGTGGGCCCCTTACAAAGCACAGGGACAATGATAGGAAAATCACACGGACTTTTGTTCAATACTTGGAGACCAGAGGTGTTGGTCACAGATAAAGCAGGTCATTGTTTACCAGCAGGGAATTTAGGTACTTTCTAAAGTTGAATGGGATTCATCATGTAACGACAGGTCCATGTCACCCATCAGCCAATGGCCTGGCAGAAAGAGTAGTCCACAGTTTGAAAGTTTACTTAAAGAAACAGCTGAAAGCCTTGCTAGATATGAAGCTGTGACTAGAGGGTTCTTATTTGATTATAGGACAACCCCACAAGCAACTATAGGAATAGCACCAGCAGAGTTGCTGATGGGAACAAGACTCCACACCAGATTAAGTCTGATCTTCTTGGACATTTGGGAGAGGGTGGTGAAATGTATCAGGAACACCAATGCCAGACAAAAAGATGCTGCCAAGAAAGAGAGACAATTTGGTACAGTGGACAAAGCTTGGTGTAACAATCATCGAAATGGCCCCCTCATGGATAAAGAGGTGTGGTCGATGAGAAGTCAGGACCAGTAACATACAAGGTTGGTTAGGTCTAAACAAGCAGATGGGCCATCTGACAGCAGTGAATTTGCAACAGTGCAGCGGCTAAACAGAACAGTCAGTAAGGCTGCCAGAACCTGTGGGTTCACCCTGTCCGTCCAGCTTCAACTTGTCCTCAGTATCAGAGATGGACGTAGCTGTCTCGACGCCTTTGCTGCCAGATGATTACAGTGAAATTTTACCAAGATTATTCTGGCACAAATGGCGAGCTCTCATGCGTTACATGCTACTCATATCAGACCCTGAGTCGGAGGAACCTGACCATGGCTAAAACACCTCAGAGGGCTGTCCAAGGGAATGGGCTGGCAGATATCCTCGAACTCAGATAGGGAGGAATGTAGGGATTGCCATGAGGTCAGCCAACTGGACCTCACAGAATATCAATTCCCTGACTAGGGTGTTAACCTCGTCCAATCAGGGAGTCCTGGCAGACAGATAAAAAGGGGAGTGTCGGAGATGCTGACACTCCAACAGCTGACTGTTAAGAAGCAGTACTAAAGCCAAGGACTGTTCATGGATAAATAAGGGGCAACTTGGTGACGGGATGCTGGCCTCTGTGGAGTTATTTCAAAAGTGTGTGCTTGAGACCAAGAGTGGAGTTTGGACCTATAGCCTGGCAAAAAAGAGATAAATGTGACCCATGTTGATATTTCAATTATACTCTATCAATGCCTTTAGCAGCAGTTTTTGAACTAACCCATCCAAAGGGCAATTGATAGTATCAAGTATCTAATTCACACCCTGCTTAATATTATTCTTCACCAAAGCCAATATTTGATGTACTGGCAAAAGCAAACTACTGCTGAAATAACTCCACAGAGGTCGGTATCCCGTCACTAAGTCAGCCTTTATTTACATGTGGAGAGTCCTCAAACCAGTTGTCAGAGTGAACAGAATGTCTGACACACCTGTTCTTATCTGTCAGCCAGGGCTCCTGACTGGACCAGACTAACAGCCCCCCCATCAGAGAACTCCTATTCTATGCGGTCCACTTGGCTAACCGCATCAAAATCTTGTATAATTTCCATTATACAACTGCAAATAATGGAAATCTGCAATAAAAACAGAAAATCAGCAGATCTGGCAGCAACTGCAGAGAGAGAAAGAGAGTTTACATTTTGAGTCCAAGTTGAAGAGTCATGTCAGACTCAAGACACAAACTCTATTTTACATTCCACAGAAGCTGCCAGACCTGATGAAGTTCTTCAGAACGTTCTGTTTTTATTTGGTCTATTGGTCACGAAACTGAGACTTCATTTGCTTCCTGAAGGGAGGCATTAACATTACCTGCAATAGTTCAGTACAAAAATCCAAGTTTATTGTTGTTTTTGGAAGCCCCAGTAGAAAATGGGGTTAGTGTGGACAACATTTTGGTCGGCATGGTCCAGTTTGGGCCAAAGAGCCTGTCTCAATGCTGTAGGTCCAACTTGTCCATGCCAACTGGATATCCTAAATAAATCTAGTCTCATGTGCCAGCATTTGGCCCATAACCCTTGATGGGGAGTTTTTCAACAGAAAGTTGACTCACCAATTCATTGATAAATTTTGGTGTCAAGATTTCATTGTTGATAATATGCAAATATCTGTATAATTACTGAACCAATATCCAAAGGAAACTCTGCTCGCTTGTTACTCCGCAACTCACATACATTACACATCAGTTTGGCTGTCTAAACCTGCTGTATGAAGATGGATACTCTACACAAGTTAAAATGTTCAAAACCCAGAAAGAATGTGAATTAAATGCCAAACTTCCTTGAATATATTCACAGAGTCTCCAATTCCATGAGGTTTCTGGGAATGAGTCCTAAAAGGCCACTTCCACCTCTAAAACAAGTTTTCTTCTTTTTAGTTTGGAGTTTAAAGTTGATTAATTTGAGCATGACATATGGCTTAAAACTTGAATGCGTGTTTAAGATGAAAGTAAAGCTAAAATTCAACCATGAAGAATGTTGAACTATGATGACAAATCTAGGGGACAGCATTTTATTTCTTGTGCCCAACATTCTTAATGCTATACTCCTGAAATAGAATTAGAAATTTCCTGTAAACCATTGCCTTTCCTATATTTCCCTCATGCTTTCCATAATTTTCTAACATTTACAAGCATCAAAATGTGATTTTTCCAGACATTTTGCTTCTTATGTCTCTCAACCCATGGTTGAGACTGGTAGATCCAATTATCCCCACAATTCCCATGTCATGGTGGGAACCAAATATTGAAAGCAACTTCTCATTTCAGTGATCTTGCCCTACACTGTCTATTACTCCCTCGCCACTAATAAACTGAGCCCTGATTGTCTGTCACTCCCAGCTTTGGATTCAGCTGAACCGTCTTGCAACTTATTGACATTTCTGTCACTAGGATCAAATAATGAAACTGCACAGAAAGAGGCCAAGCGCCTGATCTGTTATTGAGCTGCACAATCTAGTTAGTCCAAGCATGCTATGTATATTTGTCATTGCATTTGCCAGGTTACATAGCTTATTTATTTGATTTGTTGCACAGCAAAGCAAAAATGAGTCCAGTTCAGTTACAGAACTTTAATATCTCTACATGAGTTTCAACACATATGGTCCTTGCAAAGAACCCTAGATCATTCTAGAATCTTCTCTCTGTCGTTTGGAGTCAGCTACTTGACTCTACCCATGGGTTGAAGGAACCACAGCACAAAAGCTTAGGTCAATGAACAAATTGGCAAAATCAAACATGGATCAGTCACCATCAACAATACAATCAACATTATTCAAGTGTCCGTTTTAGGATGGGTTTCCTCCAATGGCAACATATTTTTCTAAAAAACATAGACGATCCTCAACTAAGAGCCCAAGGCCGTCCAGAAAGACCAGGTCTTAAACTAGAGAAGGTTGGGCATTTAAGATTTGAAACTAGTACAGGCAGTCCCCAAGTTGTGAACAAGTTGAAACATTTTTATAGTGGATCTTTAAAGTGATTATTCATACACCCCTGAATGAGATCACATTTGTAAATATGAGCTACCGTAAGTCAGGGACCCCTCTACACCAAAGAATCACCAGCTCCTATATACTAGTAGCTAAAGATAGATAGGATACATCCCTCACGCTTGGTGACTTTAGCCAGTGATGCAGCATATTGCAAAAGCTGTGTTTCATGTGAGATGAGCATATGTGGGGCAGTGGCTCAGTACTGCTGCCTCATAGTGCCAGAGACCTGGGTTTGACTCCACCCTCGGGTGACTGTCCGTGTGGAGTTTCCACAGTATCCCTGTGTCTGTGTGGGTTTCCTCCAGGTGCTCCGGTTTCCTCTCACAGTCCAAAAATGTGTAGGTCAGATGGATTGGCCACGTTAAATTGCCCATAATGTTCAGGGTTGTGCAAGCTAGGTAGGTTAGCCATGGGAAATGTAGGGTCATGAGGTGGGTCTGGGTGGGATGCTCTTTGGAGGTTTGGTATGGACTCACTGGGCTCAATGGCCTGCTTCCACACTGTAGGGATTCTATGCAGTATTTATTTTTCAAAAATCAGGATATTTTCCACCATGACATGAAAGATTCTGCTATTTTGTATTTTGTGACTAATGTAGTATAAGATGAGGTAGTAGAACAGAAAGCCTGCCCACCTCTCTTATCTTTGCTGTCAGACAGACTGGAGTGTTCTACCTTATGATTAATTAGGCACAAACTCCCATAATATAAAGTACTGAGGTAGTGGAGCATGAAACAATGCAGGACACTTAAAGACGAAAAAAAAAAGGAGGAAGTATGAAGTAAATAAATAAATCTTGATTAGTCCTGTCAACTTGAGTTTCAAAAGCCTATAGATTACAGGCAAAAAATAACTCTGAGGGCAGAAATGAATCTCCCAGTAGACTGTTAATTATTAATAACAAGCCAAGGCATAGCTCTGGCTGATCACACTTCCACCTCGATTGTGGTCTCTACAAACAGGGCAAGTGCACAGATAAAGGGAAAATTCATTTATGTCTGATTTCTTCTCTATTACCTTCCATCAAAAAGCAATAGATTTGCTGCAAAGGTGCCATTAAAGATGTGAATATCTGAAACAGGAAAGACATGTTTTCTGGCAGGTTTTAGGAAAATGATACAAAATTAACTATATTGATTGTTAAAAATAAATTTTATAAAACAGCAAAGTCCAATTTCCTGCCTCTGTTTACCCACACTGTTAAAAACTCCATCACTTGGAGATATGATGTCCGGAGGCGATTACCTATAAAATGATACTGCACAGAGTCATTAAGAATAGAATGGTCACAGGATAGCATTATGAGAAGGCATATGTGAATGGCATGGTAATTATCAAATGCTGGAACATTGGCTTCACTCCCGAGACTGTGAGAGGGGAAGATGAAATACAGAGAGCTACATTACAAAGATCAGTCTCAAGTAGAATATGATAAAAAAACGTTCATCGGAATATCTGAGAGTTAAACAATAGTCAGTCTTGGCGAGGCAGAGACTTAGAGACAACACACTAAGAACAGAGACAGTGCAGTATAAGGTGTCCTCTCTCCACAGTGTAAGACCAAACCCCAAATCTCAAACCACATGGCAACCTACCCCAAGAGGACAGACGAACTAAGACCTGATGGAGTAGAGTTTGTACATTTTGTACCTAAAGTTCACAACTGTGTGAGATTGCTACCTTTGAAGTTTACCATGAAGTATGTTCATTATTCAACATTCAGAAAAACCTCAATCCCAATATTAGGAAAACAATACAAGCTTTATTGTTATTAAAGAAGGTAATGAGAAATCTGTGATCAGTTAGAGTTTTTGTGCCAAAAATCCCACAATGGGGTGAGAACCTGGCTTCAGCTGCATTCAGGCCTGGATAGTCAAGCAGGAGCTAAGTGTTCAATGATGAAAAAAGGGAACATAAGTTGAAATCTTAAGAGGGTTGGAGTCCACATTAAAAAAAAGCATGCAAATTTGGCAAAACTTTTATTGTTTCTATTCTCCTGGACAAGAACCTACAATTTCCACAAGTGTTACAGTTGGTGGCCTATATGTTAGCTGCGCAGTTGCTACCCAAAATATTTATTGAAGAATCTGGCTCATTTCCAGTTGTGCAGACTTGAACATGTTATTTTGGATGAACCTGTGGGTGGACACAAAGACCACATTGTCCAACGAAAACGATGGTCTTTGAGGATGGGAGAGCAGCAAGAGTGACTACTTCAGCAAAAAGTAAAACTACTGATAGCCCAGTGATGTACTTACCCAAGGAAAGGGCAATAAGCAATGTGCAAGCTAGCACAATGCAAAAACAAGCGATTGGACGTGCATATAGGAACATGGAGAACTGTGAATTGCCTGTAAATTAAAACCAGGAGGGTTTGCAGAATGAAGAGTGAGCAGATCACAAAGTAAAACTCTCACGACACTTTAGGAGACAAATATAACTTCAGGCATGCACGTATGAAGTGGTAATTGCAGGAGCAAAAACAAGAACAAAGCAAATACTAAAAATAGTATCGCATTCGGCAACTAAAAAGAGCCAGATTCTAGAAAGGCAATGAAAATGTCTTTCACAGAAGTTAATCCAGATGGCAAATATGTGCTCGGAGTAACTGGGAAAATAGGAATTTGAGCAACTTTTTCCAGAGGTTTAGGACAAACAACAGATGGATCTGTAGGAAATGAATCTGAACATTGCCGCACTAAACACAAGAAAGCATTAACAACGAAAACTGAGTTACTTTTCTCCACTGAACTTGATTTATGTAGACCAACAGACTTCACATCTCATGTGAGATCTTGTATGAAAGATTTCATGAAACATCAGCATAAAAAGTAGTTTTGGCTCAGTTGGAAGCCTCCTATAAATTGGACTGTTACAATGGTTCTTCCAAAGACTAGATGGGTCTGTAGGAACTCATGCACTAAAGAAGGTCACTGCAACTGTTCAACAGAGCAAAATAAGGGAGCATACAACGTACTCTTACCCTGACTGTAACCTATTGTATACATAATAGGAGGTGCATAGCTTGATACTACTGAAGAGTTCCCCAGTCCTATTGAGAATAGAGAAATATGCTTCAAATTACCAGTTGCCATTTGCAGAGTGATTCTGGTAACACCATGAGTTTTACTTGGGATCCAAGAAAACTAAATTAAGGGAACATCACTGCACAACGTTGTCCCAAGCTCCAGATATCCATCTTTCAACAACCTAGAGTGATGAAATGATGGGCTGCCTCAGTGGCGTAGATACCAAGAGGCAATTAATCATTAGCCTGATGTGTATTGATTTAATGAAATCTCCTCTATACATGAAGCAGATGAAATTTTGGAAAGCATCACATATGTGGCAGAGGTTGATTACCCAATCATAGTAAGTTCACAAGATTCACTCCTAGGATGCAGAGGTTTAGAAATCTAGAAAGATGGAAAATAAGAGGAGTTGGCCATTCAGCCCTTTGAGCCTGCTCTGTCTTTCCATATGATCATGACTGATCATCCAACTCAGTACCTTGTTTCCACTTTCTCCCTGTTCCTTTTGATCCCTTTAGACTAAGAACTGTAGCTAACTCCTTCTCAAAAACTTTCAATGGTTTGGCCTCTACTGCTTGCTGTGGCAGAGAATTCCACAGGCTCACCACTCTCAGGACAAAGAAATTTCTCCTCATCTCAGTCCCTGTAACCTTATACGATGTTTCCCTTATGAGAAAAATGGGGCCAAATTCAATGGAGCTTAGAAGAATGGTTGCTGATCTTACTGATTAGGCAGGATAGATGCTGAAAGGATGCTTTCCCCTCTAGGAGGTACCTACAAATTAGGAGGCATCATTTCAGAAAAAGGGGTCTCTATGATTCTTTTTGTTCTCCTGCTTTGGCTAAGTGAGCATCACAACAAAATATGTGCATTCTGTCAGCATATGTGTGGGCAATATGCTAGCTAATCTATACATAACCAACTGAGATGACAATCCCGATAATGAATACTTTTAAATAGAATCAATTTAAAGATGGGTCCTGAAGATTTCATGACAGGATGGCAACTGTTATTTTTTGTAGGCTAGTTCCAATATGGGATTATCTTTGGGAAGAAAGATTATTGATATGTTGTCTTGGAGATAAATACCCTTTGTAGTTTATATGGATGGCTACCTCATGTATTATCATTAGCAGAGGGCAACAGGGACTCTCAGCCAAAGGGTGGTGAATCTATGGAGCCTATTGCTGCAGAAGGATATGGAGGTCAGGTCATTGAATGTATTTAAGACAGAGATAGACACATTTTTAGCTAGTAAGTAGGTCGAGGGTTATGCAAGAAGACAGGAGAATGAGTTAAAAAACATATCAGCCATGATCGAATAGTGATTCTATGATTCTATGATGATGAAGCTGGAGAAGACAATGAGCACAATTCAACAAGGTCATGACTGATTTAATTGCAGCAGTAACTCAACTTTTCTGCTGCAAACCCCCATCCCCCAACCAGAACTCTGAAATCCCTTGGAAGTCAAAATCTGCCTAACGCAGCCCCGACAATTTCCTTATCTCAGTCTTAAATGGGAGACCATTTATTCTTAAAGCATGTGCCCTAGTTCTAGTCTCCCCTATGAGAGCAAATATTCTCATAGCATCTAACCTGTCAAGTCCCCTTAATACCATTCGTCATTCAATCAGATCACCTCTCATTCTTTCAGACTCCACAACGAATGCAGTCCAACCTGCTCAATCTTTGCTTATAAGACTTAATCCTCGGAATTAATGTAGTGAGTCTTCACTAATCAGCTTCCAGTGCAAGTATTTCCCTCCTTGACTAAGGATGAAGATTTAAGTTGGAGATGAGGAAGATTTTCTATTCTCAGAGGCTTGGTAGTCTTTGGAATTCTCTGCACCAGAGAGCAATGGAGACTGATTGTTCAATGTCAAGTTGGACAGGTTTCTGATTTGCAAGGCAGTCAAAAACTATGGGGGTGAGTGTAGGTGTGGGCAGGAAACGAGATTTAAGGTCCCAGTCAGATCAGCCAAGGTTTTATGGAATGGCATACCGAGTTCAAGGGGCCGAGTGGTCTCATCATGGTTCCATGCTCTTACGTTATACTTGGGGCTAATTCAGGCACTTTATAAAATTAGGCAGCCCTAGAGCAGTGGAGGCTGAGGGGTGAACTTATAGAGGTTTATAAAATCATGAGGGGCATGGAAAGGGCAAATAGACAAGGTCTTTTTCCCAAACTAGAGAGCATCAGTTTAGGGTGAGAGGGAAAAGATTTAAAAGGGACCTAAGGGGCTGATTTCTCACAGAGGGTGGTGCATGAATGGACAGAGCTTCCAGAGGAAAGTGTTTGAGGCTGGTACAATTATAACATTTAAAAGGCATCTGGATGGATATATGAATAAGAAGGGTTTAGAGGGTCAAATGCTGGCAAATGGGAATAGATTTATTTAGGATATCTGTTCGGCATGGATGGGTTGGACTGAATGATCTGTTTCCATGCTGTATGACTCTATGACTCTCTGAGTTTATATACACTCCACCGCAGTTGATCTATTTTGGATCTGAACCTTAGTAAACCCTTTCTGGGCAATCTATTTTGCTGGCACATGGATCCAAATCAGCTTAATCAGATGAAACACAATGCCTTGCAATGTCTTCCTGCTTCCTGCCTGCTAACCTGGATTAAGACTAATCCAGTTACCAGGTAGTGCACACGCACAGTCTGCTGCCCAGACTGGCTCCATGCCCTTTGCATTTTGCATCATAATTTGTTCTGGGATGTCAAACAAATGGCAATGAATGATAAATATAAAGAAAGGAATGACAGTTGACCAAATGAAAACAAAATTCTTAAAGGACGGACTTCTGCTTGTACCAGTGATGGAACAAGGCTTGTTGCAGATTAGTTGCCTGTCATACAAACCACCTGGGTTTCAGAGAGTGTAACAGGCAGAAATGCCACCCATTTTGCCATTGGAAGTTAATTTCTCACCTTGGTAAATGAAAGACATCATGTAACTATGAAGACAGGAGCGCAGCAGGAAGCTTAAAACACTTAGACAAATTTAGGCTCCATCCTTGCCTCCAGTTATTTGCAGAATAAATATATTTTGTCACAGTATATGCTGCAGCTTTTATGGAAAAATACTGGGCTAGTCTCCCCCCACCAAGCCATTCGCCTCAGCACACACCATCCCTTACTCACTCCAGCTACCACCCTACCCTCACCTCACCTTCCACTCCACCTCCCCCTCTCTCCACAGACAACACTCGCCCTAACCACCTATTCTCTACCTCCAACTTCCTCACTCCACCTCCTACTCCACTCTCCCCCTCTTCCTACCTCCCACTACAACTGTCCCCTCACACCACTGCCCCTTCTTACTCCAAACATCCCACCTGCACTCTATTCCTTCATGTCTTCAATCCACCTCCCACCACACTGTGCCCCTAAGCATGTACACCTCCCTCAATTATTAATGGAGACTGTTTTCTTTTTCATTCCCCAGCTTAGACGCAATGAGGCCATTTCCAATATCTCCTGGGCTCCCAGCTGAGATTGTAAGGGAAGCATTTAACAATCTTTCCCCTACTTATATTGGGAGTAGCCATTGAATTAACTTGATGTAAAATCAAACAAAATGTTATTTTTCAATAAGTGGTTAATCTAGAAAATGAGAGGGTGGCACGTTAACTTGCACAACATGAATGCTCTAAGCTGACCATACATTAAAAGATGCAGTATAAAATCTTTTACATGTAGGTTTGTATGCAGCACGTGCTCCATATGGCACCACAACTGAAGTCTCCATATGTTAAGGAAACAACATAGCTGAAATTAACCATTGCCTATTAATTTATGAGCAAAATATCTGTAAGATTTTCATGCCACACAAACAGTTCCTGAAAACTCCATTCCTCTCAATGTTAGGTTTGATGAATCTGTTCATTTGCTTCCATCATCGCATTCAGATGCACTGTCATTCCTCTTGGTCCCACATTCTGCAATTTCCTGACTTAAACCTCTCTGCCTCTCCATCTCACTCTTCACTTTGAACAACTTCCTTTAAACCTCAAGCTTTTGGTTAACCACACTCTTTGTTGTGGCAGAGTTCATTCTAAACCGATTACTTGTCTGGGTAAAATCTTTTTTATTCATTCATGGGATGTGAGTGTCACTGGCTGGCTAGCATTTATTGCCCATCCCTAGTTGCCCTTGAGGAGGTGGTGGTGAGCTGGCATCTTGAGCCACTGCAGTCCACCTGCTGTAAATTGACCCACAATGCCGTTCAGGAGAGAATTTCAGGATTTTGACCCTGCAACACAAAGGAATGGCGATATATTTCCAATTCAGGATGATGAGTGGCTTGGAGGCAAACTTACACGGGGTGGTGTTCCCATGTATCGGCTGCACTTGTCCTTCTAGATGGAAGTGGTCGTGCATTTGGAAGGTGCTGTCTGAGGATCGTTGCTGACTTTCTGCAGTGTATCATACTATTGAATCATATATTGAACACAATATGTTTGTGTAATTTTTTGTTGTTAAGCGAGTGAAATTGATTGATCAAACTATTTTTTGGTTCAAAGCAAAGTATTTCAAAACTGTCCTGTTCAGGTACAGAAAGCCAACTGGCAATACTCACAGAAACTAATCAATGGATTATTTCCCGAATACAGCAATTGATTCATTTTGTGATTGGATCTGATCCAGATTACTCGGATATTTTTCAAAGCACTTTCAACTGCAGTCATTCTGGACTGGCATATGTACCATTTATATGATTGCCAATACACCTCATAAAAACTTGCACCATTTGAGAAATTCACTTAAAAAATTTACACTGGAAGCTCACCATATTGGAAAGGAGATCTCTTCAACATGGATCCTGATTTCTGTTTGACCTACAGCTGAAGACATCACCTGTGTTTTGAAAGTGACCATTCTGAGTGTGTCAGGGAGGTGCAAAACTATGCTGCCCCTTCGAAATTTGTTAACATCATTTACCTACATGATGATAAACCTGTGCCCAACAACAAAAACAAAGGAGATCAAAGGGTACACATAAACAACACATGGCTATAATTCTAGTGAAGTCAATTGAATCCAGAGTGTCTAAAATATAAGTATGAGTGTCTAAATTAAAGTATACATTTAGTTCAGGAAAATATCACAAGCTACATTAAATCAGTTTAAAGTGAGGTGTTGATTCCAAAAAATGTCTTTTGAGTTAAACATAAATGTGCTAATGCAATTATTGTACACAAATCCCCATACAATTTGCAGAGATTTAGTAGATTTTATTTTAAACAATGTATAAGTATTGAGAATTGAATGGACAAAAACCTGGACTTATCTCCCAAACCCCAAATTTAATTGGAACTACATGTTACGAAATCCATGTTTGTGCAACAGACACTTGGAATACGATTATGCAGAGACATTTTTGAAAAGCTCCATAATTAATTGGAATTTGAAAGGCAATTTCCAAAACATAAAATTCACGGAACTGCACTCTACATTCCAAAGGCATAACCAATAAAACATCAGTTAAATTAAGCAAGCAAAGTCACATCAGTTTAAAATGTAAAGTCAGTTCCACAAAATGTGTTTCAAGTTAAAGCGCTTCAAGTGTTTCTTCTGCAAATGGTAGAACACTGGAAGCAAAGACTGACTCAGAGTAATTACCTCATTGCATAGGAAAGTGCAATTGGCCTGATGTGGCCCTGCTGTGACATAAAAGTCTTGGCTCAAATTTACTACATCAACAAACAACTTTCTGAAGAAACTGGAATGTGGAGAATGGTGAAATTTCACAAAATAAAGTTCAAGTGCCGTGTTGCCAATAAGCAAAGGGTAACCAAAATAAAGCTGCCATTAGATATAGAGACAGGATACAAAGTTAAAAGCTGTACCTGCACTGATCCAGAATCCCTACAGCATGGAAGCAGACCCTCCAGCCCAATATGTCCACAGCGACCCTCCAAAGAGTAACCCACCCGGACCCATTCCCCTACACCCCTGATCTACACATCTCTGAACACTATGGGCAACTCAGCATGGCTAATCCATTCTAACCTGCATATCTTTGGATTGTGGGAGGAAACCCACACAGACTCAGAGAGAACGTGCAAACTCCACACAGACAGTCACGCAAGGCTAGAATTGAACTCAGGTCCCTGGCACTGTGAGGCAACAGTGCTAACCACTGAGCCACCATGCAGAAAAGATTCATTTATCTTGTTTATTGTGCCTTTGTGAGTGGATTGGACTCAGTATCTCTGTTCTGTTGCGCATTTGGTAAATGAAACAAATAATAAAAGAACAGCTAGGACAAAATCTGAGCAGGCATTACTATCAAGCAGCTTGACATTCACTTGTGAACCTGTTGCAGAATTAACAACAGAAGGATGCAGCATAGAAGGGAGCTATTCAATTTAAGAAAAGCTTGCATTTATATAACTCCTTTCATGGCCACAGGACATTGCACAGCCCTTTACAGCCAATGGAGTGCAGTCACTGTACCAACATAGAAAATTCTGACAGCCAATTTAGGCACAGTGAGCTCCCACAAACAGCAATAACCAAATCATCAGTTCTTTTGTTGGCGTGACTGAGGGATAAATATTAGCCAAAACACAAGAGCTACCTATGGAATGAACTGCCAGAAGAAGTGGTGGGGGCTAGTACAATAGCAGCATTTAAAGGGCTTCTGGATGGGTATATGACTAGGAAGGGTTTGGAGGGATATGGGCCAAGTGCTAGCAAATGGGACTGGATTAGGTTGGGATATCTGGTCGGCATGGATGAGTTAGACCGATGGGTATGTTTCAGTGTTGTACTTCTCTCTAACTCTTTGACTCTATAACATCATGGGGGTCATCCATAGCCACTGCAGAGAGGATACAGATCCTTTGTTTAACATCAAATCTGAAAAACAGCACCTCTGAAAGTATAGTCCATTGATATTGCACTGAAGTGCAGTATAGCAGATGGTGAAATTTGAGTTCAATAAAAAAAATTTAGGAGTCTAATGATGACCATGGATCCATTGTCGATTGTCGGAAAAACCGGCTTGGTTCACTAATGTCCTTTAGGGAAGGAAACTGCAGTCCTTACCCAGCCTGGCCTATATGTGACTCCAGACCCACAGCAATTTGGTTGACTCTTACTGTCCTCTCAGCAATTGGAGAGGAGCAATAAATGCAGCCGAGCCAGCGATGCCCACACCCCATGAACGAACAAGAAGAATTAAGTCTGTGATCACATGACACCAGGTATTAGTCCAGCGCTCTGAAAGCTTGTGATTTTAAATAAATCTATTGGACTATAAGCTGGTGTCATGTGGCTTCTGGCTTTGACCCCCCCCCCCCCAGTTCAACACCAGCACCTCCACACCACGGCACTGGAGTACCAGCCGTGATTTTTCCTGCCTAAGACCCAGAGTGGGATCTAAAACCAGAAGTTTCTGGCTCAAAAGTAGAAGCGCCACAAGTGAACCACCTTAATTACATAAACTTGCGAAATAGATTCCCTCAAGTTTACCGTTGTTAGTGCTGTCTCTTTGAAAGAACGTGACAACTACTTTTGCTGCTAAGCTCTTTCCCCATATCACTACATAATTAATAACCAAGCTGATATTCAAAGAACAACTGAGAGAAAACATACCCAATTTAACACAACAAGTTAAATTTTCTAAGTGCTTCTAACTGCATTGTTCAAGATTTTCTGATAATTGCCAGGTCAAGAATACTTTTTCACCCTTGAAAATAAAGGTTCTTCTTGGTTGAATTATGTGATAAGTGTTACTAGATTTCTAATATTTATCAACTAAATCTCTACCTCAGGTCATGGTCATAGAGGTCGACAACAGAAAAAGACACTTTGGCCCATTGAGTCTGTGCCAGTCAAAAACAAGTGCACAATCATTCTAATCTCATTTTCTAGCACATGGCCTACAGCCTGAATGCTTTGGAATTGCAAGTGCACAGTTAAATATTCCTTAAATGTTTGGAGGGTTTCTGCGTTTATCATATTTACTGGCAGTAAGTCCCAGATTCCCACAGTCCCGTGAGTGAAAAAGATTTTCCTCATATCCTCTCAAAATCCCCCACCCTTTACCTAAATCTGTGTCCCTGGTCATTGATCCCTTGGCCAAGGGGAACAGTTTCTCCCTGTCTACCTTGCCTGTGCCCCTCATTATTTTGAAACGCTTTAGGTTAGAAAGATTACCTGCTTTGATTCCAGCAGATTTATTATTTCCATTGCCGATTCCAATGACTTCACCATCAGCAAGACCCACCCGGGAAGGTCAAGGCTGATACTTCAGTGCCATGATGTGAAGGTGCTGGTGTTGGACTGGGCTGGACAAAGTCAGAAGTCACATGGCACCAAGTTATAGTCCAACAGGTTTATTTAAAATCACAACCCATCAGCACGACCCATCTGGAAAAGTGTAATGATCCCAAACTGCACAATTTCCAAAGCCATCACAAGAATTAATGTTTAATCAAGTCACTCGAAGTTCTCAATTTACCTATCCAATGGACTCAGATTCACAGAAACCACTGACTGGGCTTCTGTGCTTAACATGAATTCCTATTTATTATAATTAAATCAAATCTGACCACAGGCAAACACAAAATATGAATGCAATAGAAAGTGAGGACTGCAGATGCTGGAGATCAGATTCAAGATTGTGGTGCTGGAAAAGCACAGCAGGTCAGGCAGTATCTGAGGAGCAGGAGAATCAATGTTTCAGGAATCAATAAGCCCTTCATCAGGAATTTATAATTCTTCTAGCTTAAGTTCCATCCCTTTCCTAAATCCCTATATCCACACACAGACACAGACAAACAAGCAAACCTGGGTGGAGAAGACAAAGTACTGGGGAGAAACAGTTCAATAGCACCAGTCTATAGGACTCAATAAAGTGTCCCTTTTGCTTCTTCCAAAACCTTCAATTAACAACTCTATGTATTTCCAGATTCTTTCATAAGATGCAAAGGTGTAGTTGACACCAATTGTTCAGTTTTACAGCCACTAGTCTGAGGCAAAAGTTCACAGATGGGAGTGATTAGCTATTTTTAAGCATTTGCTTATGTCACTTCAGTGAAAGAGAAGAGTGAAATGCTTTCCCTCTGCCTTTATATTATATTAACCACACATAATCTGTCCACCTGCCAAAGAGCCAGAGTGTTGTTGTTATGCTAATGACCCCTTGACATCCACAAACGGCCTTGATTGCATAAACCAATCAGCAGATTGCCTCTGGGTGATGCTTGCTCTGCACACACACGCAAAGCATTCTTCCGCGACTTGAACAAAGCAACATTGCAAACACAACTCATAGTGAGTTCCACTACCTTTTGTTTTCTCAGAAGTGCAGCAGCTCTTTCCACAGTCCTTAGTTTGAAGCAATTCTTTACCAGTTTTAGTCCAAACCCAAAATAAAGAAAACATGTGGTCTTCACGCCATGTACCAGTGTCTTTGCAGTCGACATGTTGTGTAAATAAATAAAGGTACAACCACAAGAAGATAACCTACACCAATATTTAATAAGATCACAATGAAAAACTTCACTTAACACTCCTCAGCTTTAAGATTCCTTAAACCACATTTATTTTCTCCATTACAGCTAATAATATTAATTGGTTGGAGATACTAGGTGAAGGCAAGTGAGGGGAGGCAACATCTTAGAAAGAGAGAAGGAATACATCATGCAACTATAAAATATTCTTTTGCTGCTTAAAGTAGACCTTTATTCCTTACAGGGTAAAAACAAGAACTGCAGTTGCTGGAAACCAGAGTCGAGATTAGAGTGGTGCTGGAAAAGCACAGCAGGTCAGGCAGCATCCGAGGAGCAGGAAAATCGACATTTCGGGCAAAAGCATCAGGAATAGAGGCAGGATGGCTGCAGTGGAGAGATAAAGGGTGGAAATGCTCTCATTTATCTCTCCACTGCAGCCATCCTGCCTATATTCCTGATGAAGGGCTTTTGCCCGAAACATCGATTTTCCTGCTCCTCGGATGCTGCCTGACCTGCTGTGCTTTTCCAGCACCACTCTAACCTTTATTCCTTACAGGCTACAAAGTCCAATGGACATGAGTGTAAATACAGTAGAGGTGGTGACCTAATTGTTTTATCATTATACCTATTAATCCAGAGACTCAGACAATGTTCAGGGGATCTGCGTTCAAATCGTTTTAGGGCAGATGATGGAATTTGAACTGAATTTTTTTTAAAAATCTAGAATTAAGAGTCTAAGGCTGTCTGTGAAACAGCTGTTGATTGTAAGGAAAAGAACCATCTCATTCACTAATGTCCTTTAGCGAAGGAAATTTGCCATCCTTACCTGGTCTGGCCTACATGTGACTCCAGTCCCGCAGCAACATGGCTGACTCTCAACTGCCCTCTGGGCAAACGAGGGATGGACAATAAATATTGTCCTGGTCAGTGACATTCACATTCCATGAATATAATATTAAAAGAAATCATCAGGTGAATTAGAAACTAATTCATGTGGTGGGCAAAACTCGGGTGTGCACTTACAAATTATTTCTAATCAGTTTTTGGCTTTAGAAGGCTGTTAACAGGCTGGATTGACCATTGCTGTAATAACCAACCTGGGAAGCAAGGTGGTGCTGATGAACCTCATGTAGACTGACACCATAATTTGTAATGTCACTAATTTCCAAATCTGGCCCCAGTGAAGACGAAGATATCAAATGCCCAGAGGGCAGTGAAGGGTCATCCACATTGCCATGGTTCTGGAATCATATGTCAGCCTGAAGGTTTCCTTTCCTGAAGGACCTTAGTGAACCAGATGGGTTCTGTTGACAATCAACAATGGTTACATCATTACCACCAGACTAGCTGTCTATACCAGATTTTTTTGGTGAATTCATGTTTCATCATCCAGCATCATCAACCTATACCACCAGAATATCACCCTGGGAGTTCTGAGTTAATAGTCCAGTAGCATTATCACCATACCACTCCCTCCCACTTTCCTTATTCATCCTGTGCTTGGCTATCCTTTTGAGTTTGCCACTCTTCAGAGTGTCACGTTTTGAGACGCTGCTCATCAGTTGACTGCTCCACTGGGGAAAATCACAATGAACAACTCTTTCCCACACAGAGCAGGTACCTGAAACCCATTGCAGCTCAATGGCAGGGTTAAGTAGCCAGCAGAGAAAGCCCTTCCCAGAAATCAAAATGTCTTTCCCATTGTTTCATTGAGTTTTTCACCTCACGACCTTGGTTGGACTAAACAAGAGGGAAAAGTCTTTTAATGCACAGTGCCCACCAGTTTCCTTTACACCAGGAAGTGCATGTAACTGTTCCCCAACATCTTACCAACTAACCTGAACAAATACAAGCATTTCCTGTTGTTTTTCAGGCATCTATAAATTTATTCTTTTTCCACAAATACGTTTTGAAATCTTTGGAGTATTTCGTACTCAAAGGGTAGAGAAATCAAAGCTGACTGCTAAAAACTTGAGTCCAGCTACCAGGTTATTTTTATAATGTGTTATTGCTGAAAAATATTGGCCTAACATTGAACAGAATCAACATCTTTTTTATGTGAGGAGCATGTTTGGCACCTCTTGAAATTGATTCAAGTCTTGAAACATATACACGTACTGCCCTTGAGAAATCGTGCATGGTGTTTTGAAACAGGAATTTCAGCTGTGGAAACAAATCCCACTTCACAAAACAACAAAAACAGGTTTTAAGTGAGAATAAAATCTGCAAAAATCCAATCAAGCATTGGCAAGTCAATTGTAAAAGCGAAGAAAAATAGTTGCACAAGAATTTAGGTAATATTAAATATAACATTACAGCTCAGTTGTTTCCCCTGTGCTTCACTGTCTCTGAAAAGCAGCGACATTGTACAAAGTGCTGAGATTTTCCAAGCTGTTACTATGGTTGCAGACCACCAAAGTTTGTGCCACCTCTGTCACACTGCATCAGCTCCTGCCTGATTTCAGAAGTTCCTGTGTCAGAGCTACGAAGGATTCATGCTGCAAACTGGATTTTGTTGGAAAAACAATCGTGTTTCAATGATGCATCTGGTTATTAATGCACAAACTGGTGTAACAAGAAAGATATGGGACAAGAATTACAAATTACCACAAATGGCTCGGCTAATGCACCCTGCTCCATCATTGGCTTTATGAAATCAGCCTTTCTTGCTTAAATCCCTCTGATTATCATTGCTTTGCTGCTCGGTAAAATCATTCCAGAAAGTTCAGCCGAGTAATTAATTTCTATTTCCTTGTCTTTCTCACTCTTAATCTAATCTTTCCGTTAATTCACTTACTTTGCTTCTTGTATTTGATTTGACATTGAATTGCCCCACTCCAATTCACCCTCCTGCTCAGCTCTTCCTTTGATTATTTCCAAGTCGCTAAACCTGATTGGTGTTACAATCCCTGTACAGGCTGATAACTTCTAAAATTAAAGGAATTTCCCACATTGCCAGTGGAAATAAGTAGACAGACTAGATTTCACTTTTAAAACTTTTACTGCAACAAACAATCTATAATCAACTTTGATCTAATAGTCATTATCAGACAATTGATACACCAAACTAAAGATACATTTTGCATTAACTAACTGATGCAACTCAAGTATCTGTTATAAAATGTTTACACATCGCAGGTGTGGTAAGAAAACCTCAAAGTTACATCCAACTCTAATTAGTGAGTCACCTTGTCATGCCTTCCAGTTGACTTTCAACAATCATTCCACTCCACCTGAATCTTTTGGATTGAATAATAACCAAAAAGCACTTCGCTCTCTCAGTCCACAGCAATCTCATTGATCTACAATTCCAGATATTCCGGTATCCAGCCCCTTTAAATAGTTTAGTCACCTCTGGTAAAGCCCCTTGCCCCATTGAGAATTGCATTTCTGCTCATTTTCTACAGTCAGTGTCCTTTG
Organism: Chiloscyllium punctatum; assembly: GCF_047496795.1. Taxonomy (NCBI): domain Eukaryota; kingdom Metazoa; phylum Chordata; class Chondrichthyes; order Orectolobiformes; family Hemiscylliidae; genus Chiloscyllium; species Chiloscyllium punctatum. Next base: position 51,406,241 of record NC_092783.1, read on the forward strand.
GAGATTCTAATTCTTTTTCTTCTATATCTCAGCAGCAGCTCCTCCTTATTCTGTGAGGTATCAGGAGAGGTGATGACCTCATGGTATTATCACTGGACTGTTAATCTAGAGTCATGTGCCAGTGATTCAGGTCTGAATCCCACAGCAGGTAATGGAGTTAGCATTTTCAATAAGAATCTGGAATTAAAGAGCCTAATAGTGACTATGAATCCTTTGTCAATTATTAGAAAAACCCATCTGGTTCACTAATGTCCTTTAGGGAAGGAAACTGCCATCCTTAACTAGTCTCGCCTGCATGTGACTTAAGACTCACAGCAATGTGATTGACTCTTAACTGCCCTCTGGGTAATTAGGGATGGACAATGAATGTTGCCTGAGCTAGCAATGCCGTCATCCTGTGAATAAATACAAAAAACAGAATTCTACATCTGCACATCGAAGCCCAAATGGGTTTTTACTTCAGTTCATCACAAACAGAGATCACATGAACAGTTCTTCTTGTTCACCATCCCCCATTTCAAAGCTAACAATTTTACTTTGAATTGATGGGACACTCTGAAACAAAATTGTTTTGTAAAATTAACCATATGTAACATTGATTAAGGAGATGCACTCTCTGTCCCATGCTTTTCCGTTGAAGGCTGGTTGTTCTCACATTTCGGCTCACAAATTCAGCAACCTAAAACATAACATGTGCATGAACAAGTCTAACTAATGCAGTGCTCCACACGATACAAAATCAGGCCCTACCTATCATATTAGGAAGCACAAGCAGCATGTAGCATTAATAACATTGTGAAGCTTCTAAGAGTTATTATGGATCATTGACATTTAAGCAGCCTGGATTTTCTCATACAATTATGTCAATTATTTTTATTCATTTGTGGGATGTGGGCATCACTGGCTGAGCCAGCATTTCTTGCCTGTCCCTAGTTGCCCTTGAGTAGGTGTTGGTGAGCTCCTTCTGCAACCAGTCCATGTGTTGTAGGTTAATCCACAAAGTCATTAGGGAGAAAATTCCAGGATTTTGACCCAGTGACACTGAAGGAATGGTGATATATTTCCAAGTCAAGATGAGGAGCAGCATCAAGGCAAACTTGAGGATGGTGGTGTTCCCGTGTATCTGTTGCCCTTGTCTTTCTAGTTGGAAGTGGTCTTAGGTTTGGAAGGTGCTGTGTAAGGATCTTTTGATGAATTTCTGCGGTTCATCTTACAGATAGTATACACTGCTGCTGCTAAACGTCAGTGGTGGAAGGTGTGGATGTAGGTGGATGTGGTGTCAAATGGGCTGATATGTCCTGGATGGTGTTAAGCTTCTTGAGTGTTGTTGGAGCTAAATCTATCCAGGCAAATAAAGAGTATTCCATCACAACCCAAACTTGTGCCCTATAAATGATGGACAGACTTTGGGGAGTCAGGAGATAAGTTACTATCTGCAGTGTTCCTAACCTCTGACCTATTTTTGTCACCACTCAGCTAATGTAGCAAGTGCAGTTGAGTTTCTGGTTATTAGCAAACCTAAGGATGAGTCAAGGTGCAGTGGTTGGATTGTCTCTTATTGGGGATGGTCATTGTCTGGCATTTGTGTGACACAAATACTAATTGTCACTTGTCAGCCCAAACTTGGATACTGTCCAACTCTTGCTGCATTACCTTGAGGAAGTCCAGTAAGGCAGATCTGGAGCTGAGGTACCTGAACTCCAACACCCACAACCATCTTGCTATGTGCCAGGTATGACTCCAACCACCAGAGAATTTGCCCTTGTTACCCCTTGATTCCAGTTTTGTTAGGGCCTCTTGATGCCACACTCATCGAATGTGGCCTTGATGACAAGGGCTGTCACTCTCATCTCCCGTCTAAAATTCAGCTCTTTCGTCCATGTTTGAACATTCCCTTGGGATGAGCAATGTTCCGTCATATAGTCTCTAGTCTCTATCTTATCTTTGAGGGCTTTACTTTTGCCTCACCACCTTTAAACACTGACCTTATACAGTTTTATAAAATCATGAGGGGTATGGATAGGGTAAATAGACAGGTCTTTTCTATGGGGTGAGCAAGTCTAGAACTAGAGGGTGTTGGTTCGGGGTGAGAGGGGAAAGATTTGAAAGGGCATAAGGGGCAACTTTTTCACGGAGAGGGTGGTGCGTGTATGGAATGAGCTGCCAGAGGAAGTGATGGGGGCTGGTTCAATTACAACATTTACAAGGCATCTGGATGGGTTTATGATTTGGAAGGGTTTAGAGGAATATGTGTCAAGTGCTGGAAAATGAGACTAGATCAGGTTGGGATACTGGTCGGCATGGACGAGTTTGACAAAAGGGTCTGTTTCGGTGCTGAACATCTCTATGACTCTATGACTTCATACAGGTTTATAAAGTTCATGATTCTGCACAAAGTACCAGTGTCTATCTGATACTTCCCATTGGCTAGATGCTCTCATTCAGCAGTCATAATTCACAAACCATGCATCTCCTATCGAGCTCAAGACACGAACCTACTGTTCGGAGAATCATCAGCTAACATTCCCTAGTAGCCACCTTTATGAATTTGTTTTCCTCCTTTCTAGCTCTGCACGTGCATGTAACTGATGCAGCTTCTTGCAGTTAGAATGTGGCTTTCACCATCCTTCTCTTGTGTGTGATGTTCTATATAATATTTACATTCTGCCTCTATGTTCTTCATTTTTATGCTGGCCTTTCTGAAAGTACTTCTTCCTATTTCTTCCTTCCTCATTCAGCCTGGAATATCTCTTAGCATAATGCAAAGCCTCGACAGTGTTATATTACCCTTATCTCATTTGCCCTAATCTTGCCCACTAACCTCTTCTGTACGACCTCAGAAGTGCATACTCAAAAATATCCAGTGCATCTGTGAAACATTATTTGTCTATCAAAAACCCATGCTGGTTTTGTCCAATCCCATTAATGCTTTCCAAGTAATCTGTTGTCACTTTTATTTTAATAATAGCATTATCCATATTAGTATTAGGCTAACTGGTCTGTAATTCCTTTTTTTTCTTGCTTCCTTCACTTTCTAAATAGCAGGATTACCTATGCAATCCTCCAATCTGTAGGAACTGCACCTGCATCTGTAGAATTTTGTAAGATCACCATAAAGCATCAATCAAACATTTCCAGGACTACTTCCTTTAGAATACCGGAATGCAGATGATCACATCCTGGTAATTTGTCAGCCTTTCACCCCATTAATTTCCCCAGAAATATATTCTTACTAATGTGGATTTCCTTCACTTCCACACTCTCACTAGCCCCTTGGATCCTTAACTTAACTTGCACACAACAGACTTGTGAGGAAAGTCATTGTACATGGTATAAAAGGGACAGTAGCAAAGTGGATACAAAATTGGCTGAGTGATAGGAAACAGAATAATTGTCAGTTTTTCAGACTGGAGGTAGGTTTGTAGTCTGGACCCCAGGGCTCGGTATTGGAATCCATGCTTTTTCTGGTAAATACGGAGTTGGATCTTGGTATGCAGGATACAACTTCAAAGTTTGCAGGTGACACTAAACTAAGAAGAATTGTAACCGTGGGGAGGGTGGAAATCCAAAGGTACATTGACAAATGGATGGAGTGGGTGAGTCAGTGACAAATGAGGTTCAATGCAGAGAAGTGTGAGGTCAGAAGAACATTAGAAGACAATGCAAAATAGGAGGTACAATCCTACAGGGGGTGCAGAAGCAGAGGACTTGGGTGTATATGTGCTCAGAGCACTGAAGGCGACAGGACAGGTGAAGACAGGAGTTAATAAAACAACAATATTCTCGCCTTTATTAAGAGGGCGATGTTGAATTTGTACAAGACACTTATTAGATCTCACCAGGACTATTGTATATAGTTGTAGGTGTCACATTATAGGAAAGAAGTGAATGCATTGAATAGAGTGCAAAAGCAATTTGCAAGAATGGTTCCAGGAATGAGAGACGCCAGTTATGAGGATGGATTTCAGAAGTAGAGGCATCTGAACATGGAGAAGAAAATTTAAAAGGTGATTTGAAAGAACTTTTCAAAAGTCATGAGTGGGCTGGTCAGAGCAGATAGAGAGAAGATGCTCCCATTCATGAAAGGAAAAAGAACAAAAAGATACAGATTAAGAGTGATGTACATATGAAATAAAGATGATGTGAGAAAAATCTTTTTCACTGTAAGTGAATGATAGAGTTCCTACAGAGTGGAAAGAGGCCATTCAGCCCATCAAATCCACACTGACCCACTGAAGACCATCCCACCCAAACCTCTGCATTTCCTGTGGCTAAGCCACCCATCCTGCACGCTATAGGGCAATTTAGCATGGCCAATCCACTCTAACTTGCACGTCTTTGGACTGTGGGAGGAAGCAACAGCACCTGAAAGAAGACCATGCAGGCACACTGGAGAACATGCAAACTCCATGCAGACACTCACCCAAGGGTAGAATCGAACCCAGGTCCCTGGCGCTGTGAGGCAGCAATGCTAACACTGAGCCACCATGCTGTCGTTAGGATATGGCATGCACGGCCTGGAAAGGTGGTAGAGGAAGATTCAATTCAGGCTTAAAAAACAGCAATGGATGGTAACTTGAGTAGAAATGCTGTGCAAAGATATGAGAGAAATGCAAGAAGTTAGCACGAGGAAATAGACCAGTGCAGACCCAATCAGTCAAGTGGCCTCCCTCTACACCGTAACAAGTCTGTGATTATAACATTGCTGTTAGACCTTCTATGTCTCCTTTTGTGGAGATGAAACTTGGGTATATGTTCAGTTCTTTTGCCATTTCTTTGTTCCCATTCTAATTTTCTTGGCTTCTGACTGTAAGGGACCTGCATTTGTCTTTACTAATCTTTTCCTCTTCTCTGTGGAAGCTTTTATGGACAGTTTTATTCTCCCCATAATTTCACTTACATATTCTATTTTCTCCCACTTGATCAAACATTTTGTTGTATTTTGTTAAATTCTAAAATATTTCTAATCCTCAGGTGTACTGCTTTTTCTGGCAACTTCATACATCTCCCCATTGGATCTAATACTACCACTCATATCTTTGGTAAACCATGACTAAGCTAGGAAGTGATAAGTAATTCATGCACATGTTCTTTTAACATTGAACATCACCTATTCACCATCAACCCTTTCAACAAGTTTCCCCAATCCATCCTTGCCCATTCATGCCTCATACTCTGATAAATCCCTTTATTTAGATTCAGCACCCTAGTTTTGCATTTGACTACTTGACTCTCCACTTTAATGAAGAATTCTATTATGTTATGGTCACAGGCACCATTTAAATATTAATTGAATGCTGCAATGAATCAACATTTCTATGTACAATCTACATGATGAACAACAGCGAATAGAATAATATTCATTATCCATAAAAATTGTGCAATATTCAGAATTAAAAAGTTAAAACAGGATGTTTAACTGATAACAATTTTTCACATCAGAGCTCAATTTTTGTATAAATAGCTGATTCAACCTATTGTATGCAGAGAGAACATGCTGAATAAGTAATGTCATGTGTTCTTTCATTAAAGCCAACCTTTGGGTGTTGCACACACTTATTACAAACTTATAGAGTGGTTTCACCTACTCTAGGGATCATGGGTAAAGAGAACAACCATTTTGATTCATAAATCTGAGCTGCCAATTTGGAATTCTTAAGCATAAGAAGGATTTGAATTGCAGCCAATTACTGTTCTTGAATCCAGAGATAACTGACACTTACAAACCTATCCTTGTAGAACATGAGGATGCCACAATTTGGGAGGGATTTTTTTAAAAAACAAATTATGAAAAAAACAAACATTTTTCTTGATGCTGAAAGGTTTGTCAATTCCTGTTCGCTGTGACCTTCCAAACCACTGAGAACATATTTATTGGAATGTTGTGTTATCTGGAAAATTCCAGTAAAGCTTTTGCCATGAATTCAATGAACTAACTTCCAGCTGCACAAACTTCCCATCTTGTGAAATAAAACTCATCAAAAACATCAGGAAACTTAATAAACAATTTATGATTAAAAAAAATGTGGAATAATGCAGGGTAATTTTAGAAGCCTGATCTTTAAAACAGCTGGAGCCAAAAATGCGACTAATGGTTAGCAGGTTTACACTCATCCCACACATCTCTATTTAGCAATTTCACACTCGTCATCTAAGTGATTCAATATTCAGAGAAGACTGGCTCAAATGAGAATTATATAAGTATGCTTACAACCTGACTACTACGCAGAACAATCTGAAGCAGGTCAACAAATTGCTTCTGGAAAGAACTACAAGTGGATATCTTGAAACCAGCAAGTGAAAGGTAAATTTAACATGCAAATTGGTAGTTCAAATCTTTCTCATGAATGTGAACCCATACTTCAGTTTCTACTCAGTTTAAACTTTACTTTATGTTGTTGCTGGTGCACAATTTAAGGGGAAATATGTTTGTACATTTGGGACATTAATGCTAGCATGAGCTGTGCTGATGTATGCACAGACGCTTAGTTGTGTATTATGGTGCATGCTTGAGGTTGTTTGCGCATTAAGTTGCTCTTCATTTATTTGCTGTGCTTTTAGTCATTTGTGTTCTGGTGCACCTCAGTCAGATTTTGAGTCAGAGCTGGAATTTTTTTCCTGTACAATGCAGAATTTGTTTAAATACAGTCACTGAGCTAAACATTATATTTGTCATAGCTGTGACGGAAGAGCAGGGCATCAGAACCAATTACGACTGAATTTGTCATGGACGAATTATGCTAAATGGCCCCTCTCTTTACTGTTTGCTTGTACGTTTTGAGGATGCAGATGTTGGTTTCGGATTGGTACCTACTTTGAAGCAGTCCAAACAAGCAGTGTTGAGTTACTCAGTCAGAAATTAGACTCATTAGCTCTCATGGTTCCACACACTCATGTGGGACAAAGCAGACTGAATGCTTTGTCAGTGCAGTTAGATAGACAATGAACATCTCTCAGAAGTATACAGAGCAGATGGATCAAGGAGCTTAATTTTAAATTCATTTGTGGGATATAAGCCAGCTTTTACTGACCATCCATCAGAGGGCAGTCAGTCACGTTACTGGAGTCACAAACTGGGTAAGCCTGGCAGACACCCTACCCTAAAGAGAATGAATGAACTGAATGGGTTTTGTCTGACAAATGACAATGGATGCACGGTCATCATTAGACTCTTAATTCCAGGTTTTCATTGAATTCAAATTCCACCCACTGCCATAGCAGGATTCAAACCTGTGTCTCCTGGGATTAATAGTCTAGTGAAAACACCACAAGGCTACCAGATGAGCAACATGGATTTGATGTCAGTGCTACCATTTCAGACTGACACTCCAGATTAACCTCACACAATTTCCTCCCCAACTCTGTTTAAAGGTGGGTTTGAATCAACCTGTTCATCTCTCAATGCTTTTAAAGAAAGATAAGTACTGCAGAGGGTAGAGTGTTTTATCTCCCCCTCCAACTCAATTTTGATTTAATCCCCTCCCCCTTTCCCCATGACTGTGGGGCTTTGATTGTAAGTAAATCAATTATAACGTGGGTGATTTAATGGTGGTAGTTAATAGATGAAAAATACCAGAGGTGATTTGGTAGTTGGAAAAAAGCTGTTTTGCTATGTGTGATAATACTTCAGGGTATTAAAAACAACCAATATGCTTATTGATATTATTACACATCTCCCACAGCAGGTGGTGCTTGGACCCAGGCCTTCTGGCTCAAAGGTAGGTACGCTACCACTGCAGCACAAGAGCTCTACATGTTGTATTTAAAGTGATTATTAACTATTTTTGAGTTAAATTTTACTTTTTTTTCCTTAAAGCTCCTATTATAACACCAATGTTTATTGTTTTCTGTAACTGCTTTCAAGCTGCAGATCTTCACAGGGAGTGGAGTACTGGGTAGGAGCTGAAAAGATTTTTGCTGACTTCCAGGTTTCTGCACAATAGCAATTGCCCCCAGAAATGGTTGCTGTAGAAGGTATTCCACTAAGTATGGGGCTTCTCTTAGAGAAGCAGAGGAGGAGGGATTAGGGAAATACACTCAGCAGGAGACAGTACATATCCAGGGTGTGCGTAGACTGAATGTTCTACCTGAAGGACAATGAAGAACAATGTGTGTGACATCTGCTTCAGGATGGAGGTCCGCACTAAAATGAACCCCGTCCCCACTTCAACCACAACAAACATCAACTTACGGAGATCAGTGCCCAGTGTCCAGGCAGCAGTCATGTGCCCCCTTCTGAGCCAGGCCCAACTCTACATTGCCAGCTGCTCGGAAAGTAACCATGCTGATGAATGTTTATGTACCTCACTCCTTCCAGACTAAAGGTAAAGATATTAGCACCAGCCCACTGTCCACTGCTGAGTAATGTAAGTTCTCTGTTCAAACAGAGTGAATAACACTTCACTTTCTATCTTGCCAGAGATGATCAGGCAAAGCCACCACACATCTTCATTGGCACTGTAGGCTGCCCTTTGTGTACACAGTGCCATTGGCTGTGAACACTTTGCATTGACACATGTCCATTCTGCCTTATATTGGAACTAAAACAGATTCCACTTCCTCACCCAATGTGACCATCTTCAACAATCATGCAGATAGATGCCAAGTCCCTTGGCAGCCTTCATTCTGTTCCAGTCTGCTCTGCCAGCTGCATTTAAACCACCATCGCAACCCAGAGGGTCACTGTTAGATGACAAGGACTATCTGACCACGATATAATGTTGATGAAACTAGGAATCATGTAGAATTCTCACACGCATTGGGTAGCATGCATACAATGCAAGTCATACTGCCACACAAGGAGGTACAGAGCTGACCACAGACATACTGAAACAATGCTTCCATTGTCTGCCTTTAGAGAAACCTGGTAGCACTTGGTAATAAGGGACATGAGACTGACGGTGGTCTGCTGCATGCTGCCTCAATCTTAACAAGGAGACATTCCTGAAGAAGGGCTTATGCCCGAAACGTCGATTCTCCTGCTCCTTTGATGCTGCCTGACCTGCTGCGCTTTTCCAGCAACATATTTTTAAGCTCTGATCTCCAGCATCTGCAGTCCTCACTTTCTCCTACTCCATAACAAGGAGACAGCTCATCTCATCAACAGCCAGCAGCTGATGAGCAGAGGCTTTGTTGATGAAGAGGAAGAGGGCTGAGGATGTAACGGGAATCCCACCCCCCACCTCCCCCGCATCTACCTGTCATTCTAGGAACAGCAAGCTCATCTCATCTTGCCATTTTTCAGTAACCCAGATTGTGTTCACTTGGCCACAATGCAAAAATTAAAAAAAACACAAAATAAATATTTCAAACGGAATTTATAAATGAAATTGAACTACATTGCAAACAGAAGTTAGGAATCTTTAACAGAGACAGAAATTGTTGGAAAATGTCTGGCAGCATCTGTGGAGACAAATCAGAGTTAATATTTCAGGTCCAGTGACCCTTCCCCAGAACTTGGGAACTTTTGTGCATTCTCTTGCGTGCCGTCTCATGGGTGACTTTGCCCGCAGTGTTTCTGTGCAGTGTTTCCCCAGTGGCTGCAATATGGCTAGTGAAAGACTGTTAACATACAGTGACAAAGACTGCAGATGGCCCTGGAGGACAAATTAAAATCTAGCTATAAGACAGTAGTAGACCACACCATCTCAGCCTGGACAACAACATTTTGGGTTTGCTAGTTTGACAGGTAAGAGCAGATATTGTCATCTAATAAAGTCTGAAGTATTGCTTGAAACCTAATGGAACAAGGAAGTGGTGATAAATATATTAGTCAAGGGTTAATTAGACATTGATTGGTTGTATAAATATGGAAGAGCTAATTTAATCTATGGAAACCCCATCCAACTCCAATTTGATTTAGCCCTCTCCCCCTCCCCCTCTCTCTCCTTCTGCTTCTCCCTCTCTCCCCTCTGGCGGTTTGTATTACCTTTGCATATAACATTATTTGGTTGGAAACACAGATTATTTACTAGTGGTTGTTAATAAAATATTTTGAAAAGGGGTGATTTGGTGTTGGGAAAAGGAAATGTGTAGTCGTGCAGGCCCACGATGCTGTGCCAAACATGAAGCCAAACATGAAACTAATCCCTTCTGCTTGCCCTTGGTCCATCTTCTTGCATTCTTTGCATATTGATGTGCTTATCTAAAAGTCTCTGAAATGCCTTCATCGTAGCTGCTTCCACCACCACCCCTCGCAGTGCGTTCCAGACTCCTACCACTCTCTATATAAAAAACTTGCCCCTCACAACTCCTTTGAACTTTCCCCCTCTCACCTTAAATGCATACCCCCTCATATTTGATATTTTAACTCTGGGAAAAACATTCTGACTGTCAACTCTATCTATGTATCTCGTAATTTTATAGACTTCTATCAAGTCTCCTCAGCCTCCACTGCTCAAGAGTTTTCCTAGCCTCTCCTTATAGCTCACAACTCTAATCCAGGCAGCATCCTGGTAAACCTCTTCTACACCCTCCCTAAAGCCTCCACACCCTTCTTGTAATGTGGCGACCAGAATTGAGCACAATACTCTAAGTGTGGCCTAACCAAAATCTTATAAAGTTGCAACGTGACACCCTGATTCTTGTACTCAATTCCCTGACCAATAAAGGCAAATATGCCATATGCCTTCTTTACCATCCTATCTACTTGTGTGGTTGCTATGGATTTGAACCCCAAGATCCCTCTGTATATCAATGCTGTTCAGGGTCCTGTCATTAACTGTATACTTTTCCTTAACATTTGATCTCTCACTTCTGGATAGATATAAAAACACAAAAGGGAAAAAGATATCAGTGGAGTGTGGTTAACTGAAATAAAGCTTTCACTAAAAGTGCAGGCTCAAACCCTATGTAAATAGTTATCTTCCTGCTTATAACAAAAAACCTGCATGTAGTGGACGGGATGAAGGACAGACCTTGATGTTCTACAGAATCATTGCCACATCTCAAAGGTCAGTATGTCAGTAAACCTAGAAATCTGATGAAGATTGTTGAAGTGCTTTAATCTACGGCAAAGATGACAGCAGTTTCCTGAAGCACTCAGATATTAGTTTACTGATGCTTGCACTGACATTGATTATTGCACACGTCATGGTTGAATCCAAAAGGATGACCACCACTTCCAAACTGGAAAAGGTGAGCTCCAAGCTCTATGTGAATTCCTGTATCAAGTTGGTGTTGGACATCACCATTCTAGCTACCTGAAGGCTTTCTGGTCTCTTACTATACTCAGTATTTAATTGTGTATACCCATCAATGTTCCTCTGTGGGATGTCCCATCAAAGTCTTCATTTGAGTACCTTAGCAAACCTGTGCACACCTTCACCCTCTAACAACTTAGCACCTACACTATCTTTGACCCTGCCCCAGATAAATAGCAAGTAGCATTCATGCCCCACAAGTGCCAGACAATGACCATCTCCTGCAAGAATCCAACCATCACCCCTTGAACATTGAATGGCAGCGCAATCATTGAATCCTCAAACAACCACATCTTGGGAGTTACCATTCAACAGAAACTGAACTGGACCAGCTATGTAAACAGTGTGGCTGCAGAGCAGGTAAGAAGGTGGAAATTCTTTGGTGGATAAGTCGCCTCCTGACTCCTACAGCCTGTCCACCATCTACAAAGAACGTCAGGAGTTTGATGGAGTGCTGTCTGTTTATCTGGATGGGTGCAGCTCCAAAAACACTCAAGAAGCTCAACATTATCCAGAATGAAGCAATCCACTTGTTTGGCACCCTATCTAATATCTTCAACATTCACTCCCAAGATACAATCCAACAATTCATCAAGACTCTTTCAACAGCTCCTTCCAAACCCACAACCCCTACCACCTAGAAGGACACAGTCAGCTGGTACATGGGAATGCTGCCAGTTGCAAGTTCCTCTTGCAAGCTGCACATTATCCTTACTTGGAACTATATCGCCGTTCCTTCAGTGACACTGAGAGTCAAAGCTCTGGAACTCCCTCCCTAAAATTGCCACATGGACCGCAGTGGTTCATGAAAGCAGCTCACCTTACATTCTCAAGGGCAATTAGGAATGGCCAATAAATACTGCTTCAGCCTGTGACATCCACACCCATTACTTAAATGTGTCATCGCATACAGATCCTGCCTCTCATCTATCCTCTAAAATAGTGTTAGTACCTGAACTTTATGCTACTCATTTGAAATTAAGTGACACTACGTTACCATCATCTCTTGATGCTACCCTACCCTCTGCCAGGTGGCAATTCATAGCTTGCTGAAAGGAAGAAGGCACAACAGTGCCAAGAGATAGAGGATAGAGGTGGCGGGTAGTGGTAGGTGGGGAAGGGCAAAACCGAAATATATATAATATCCTTTTACAGGTATAACTCAGTGTGACATAGAGATTAGGACAACGTAGGATGTGAGGAGATGGATTAGTTACAAGGAAATCACCACATTCAGGGATGAGGCAAGTATCAGCTAACTGGTGGGTGAGGTCACAAACAGGGATTCCACTGCAGTGCATCCAAGATGAGGACTTTGTTGGAATTGCCTGCAGAGATTGCTGATGTACATGGAGACCAGAACTGCAAACATCTGAGTACCTCTTCATCAGTATATTTTGCAAATTTTTATTTCTACTATGCAACCTTTAACTTGACTGACTGGTAGAATAACAATTATATGTTAGTATATCAGACTTGGGGATAAAGATAAGAGTGGCACACCAGTTGGCATTGCTGACTCATTGGGCCAGACACCTGGATTCGATTCCAGCCATACTGTCTGTATGGAGTTTGCCATGTCTGCATGTATTTCTGCTGGGTGCTCCAGTTTTCTCTCACAATCCAAAGATGTGCAGTTAGGTGGATTGGCCACGCTAAATTGCCTGTAGTGTGCAGACTAGATAGGTCAGCTGTGCAAAATGCAGGGTTACAGGGGATGGAGGAGAGGCAGTGATTGTGGGTGGGATACTCTTCACACGGTCAGTGCATACTCAGTGGGCCAAATGGCATCTATCTGCATTATATGGAATCTATGAAAGTTACTTAAGTGCGACACACCTTGCTGGATTTAAATTTTAAATAAGATTTTACGAATGCATTTTCAAACGTGACAACTTTCATTTTCATCTATTATTTTCTTAGAAGCTGCAACATCTTTGCCATAATGGACTCATTCAACCTTTTAGGGAGTTTCACTGGTTGCGTTAATGGTTTGGCAGTTCTTTGGCACCTCTCATTCATCCCATTTTGCTTCAGCCAGCTGCAACTTAAGACTGCGCTTCCACTTAAACGAAATTTTCCATTCCTTGCAATATGGAATGCACCAACGGAGCTATGCACAAAGAAGTTTGGAGTGACTTACAATCTGAAACCTTTTCCGATGGTATCCACCACACGAAGAAGTCCGCTTCAGCAGGACGTTAGGATCTTCTTCAATGGCATGGTTGGCTACTATCCTCACTATAATGAGTTGACTGGTCAAGAGTTCAATGGTGGCATCCCACAGCAGGTCAAAATGGATGAGCACTTGCAAAAGGCCGCACAGGATATTGAAGGGTTAATTCCATCCAACACGTCCAGGGGTTTAGCAATTATCGACTGGGAAAATTGGAGGCCTCTTTGGGATCGAAACTGGCACCACAAGTTCATCTACCAACACCAGTCCATTGAATTAGTCCAACAAAGGGATCTTTCCTTAACAAGGCAAAGGGCAGCTGCTATTGCCAAGACTGAATTCGAAGACGCTGCGAAACAGTTTCTATTAAAGTCTTTGCAGCTGGGAAAGAAATTAAGACCAAATCAACTCTGGGGATATTACTTATTCCCCCATTGTTACAACTACATGCACAAGAACAAAAACAGAACGTACACAGGGATGTGTCCGTCCCATGCAATATCACGGAACAATGAACTCCTCTGGCTATGGCAAGAAAGCACAGCCCTATACCCGAGTATTTATATGTCCAGGATATTCAAGTCTTCCAACAACGCAAAACTTTTTGTACAGAATCGTGTCCGAGAGGCGATGAGAGTGGCAGCATTTTCCAAGGAGAACCATTCTCTCCCTGTCTATCCCTACACCAGAGTAGTCTATCGTGATTCTCTAAATGAAACTCTCTCTGAGGTAAGAAGATAATTCATCAAACACTAATCACAAATCAGCAGCAGAATTTAAAGTGATGGGCTTATTGACTGATAGATGCTTATTCTAAACACTTGGTATTCCCATCAGAAGTTATCCAAAACTGAAGTAGTAAATTGGTTCATGTAAACTAACAACAACTTGCCTTTATTCGGCACCTGCAATATTTAAATGGTACGTTGTGTAATCAGACAAAGCTTAATACTGTCTCAAAGGGAGTACAAGTGCAGGTAACCAGCAGCTTAGTCAAAGAGGTAGTCAGGATGTAACAATTTAAGTCATCCACAGTTTAGACTATTATTTCTGTCACATGGGTTTAAATTCCCACCACAGCGGTTTGGGGAAGGAATTTAAGCTCAATTCATTAGAGTTATAGAGTAAGAGATGTACAGCACGGAAATAGATGCTTCAAGTCTGACTCGTCCATGCCAACCAATTATCCTAAGTTAGTCTAGACCTATTTGCCAGCATTTGGCCCATATCCCTCTAAACCCTTCCTATTCATATACCCATCCAGATGCCTTTTAAATGTTGTAATTGTACCAGTCTCTACAACTTCCTCTGGCAGTTCATTCTGTACAAGCATCACCCTCTGCATGAAAAAGTTGCCCTTTAGGTCCCTTTTAAATCTTTCCCCTCTCATTTTAAACCTATGCCCTCTAGTTTAATATGGGATAAATTTCTCGACATAAATAATAATGAATTGTTGTGATTTACTCATCACCTTCAGATAAAGAAAAAACTACCATTCTTACCTGATCTAGCCTTAATGGGACACTGACTCTTAGCAAGCCCTGTGACAGGGAAGAGTTCTGTGGGTGCAGTTACCCTACATGGACTGTGGCTGTTCAAGGAGGCAACTGACATTCATCTCCAAGTTGGTCTTGCCAGAGTTGACCATATGAATGAAAGAACGCAAGTCAAAGAGAGTACAGTGATGCAGAATTTGAGGACACAAATTTTCAGCCATTCAATGAGTTCTTGACCATTGATTATTCATCTGCAGACTGGGGCTTTCAACCTCCACTCATCTCTTCCCAGGAAGTGAAATGAAAGCGCTAACAAGCTGGGCATCCTTATCAGGAGGAGGAAATACTGCATGGCGCAACTAAAGTGATCTAGAAGGGTTGATACGTAGGAATAGTGGTAGCAGTCCAATTCAGATATGTTAACACAAGAACGTAATCATAAAAATCAGCATTGGTCAGCTGGGAACCAACAGCAGACCCAGACAGTTTTATAACTTGTATCATTTCCAAGTTTAATGTCAACTTTCATAAATTATGGGAAAATTTCATTTGTGCTTTAAAAAGAAAATGCTTTTTAGCATTACCGCATAGTGCCTAGCTGCGTACAAAAGGAGACTAAAGCTTAGCAGAGATATATAAAAAAAACAGTAGTAAACTGGGTGACTGACAGCACCATGGAGTGCAGTAGACAGCTAGAGATAGCCAAAATATTAGCACATAAGGGAAGTGCCAAAGGACACAGGCAGGTCATTGGCAAGTCTAAGGACTGTATTTATTGGGGCCAAATAATTTGTTCCAGAAAGTCAGGCAGTGAATAATAGAACTGGGATCCAATCCTTACCTTTTACAAGCCTTCATGTACTTGTAGAAAACAAGTCCAGTTCTGAACTCAAAGCATTAATTCTGATTTCTCTCCACAGGTGCTGCCAGATCTGCTGAGTTTCTCCAGCAATTTTTGGTTTTGCTTGGAATTGGGCAACCTTTCTGGCTCAGGTTCAAGCCCCACCTACTCGAGAGATGCGTCAACCCTGGTCAGGTTGATTGAAAAAAATCAATCTACATTGCTTTGTAGGGGCGCTTGTGGTACATTGGAAGTGTCCTGACCTCTAACCCAGGAGCTGAAAATGTGTTGCTGGAAAAGCGCAGCAGGTCAGGCAGCGTCCAAGGAGCAGGAGAATCGACGTTTCGGGCATGAACCCTTCTTCAGGAATGAGGGAAGTCAGGTAGTGAATAATAGAACTGGGATCCAATCCTTACCTTTTACCAGCCTTCATGTACTTGCAGAAAACAAGTCCAGTTCTGAACTCAAAGCATTAATCAAGGCTTTCCTCATTCCTGAAAAAGGGGTCATGCCTGAAACGTCGATTCTCCTGCTCCTTGGATGCTGCCTGACCTGCTGCGCTTTTCCAGCAACACATTTTCAGCTCTGATCTCTACTATCTGCAGTCTTCACTTTCTCCTCTACGCCAGGAGGCCCAGGTTCAAATGCCACTTGTTCCAGGGGTGTGTTATGCCATTGCTGTATGGATTGACTTGAATTACTTATTATTCCACAAGAGCATCAGGAAAGGCAGTTTTACATTGCATGCCACTCTGTGTTAGGGAAATAAAACACTCTTTGGGTATATGTTATAGGAGAAAGTTTTATTTGAATAAGCCAACTGCGCTGCTATGTGCAATCAGTTTGCAGTTCATTGTGACATTAATCCTTTTATCTCCACCTATTCCCTCCGAGATAATCCTCTCTGACCACCCACTTCGTTCTCAAATAAATTGTTCCTATTACCATGCTGCGGTTTGGAGTTTGAGTTTCAGTGTTGGCTGATGCTGAACTCAGCTACAAACATTATTTGATGAATTCCACTAGTCGATTGGCAAACATTATTCTGATGTGGAAACACTTAAAACTTCAAAGCTGCCATTTCAACATAACTTAATCCTTAGTTCTTAGGATTGTGTCAGTTGGACACATTTTCCAAGTGACTATTGTCAGCTGTCAGTTAGAAAAGGACAACCAAAATTAGGCACTAGTAAAAAAAATCATCAATGTTCATATTGCATTTAGCATAAACTCTTTCCTTTCATCTTTGAGCACCTTACCTGACATTTCCCATACAGCAAGTTTACTCCAAACACGAAGCACTCTGGGAAAGTTATTTTTTCTATTTTGTGTCTACAGTTGTATTCCCATTGATATCCTCTGTCTAGTCTTATCTGGTTTTCCTTGACTGAACTATAACACAAGACTCCATTAAAAGTTTTGGATTCTTTGAGTTCCACACTTTAATTACCCTCTTCCCCAAATTGGAAGAATTGAAATTGCAGGTTATCTGCTTTTCACTTCACATAAACAATTTCGCAATCTTCTCTGACCCTTTCCAATGCACATAATGCGCATGTTCTGCTGGAACATTGTCTTTTCGGGATGAAGCAAGTGTGGAGGTGGAAGGAATTAGGCAGCGCTGAATTGAGGTGCCTCATAGCCGTAGCCGATCATGACATGTGTCAACAATATGTTCAGACAAATCAGGACTTCAATTCAGGAAGGGGAAGAAGAACTTGCTTTAATGTAGCAAGTTTCACAATGACCAGATGTCTCAAAGAGCTTTATTGCCAATTAAGTGACTTTGAAGTCACTGTTGTAATATAGGAAGCATGACAGCCGTATTACATGACATCCTTTGAACTTCCATAAATAATATTGTGATAATCTGATTTTAGTGATGGTATGTGAGGAACTGGATCTTTGGAATAACCATCCAACCATCTTAGAAGTAATATCATATAATCTTTTACACCACACGAAGAGGTAAATGGGACCTCGGTTTGATATCACCTCTAAAAGACAGCCCCTCTGACAGTGCACTGTTCCCTCAGTATTGCATTGGACTGTCAGTCTTGTTAGTGTAATCAAGCCCTGAAGAGAAACAAATTGCACAAGCATTACTATTATCACATTGGTTTAGGTCGCACATAGAAACTTATTTTGTTTTATGCAATTTGTCCAGTTGAAGTAGTCTGCAATGATTGAGGTTATCTCATACTTTTGTTATGATAAACCAATCAGATCACGATCAACTTTGCAAAACGAAAAGTCTTGTAAACTTATGTGTTTTCACCTCTCTAATCCAGACCTGTTGGCATGCTTAGTTACTTGACCTTTTCATGTGAAGAACTAACTTACAAACTTTCACCCCAGGACGACCTTATCAGGACAATTGGTGAAAGTGCCTCTCTGGGAGCAGCGGGGATCGTTGTGTGGGAAAGCTCAAACATAACTCAAAATCAAGTAAGCTATCTTACCAAACTTTTCACCCCTCATGATTCACTTTGCTACAGCTGTTTAACAGAATACCCATTCTGTCATCATCCTAAAGTGAATAGAAATGTTTGATCACAATCAGCTCTGTACTCAGAAATAATCACCAAACTCCAGCAATGATGTCACATGGCACAAAACCAGTTGAGGAAATCTGAAACTTGTAAAGTAGTCATTAAAAATATTGATATTTCTGTTACTAAGAGTGTACCAAATATAAAACAATGGGGTCATTGAGTCTGCATTGGTTCTTTCAAAGTACATCTGTCAATTGCTGGTAACATCAAACAACATTGACCTTCACCATAGATGGGAGAGGTGATTGCCAAATGGTATAATTGCTCGATTGTTAAACCAGAGAGTCTGATAATGCTCTGGGGACCTGGATTCAAATCCTGCTATGGCGGATGGTAGAATTTGAATTCAATACAAATCTGGAATGAAGAGTCTTGGTGACTATGAATCACTGCCAATTGTTGGGGGAAAGCCCATTTAGTTCACTAATGTGCTTTAGTAGAAGGAAACGGCCACCCTTACCTGGTCAGAACTACATGTAACTCCAGACCCATTGCAGTGTGATTGATTCTTAACTGCCCTCTGAATACTGACCCATCCAGCAAAGCCCTCATCCCTGTGAATGAATAAAAAAAAGTGAGATTAAAAATGTGTAAGTATCTGGTTTGTAATGGACCAAAGATTATTGGGGCTTCCCAAACTAAAGGTCACAATGCGAGATTCAGGGGTTGTGAGCTGTGAGACTATAATATCTAGTGTGGAACTCCAACACAGTACCATTTAGCTATGAGGGCCTTTTAAATCTGTGTCATGGCCTAGTCCTTAATTCTTGCTCCAAGAGAAGCCAGTGCAAAGATAGCATTTGTTTCAATCTGCCTGCAGAGATTGGCAGCACAGTGGCTCAGTAGTTAGCACTGCAGCCTCACAGCACCAGGGTCACAGGTTCAATTCCAGCCTTGGTGACTGTCTGTACGGAGTTTGCACATTCTCCCTGTGACTGCGTGGGTTTCCTCTGGATGCTCCGGTTTCCTCCCGATGAATTGACCATGCTAAATTGCCCATAGTGTTTGGTGCATTAGTTACAGGTGAATAGGTATGGGTGGGTTACCCTTCGGATGGTCGGTGTGGACTTGTTGGGCTGAAGGGCCTGTTTCATGCTGTAGGGAATGTAATCTAACCACCATGCCTCCTGCCTACCCTTCCCCCCTTCCCAACATCTCATTTCTCTCATGTCCACCCATCCCAAAACCCAACAGACCACCTCGCCCATCCCACATGGCGCCCCCCCCCCCAACAACCCATGTACCATTCCCATCATCATTGCCCACTTCCCCTCTCCTCACCACCTGCCCCACTCAACTCACTTGTAACAATAATTTTCAAGCCTTGAATTGGGGTCACATTGGAAACATATTTTGGAGGTACAAGGTGAAGCACCGGCAAAGAAAATAAAATTATCTGAGAAGTACAATCATTTTCAAACCAGAATCACCAAAATAAATTCCATCTGCATATAGTAATCAGCTCAAGTAAAAAGTTGGAGTGACAGAATGGAGACCCTACTTGGAGGTTTTGGGTTAAATATTGGTGCCTGTTAATCTTTGTCGATTCTATCTACCAACGAGGTCTGATATTGCTATTGGGCTTAGATTATAGTTCTCTCCAGCAAGATTTCTTGCATCCTCTGTAGCTTTTGGTGCCTTTCTTATTGAATACACCATCCTCAAATACACCAACATTCACTGGGTTGTAAATACTCTACTACTTGGGAAAGTGTAAATGTGGCCTGAGATGGCTCCTGCTTTTAACTGTCATGGCGATGGGAGTGCAGAGTAGGGGGGATTGAATGGTGTGTACATACAGTCCATCTTGCGATGTTACAGTACCCTGGAGCTAATTTGTATAGCCACTCCTTTCCCACCCAGAACTATTGGTCCTTTCTCTTCAGGTTGTTAAAGTGTAACTTGCTGTCGGGTACATGATTTGGAGGCCTAGTGGTATTATTGCTGGGCTTTTATTCTAGAGACCCAGGTTCGAATCCTGCCAGGGCAGATGGTGGAATTTGAATTCAATAAAAATCTGGAATTAAGAGTCTAACAATTACCATGAAGCTAAAAATCATACAACACCAGGTTATAGTCCAACAGGTTTATTTGGCAGCACTAACTTTCAGAGCGTCGCTCCTTCATCAGGTGATTGTGGAGAATAAGATTGTAAGACTTATTCTCCACGATCACCTGATGAAGGAGCAACGCTCCGAAAACTAGTGCTTCCAAATACACCTGTTGGACTATAATCTGGTGTTGTGTGATTTTTAACTTTGTATGCCCCAATCCAACACCAGCGTCTCCAAATCACGATGACCATGAAACATTGTTGATTGACCGAAAAACCCACCTCGTTCACTAACATCATTTAGGGAAGGAAATCTGCCATCCTTACCTAGTCTGGCCTACATGTGACTCCAGACCCACAGCAATGCAGTTGACTCTTAACTGCCCTCTGGGCAATTAAGGATGAGCAACAAAAGCTGGCTTGGCCAGCAACGCCCCCGTCCCATGAAGGAAGTAAAAGAAAAGCTGGTGAAACTTAATGTCTCCCTTGTGTGCCTTTCACTGTGGAGACACTCACTGCACTGAACTTGTTTCCGCAGCAATCGTGCTCAATGTTGCAGAGTTTTATTGACGATGTCTTGGGTCGCTACATCTTAAATGTAACCCGTGCAGCCAGATTGTGCAGCAGGGCGTTGTGCAGCAACAAAGGAAGGTGTTTAAGAAAGAACTGGGAGTCCAGCGACTACCTCCACTTGAACCCGAGCAGCTTCAAGATACACAAAAAACGAAATGGGCAGCTTTCAGTCAAAGGCCAAGAATCCTTCAGTGACCTGTTGTACCTGGCTGAGAAGTTCACCTGTCAGTGCTATGTTGGAAAAAACTGTGACTTTCAGTCCCCTGTTCGCCAACACGACTGAACTTCATGTTGATTCAGCACGAAACGTATTCTTCAAGAAACATGCTTCAACTAAAATTGTTAGTTGTCAGATTTTACATTAAATGTAGAGGGAAGGATCACTTTCACCAAATATGGCACGAAGAGGGGAGGTGAAGGTTAGCTTTCTCGATCACCCTGCTGAAAAATGGGCTTATGTGAACGTGACACGAAGGAAAAAAGGGAAAAGAAAGACTTGTATTTACATAGCACTTTTCACAACCACTGGATATCTCAAAGCGCTTTACAGTCAATGACTACTCTTTGAAGTTCAATCAAATGTTGTAATGTGGGAAATGGGAGAGGTATTGTAAGCTCAGCACATTCCCACAAGCAGCAAATTGATAATGACCAGGACACCTCCTCTTTTATGATGTAGATTCAGGGATAAATATTGGCCAGGACACTGAGGAAAACTCAATAGTGCCATGAGATTTTTTATAGCAGACAGAGCGGCATCAGTTTAACATCTCATTCAAAAGACAGTGTGGCATTCTGTCCATATGGCACTGAACTGTCAGCATGAAATCTGTAAATCCAGAGACGCAACTAAGGTTCCGGTGACCGGGGTTCGAATCCTTGCCATGGCAGATGGTGGAATTTGAATTCAATAAAAATCTGGAATTAACAATCTAATGTTGACTATGAATCCATTAGTTGATTGTCAGAAATGGCCATCTGGTTCGCTTAAGCACCAGAGAGAGCGATCAGGAAGAGAGTTCCAGGATTTTGACCCCGTAGTTGCAAAGGGCACACAGAATCAAACTCCATATTGAAGATTTAGAATTTCCAGGCCGATGTTAGTCAAGTTCCTGTCTTCCTTCGTTACCTGGTATAATGTAAGCAAATACACCCAATGCCATTCACACATTTCAGCAGCTCCCTTATGAGACTGGCGTATTATGTTCTGAAGTTTCTGAATGAAACCGCTGCTTCCCTTTCTATTGTATCAATACATTCTAAGTCTTTGACGTAGGTGAGGTCCACAGTTTCCTTGCCCACCACAGCAGTGGGAATGAGAGCTTGCAAGCCAGGATCACACAGGGATTAGGGAGTTAATAAAGAAATTACTCAGACTCCACAGTGTCTTTCAGTTATAGTCATTGCTTGCACAAATGCCCTCTTTTGGATTATCATTATTTTATTCTTAGTTACTATTTGTCTGCAATAAATGCTAACACATACATACCATTACGAGTTCATTATTTAATTTATTTTAAAAAAAAACTTTATGTTTAATGTTGTATAATACAAGGTTGTGCAAATATTGCAGCTTTCTATGAGCACAATGTAATCAATTTGAACTTTGTCATTTTACAAGTAAAATTGTTTATGAAACAGTTTCAAAATGCTTTTAAATTATTGGTTTTTAAATTTTCAAAAAGGAGTTGGATAAATACATGAAATGGAAAAACTTTCAGTGTTGTGGTGAAAGAGCTGAAGTGTGGGACTACTTTCAAAATCAACTTGAGAAATCAACTGTTCAGGCTTCAACATTCCACTCTTATCTACTTTTCACAAACCACACAGAAAGACTGACTCATACATATTTTAATTTTTATTTAGTTTCGACTCACTTCTTATTCCTAATCTGTGTGTGTGTGTGTGTGTGTGTGTGTGTGTGTGTTGCTTTATTATGTCTTTTTATTTCTAGTAATGAATATAATTACTCTTTTGTTAACTCAAGAAAGCCAGGCTAAGTTAGGTCCTTTTAAAACATTTGATCTGGGAGAAAGGCATACCACAAGGGGGAGATCATTTTTAAATCAAGAGGAGGAAGTGAGAACTGCAGATGCTGGCAATCAGAGTCAAAAAGTTAGAAAAGCACAGCAGGTCAGGCAGCATTCGAGGAGCAGGAGAGTCAACGTTTTGGACATAAGCCTTTCATCAGGAATGTTTGGGGGTGGGGTAAGCTGGGGACTGAGAGATAAATAGGAGGGGAGGGTGAGGCTGGAGGGAAGGTAACTTGGCAGGCAATAGGTAGATGCAGGTAAGGGTGATTTGTGATAGGTCGGAACAGAGGATGGAGCAGATAGGTGAGAAGGAAGATGGACAGGTAGAACAGTTTAAGAATGCATTGCTCACTTGGAGGGTTGGATCTGGGATGAGGATGGGGGAGGGGACATTAGGAAACTAGTGAAGTAGATTTTGATGCTGAGTGGTTGGAGGGTCTCAAGGAAGGCAGTTGAGCCATTCTTCCTCCAGGCATCAGGTGGCTGGAATCTGGCAGTGGAGGAGGCCCAGGACTTGCACATCTTTGGCAGAGTGGGAGGGGAGTTGAAGTGGTTGGCCACAGAGCATTGGGATTGTTTGGTGCATGTGTCCCAGAAATGTTCTCTGAAACATTCCGTGAGTTGGTGTCCTGTCTCCCCAGTGTAGAGGAGACCACATCGAGAGCAATGACACAGTAGATGAGGTGTTTGGATTGCAGGAAAATCTCTGCCAGATGTAGAAGGATCCTTTGGGGCCTTGGATGGAAGTGAGGGGGGAGGTGTGGGGACAGGTTTTACACCTCTTGTGGCAGGAGTTGAGGGTGGGTTGGTGCGGGGCGTGGACCTAACGAGATAATCATAGATGGAATGGTCTCTGCGGAATGCTGATGGGGGTGAGGAGGGAAATATATCTCTGGTGATGGAGTCTGACTGTAGGTGGCAGAAATGGCAGAGGATGATGCGTTGTTTCCAGAGACTGGTTGGGTGGAAATTGAGGATCGGGGGTTCTATCCTTGTTGCAGTTGGAGGGGTGGGGTACAAGGGTGGAGATGCGGGAAGTTGAGGAGATACACATTCATGTACCTGTACAAATATCTTTTAAATTTTTAAATTGTATCCACCTCCTCTGGCAGCACGTTCCATACACGCACCACCCTCTATGAGAAAAGGTTGCCCCTTAGATCCCTTTTAAATCTTTCCTCTCTCATCTTAAACCTATGCCTCTAGTTTTGGACTCCCCTGCTCTAGAAAAGGCTTTGGCTATTCACCCTGTGTATGCCCCTCATGATTTTATAAACCTCTATAAGGTCACCCCTCAGCCTCCAAAATTCCAGGAAAATATGTCTCAGCCTATCCAGCCTCTCCTTATAACTCAAACACTCCAGTCTCAGCAACATAAATGTAAATCTTTTTTATACTCTTTCCAGTTTGATAACATCCTTCCTATAGCAAGGCCACCAGAATTGTACAGAATGTCCCAAATGAGCCCTTACCAGTACCGTGTACATAGAGTCATAAGAGCCATAGAGATGTACAGCACGAAAATAGACCCTTTGGTTCAACTAGTCCAAGCTAAACAGATATCCTCACCTAATTTAGTCCCATTTGCCAGCACTTGGCCCATATCGCTCCAAATCCTTCCTATTCATATACCCATCCAGATGCCTTTTAAATGCTGCAATTGTACCAGCCTCCACCACTTCCATAATTCATTCCATACATGCACCGTCCTCTGCATGAAAAAGTTGCCCTTTAAGTCCCTTTTATATCGTTGCCTTCTTACTCTGAACCTATGCCTTCTAGCTCTGGACTCCCCCAACCCAGGGTAAAACCCCTGTCTGTTTATCCTGTCCATGACCCTCATGATTTTATAAACATCTACAAGGTCACCCCTCAGCCTCCAACACTCCAGGGAAAAACAGCCCCAGCCTATTCAGCCTCTCCCTATAGCTCAAATCCTCCAACCCTGGCAACATCCTTGTAAATCATTTCTGAAACCTTTCAAGTTTCACAACATCCTGCTGATAGGAAGGAGATCAGAACTGCGCACAATATTCCAAAAGTAGCTGAACCAATGTCCTATACAGCCACAGCATGACCTCCCAATTCCTATACTCAATACTCTGACCAATAAAGGAAAGCATACCAAACACCTTCTTCACTATCCTATCTACCTGTGAATCTACTTTCAAAGAGCTATGAACCCACACTCCAAGGTTTCTTTGTTCAGCAACATTCCCCAGGACCTTGCCATTAATTGTATAAGTCCTTCTAAGATTTGCTTTTCCAAAATGCAGCACCTCACATTTATCTAAATTAAACTCCATCTGCCACTCCTCAGTCCTTTGGCCCATCTGATGAAATCCCATTGTAATCTGAGGTAACCTTCTTCGCTGTCTACTACACCTCCAATTTTGGTGTCATCTGCAAACTTACTAACTATACCTCTTATGCTCACATCCAAACCATTTATATGAATGACAAAAAGTAGTGGACCCAGCACCAATCCTTGTGGCACACCAGTGGTCACAGGCCTCCAGTCTGAAAAGCAACCCTCCACCACCACCCTCTGTCTTCTACCTTCGAGCCAGTTCTATATTCAAATGGTGAGTTCTCCCTGTATTCCATGAGATTTAACTTGCTAACCAATCTCCCATGGGGAACCTTGTTGAACACCTTACTGAAGTCTGATATACATCCATAACATAATGTCCCAACTCCTGTACTTATTGCTCCGACCAATTAAGGCAGGCATGCCTTCAATGGAGATAGTGAGGACTGCAGATGATGGAAGGTTAGAGTCGATAAAATATGAAGCTGGAAAAAGCACAGCAGGATCAATGGACCAGGAGAATTGACGTTTTGGGGAGGACCCTTCATCAGGACTGGAGAGCGGGAACAGGACTGAGAAATAAATAGAGGGGGGGGATTGGTCTGAGGGAAAGATAGGCGGGATGGCAATAGGTGGATGCAGGTAGAAGGTGATTGAGATTGGTAAGTGGGAAGGGTGGACTGGATAGGTGGGAAGGAAGATGGACAGGTAGGGTCAGGATCCACATCGCCAAAGTGCTGACGCATTAGCAGCCTGTGGCTGTCATGTCTGGGACTTTTTTCACTGGAGAGTAGGGGATAGAGAGGTGACCGTGTTGAGGTTTATAAAGTCATGAGGGGCATAGATAAAGTGAGTGACAAGGTTCTTTTCCCTAGGGTCAGGGAGTTCAAAAGTAGTGGGCATATTTTTAAGGTAAGAGGAGAAAGATTTAAAAAGGACGTGCGGAGCAACATTTTTACACAGAGAGTGGTTAGCATGTTCAATGGACTGCCAGAGGAAGTGGTGGATGTGGGTATGGCTACAACATTTAAAAGACATTTGGATAAGCATATAAACAGGAAAGGTTTGGAGGGATACGGGCCAAGCATAGGCACATGGGACTCGTTTAATTTGTGAATATGGTCAGCATGGACTGGTTGGAGCGAAGGGTCTGTTTCCATAGTCTATGAATCTACATCAATGTTGCAAGAGAAGTGAACAAATCCACATTAAATGGGGAAGACGAGGAGGTGGAGCATGTGATTGGGACATGCAATACATTTTTTTCATAAATGTAGGCCCAGGAGGAGAAACATCCCTGAACCACCACACTCCACTTTGACGTGTTCATGACAGCCTGCAAAGGACTGCTAGTTAAGTTTCCTGGAATTCCTCAAGGACACTCTCTACAATTTGGTGAAGGAGACCTCAAACAAGATCTGGGCCCCTTATTGGACAAGGGCTGAAAGCCAAGCGTAGACTGTGGGCACCTCATTTGAGGCAAAACTAATATAGCAGGTGGGTAAAAACAAGGACTGCAGAGAAACCAGAGTCTAGATTAGAGTGGTGTTTGAAAAGCACAGCAGGTTCAGGCAGCATCCCAGGAGCAGGAAAATCGACATTTCGGGCAAAAGCCTTCATCAGGTGCACGTAGCCCACCAATCATATCACTGAATTTCTAGGCTGCTGATCCCCCATCAGTAAACTCAGTTAAACTTAAAAATCATACAACACCTAGTTATAGTCGAACAGGTTTATTTGGAAATATTAGCTTTTGGAATGCACCGCGGTTTATTCAATATATTGTTTCAGTTTCAATGACACTGATCTTTTGCTATAAATTCTGTATCTCATGATCCTGCTCCACAGTTCCCTGATGAAGGAGCAGTGCTCCGAAAGCTTGTACTTCCAAATAAGCCTGTTGGACTATAACCTGGTGTTATGTGATCTTTAACTCTGTCCACCCCACTCCAACACCAACACCTCCACAGCAGTTAAACTTAACATTAACACCACAAGCAAAAGCATTTTTAGCCAGATGAGATAAGCAAACAAATCTGAAGTTTCACCCTCCACTAAAGGGGGTGACTTCTGATTTTGAGTCCATTTTCTTGTGGGATGATGTGACAGAACAAAAAAAGGAATGTCTTCAATATAACTGTTCTACCAGTTGGTGGTGATGTTGTACAATGTAAATAAGCATTGTTAAAGAGTTCATTACTAAGGCATTACCTATGTTAAACAAACCAATAAGGTTGGTTCTAAGTTGCCCCTCTCCTCTAAAACTGAGAAGTCACTGCTCATTAAAATTTAAAATCTAATTACAATGAAATTAACCAGCAATTACTCTGATTACAGGGGACCAGTTGTGTTCTTAGATGGGCAACATTCTAAATTGTTTAGGGCCCATCATGTTACCAGAGGCTTAATGGAAAGGCTCTATTGATGCAAAGCACAAACAGAGCTAAATAAAGACCCAAGTCCACTTCTGTTCATTGCTGACTTATGCTCAGCCAATGCAGCAATTGATGTGTTCTAACACCTGGGCTGGTAGCCCGAAACGTTGATTTCGAAGCTCCTTGGATGCTGCCTGAACTGCTGTGCTCTTCCAGCACCACTAATCCAGAATCTGGTAGTGGGTTAGTGTGGAGTACTGGAAAACCAGCTTGCATCACAGTCCTGACTGTGGTCTAGTGACTGTCACTGGACTGTGCATCTTTGTAGACATCAGGCAAGAAGGGTCAACTCTGAAGTGCTCCTCAGTTGCTTCACTTGCCAACCATAAACGTAGGCCCAGGAGGAGAAACATCCCTGAACCACCACACTCCACTTTGACATTTTGTGACAGCTTGCAAAGGACTGCTAGCTAAGTCTCCTGACCTTTTAGAGCCAGAATTAGAATTAGTTTATTGTCATGTGTGCTCAAGTATAGAAAAGTGTACAATGTCACCATTCCCAACCCCATCTTCGGGACAAAGGGATCTTGATACAAAATCTAAGCTACAAAATAGAAAGTTAAAGAATTAAGTTAAAAGTTCATCATCACAGTCCTTCTATAGCCATGGGACTGCAGTCGCTCCACTCTCAGCTTTCCCCATAAGGGCTCGCTCTCCCCCGTGCTGGGTTTAGTCCCTCATTGCCAATCGCTAACCAGGCACCACCTTGCAGCCAACTGCCATCTGGTCTCACCATCTGCTTCACCAACAAATGGCATCTTGTCTCACCAGCCATTTCACTGCTGACCACCATCTTGTCTCACCAGCCATTTCACTGCCAACCGCCATCTTGTCTCACCTGCCATTTCACTGGCAACTGCCATCTTGTCTCAGAAGCTGCTTCACTGCCGACCACCATCTTCACTTACCTGCCGTTTCATTGCCGACCGCCATCTTGTCTCACCAGCTGTTCCACTGCCAACTGCCATCTTGTCACTGCCAACCACCATCTTGTCACTGCCAACCACCATCTTGTCTCGCCTGTCCATTCACTGAAACCGCTACCTTGTCTCACCTGCCATTTCACTAGCAACTGCTATCTTGTCTCAGAAGCTGCTTCACTGCCAACCACCATCTTCATTTACCTGCCATTTCATTGCCGACCGCCATCTTGTCTCACCAGCTGTTTCACTGCCAACTGCCATCTTGTCACTGCCGACCACCATCTTGTCACCGCCGACCGCCAGATTATAATTTTGGTTGTATGCAAGAAGACAGACTTCCATATCTGTAGCATATCATCACAAATTGTAGCATCAATAAACCAGTTTCAAGTAATGTAGTGAAAGGAACAGATCAGCCAATTTGCACATGTCAATGTGACAGAAATAACAATGGAACAACAGATGAGAAAATTGGTTCGTCTTTAGTGTTTTTGGTTGAAGGATAAGTATTTGAGCAGGAAAAATAGGAGAACTGAGTAGCATTTCTGAAATAGATGCTGTGGGATCTTTTATATCAGTCAAGGGGAAAATGGGGTTTGAGTTTATTACTGTCCTAACTGAAAGAAGGTACAGAACATCCAATACTTTGACAGCAAGAAAGGTTTGTGTGCTGGTACTAATGGAGTTTTTCAATCAGGACAATAACATGTCTGTTATTATAATTTGGAGATGCCGGTGTTGGATTGGGGTGTACAAAGTTAAAAATCACACAACAGCAGGTTATTGTCCAACAGGTTTATTTGGAAGCACAAGCTTTCGGAGTGTTGCTCCTGCATCAGGTGGTTGTGGAATATAAGTTTGTAAGACAGAGAAGTAATAGCAAAAGTTTACAGTGTGATGTAACTGAAATTATATATTGAAAAAGACATGGATTGTTTGTTAAGTTCAAAGTTTGTGAGAAGATTTGTAGCTCGGGTGCTCGTTGCTGTGGTTCTGTTCGCCGAGCTGGGAATTTGTGTTGCAGACGTTTTGTCACCTGTCTAGGTGACATCCTTAGTGTTTGGGAGCCTCCTGTGAAGCGCTTCTGTGATGTTTCCTCCGGCTTTTATAGTGATTTGAATCTGCCGCTTCCGGTTGTCAGTTCCAGCTGTCCGCTGCAGTGGTCGGTATATTGGGTCCAGGTCGATGTGCTCATTGATTGAATCTGTGGATGAGTGCCATGCCTCTAGGAATTCCCTGGCTGTTCTCTGTTTGGCTTGTCCTATAATAGTAGTGTTGTCCCAGTCGAATTCATGTTGCTTGTCATCTGCGTGTGTGGCTACTAAGGATAGCTGGTCGTGTCGTTTCGTGGCGAGTTGGTGTTCATGGATACGGATCGTTAGCTGTCTTCCTGTTTGTCCTATGTAGTGTTTTGTGCAGTCCTTGCATGGGATTTTGTACACTACGTTTGTTTTGCTCATGCTGGGTATCGGGTCCTTCGTTCTGGTGAGTTGTTGTCTGAGAGTGGCTGTTGGTTTGTGTGCTGTTATGAGTCCTAGTGGTCGCAGTAGTCTGGCTGTCAGTTCGGAAATGCTCTTGATGTATGGTAGTGTGGCTAGTCCTTTGAGTTGCGGCATGTCCTCATTCCGTTATCTTTCCCTTAGGCATCTGTTGATGAAATTGCACGGGTATCCATTTTTGACGAATACATTGTAGAGGTGTTCTTCTTCCTCTTTTTGCAGTTCTGGTGTACTGCAGTGTGTTGTGGCCCTTTTGAATAGTGTCTTGATGTGTGTGTGAGGGGGTATGAGTGTCTATGAGAGATTGTGTATGTGTGTAAGTGAGAGTGTAAAGGGGTATAAGTCTGTGAGAGGGTGTGTGGGTGTGTGTGTGGGTGAGTGTGGAGAACACTTCAGCGGACTCACACACATACACAAACACACACTCTCAAAGACACTCACACACCCCCCTCACACACATACCCATATGCACACGCACACATGTAAGTTTGTGGTGAATTTGTACTTGAAGAATTACATTTTATTTTGCTCAAAAACTGCATGAATCCATGTAAGATTCTGTAAATCCTTTTTTTTAGAAATAGAATCAGTCTGAACATTGGGGGACAGACAGTATCACACAGGGCACCTCACACCTTCAATTCATTATCTGGGCTGACATGGCACCTATTATTAAAGTTCACTTGAGAATGTAACTTTAAAAAAGTTTTAGGATTTACATATGAATGAACTGGTCATTCTAAAAGCTGGGAGACTCAATAAACAATCCAGGTCTTTTTCAATATATCATTTCAGTTACATCACACTGTAAACTTTTGCTATACATTCTGCATCTTACGATCTTATACTCCACAACCACCTGATGAAGGAGCAGCGCTCCGAAAGCTAGTGCTTCCAAATATATATGTTGGACTATAATCTGGTATTGTGTGATTTTTAATTCTGTTATTATAAGACAGCCATGGCTCAGTTGACAAAACTCTGACTGAGAATGAGAATGACTGTGACCTCCAGAGTCTTCAGCGCAAAAATCTGATTCAGCATGGGGCCACAGTGGGAGGATGTAAATGATACATTGGACTAATGCCCTTTCTTTAGATTCAAGCAAATGCAAAAGATTTCATAACACTAGTCTTGGCCAATATTTATCGCTCTATCAACATCACTAACACAGATCATCTGGTCATTATCACGTTACTGCTTGCGGGAGCTTGCTGTGAAGAATTTAGTTAAATGATTGCATTCTAAATGTATTTCATTACCTTTGGGACATGCTGAGCTTGACAAGGCAGATCTATTTTGGGTGGCATGGTGGCTCAGTGGTTAGCACTGCTGCTTCACTACACCAGGGATCTGGGTTCAATTCCTGCCTTGGGTAACTGTCTGTGTGGAGTTTGCAGATTCTCCCTGTGTTTGTGTGGGTTCCCTCTGAGTGCTCTGGTTTCCTCCCACAGACCAAGGATGTGCATGCTAAGTGAATTGGCTGTGATAATTTGCCCATAGTCTTCAGGGATGCCTTGGCTAGGTGGATTAGTCAAGGGAAATGTAAAGTAATAAGGAATGGGTCTGGGTGGGTTGCTCTTCGGAGGGTCGGTGTGGACTTGTTGGGCCAAATGGCCTGTTTCCACACTGTAGGGACTCTATGATTCTTCAGAGCACAGTATCCTTCTCAAATCTGGAGAGTGACAAAGAGATCATTCAGACGAGGACATTTTTAAAATTTAATTAAAGCTGGAAATGTGAAATGGTGAGCCTCAGAGACTCCTCAAGTCACTGAGACTTTTTCTTCACTTGCTGTTAATGTTTTTGGTGAGTGGAATATCCTTAATTCCAGTCCAACTACAACAAAGCCATTATTTTTAATTTGTTGTAATTATAAGAAAATTTGCTGAATGCATTAAAAAGAAATGATATTCCATGATTAAATTCATCAATGATCTTCATTAATAAACAAATGCAATATAAATTATAAATATTTATATACAACCTGTTTGAGACATGTTATGACACACCTTCCGGACAGTTAGGGAGTTTACTTGGAACTTTGATCCTTAAAAGTGATTGACTTCCATTGACCACAAGACACATACACTGGATGGAAATAAGTGTTCAAGCAGATTTAGGACGTGACTTCACCATGGAGGATGTTTGTGTTAATTAGTAAGGCCAATGAGTCAATTATTTACTGCATGTCCAGAGCAAACTCAAGCGATCCCCAGTCAGTTCATCGTTAAAGGGAAAAACAGCAAACATTTCAACATCAGAAATAAGCACAGCGAACGTTAAGAATACCAGGTGGGTTAGTCAGTTACCTCCAAAGGAAAATAACAAGTTATTCTAAATGTGCAACCTTCATTAAAGTAGATAAAGGGTTTGGCATTTAAAATGCCACCTTGCCAAATCACTTTAAAAATGCATATTATTCATTTTCATATTTTCATTTGCAACATCCGCAACAATGATCTTGAACATTGATACAAATAACCCTACTTGGTCCAATAGCTATGAAAAGAAACAAATTTAACATTTATTCTGACATGTTTTGGTCTTAATGGAATTTTCTCTGCTCTTTAACAAAATTCTAAGCATCAAATGTGGAAATTAATGCACACAGTTCACTCTACCATCAGATCAACGTTAGTTTGGCATTTGAATTGAAAGACTGGGGTCAGAGTTCAAACCTAACTGAATAATAGTGAGTAACATGGGAAAATACAGAGAGAACTAAGAAATCAAAATCTTGATGACGACAAAAGTTTTCACAGTTTTACCTCAAGACTTAAATGGCAACTTTAGAATCTCACGATTGAGCAGTGTCTACCTTATATCCATACATTTAAATCTGATGAGAGCTGCATTTCGCTTTATTCAAAGGAAAAGATGGTACAAATTGTTGCCATGTAAATCTGAGTGGGCATCCTGGCAGCTGCAGAATGCCCATCCCAGCTTCTTCACGATGCCACCCCTCCATAGTGACCATACTGCCCGATCCTTAGTCCACCCATCTGTACCAGCGAAACACTGACATCACCACATCACTGGCCTTGCTCTCAAAGCATCTTCCACACTTCTTCAGCCCTTCAGCACTTCACTTTGGATTTCAGAGACGTCACTGACTTGTAAACTTCTGACAAGTCATTTTGCGTGCAGGGACATTTCGTGCATCTTCACGAGATGCCACTGATGGCCTTTTTTAGCTTGCTTTCTTGGCGCTCACTCACTTAGTTGAAATCTGCCAGCCTCGATTCACTTCTCATTGTTTTCTTAGCACACTCTCATTGGCTTCAGTACTGACTATGAACTGCCAGCCTCTGCAAAGTTCACATGGTTTTCTCATTGTTTCAGTGCTCAGTTCCTGGCTGCCAGCCTCTGTGGCTTGTACAGACTTTGCAGCATTGACGATGGGCGGCACTGAACAGGGAAGAGGGTGAACACATTGCTGTGTGGCATTGGACTACGCCAACATCACAGCTACAACTTGTGCCAGGCATTTCCATGACAAACACACTGCATGTTCTGCAAGTAAATGGTCATGTGTGAAAGTCAAAAGGTATCAGTCTTCAGTGGGTGGAGAAAAGCTGTAGTGAGTCTTGGGAGTGGACGTACAGTTAGTTAAGGATCTCCCCCGATTCCAGTCCAAGGATGGGCCACAGTCAATCAGGCACTTGGCCCTAATCAGAGACTGGGGATCCATGTCCTTGCAGTTTGGGGAATGGGTTATGGTCGAAGTGCAATCAGTCTCTGGAAGTGGGAAAGCTGTAGCCTATAAGTCTCACAACTGTTACGACATGGAGTCAGACAGCTGAATCA
This sequence comes from Chiloscyllium punctatum, assembly GCF_047496795.1. NCBI lineage: Eukaryota > Metazoa > Chordata > Chondrichthyes > Orectolobiformes > Hemiscylliidae > Chiloscyllium > Chiloscyllium punctatum. Next base: position 51,440,147 of record NC_092783.1, read on the forward strand.
AAGCAGCCTTTTTACCTTTGCTTTCACAACAACGTAAAATTAAACTGTCACAGGCCCCCAGATGGTTCCGAACCAGGCATTTGAATAACAAATTTCAGGTTTGGTGAACGATTAAGTTCCAGTTAAAAATCACGCAACACCGGATTATAGTCCAATAGGTTTATTTGGAAGTACTAGCTTCCAGAGTGCTGCTCCTTCAGCAGGTAGCTGTCTCCACATTTACCTGACAATGGAGCAGCACTCCAAAAGCTAGTGCTTCCAAATAAACCTGTTGGACTACAACCTGGTTTTGTACAATTTTTACCTTTATCCACCCCAGTACAACACCAGCATCTCCACATCATGTTTAATTTCCAGACGCCAGTTCCGTACCATAAACAAAAGGCTGAAAGATGTATATCATATAAAGTAGCTTTAGCAGAGAGAAAATTAAACAGCATGGTAAACTGATTAATGTCTGTGCTTTAAACTGGAAACATTTGTTTCCAGCCACCATTCCCATAAAAGACAGAAGTCAAACAAAGAGATAAGTAAGAGGGAATAACAGAACTAGTCAGATTACTTAAATGTTCATCACAATGTATTGTTCACAGGTATAAACATGAAGTCCTTGACTGTTTTTACTAAGACTTTGATCAGAGTTACCTTCTAACAGTGCTCTTCCCAGGGGGTCATTAGGTCTGTTGGAACCTTTTAATCAAAGCTCAGCCTGCAATTAGCCTTGAGGCCTGGCCTCACAAACAAACAAAGCTTACCTCCTCTGTTCTTTTTAACCCAAAGTCCATCAGTCAATTCCAGCTCATAACTCAAAACTGAAAAAAAAACAAAATAATGAAAAATCAGCGAAGGTTCTAACACACAGGGTCATGAGTATAGAATTAAACTCACAGCCTCGGTGCAGTACTGAGTGAATGCTGAACTGTCTGTTTTCAATGAGATAGTGTACAAAGGCCCCATTGCTTCTAAATCCAGTAGCAGAACTTCTCAGGAGAGCAGGGAATTTCTCCCAGGTGTCCTACTGAATCACTCAGCCAACATCATTAAGATATGTTCATTATCAAGTTTCTGTTTTTGGAAGCTTCTGGATTAGTGGTGCTGGAAGAGCACAGCAGTTCAGGCAACATCCGAGGAGCAGTATTGCTGAGTGCAAATTGGTTGCCATGTTTCTTGCATTATAATACCTATTGTACTTCAAAAATACTCCATTGGTTGTATAACAGATTGAAATGTGCTGAGATTTTGAAAAGTGCCATATCTGATTTTTCAAAGTCTGTTTCAAGTTATGGGCGGCACGGTGGCACAGTGGTTAGCACTGCTGCCTCACAGCGCCAGAGACCCGGGTTCAATTCCCGCCTCAGGCGACTGACTGTGTGGAGTTTGCACGTTCTCCCCGTGTCTGCGTGGGTTTCCTCCGGGTACTCCGGTTTCCTCCCACAGTCCAAAGATGTGCAGGTCAGGTGAATTGGCCATGCTAAATTGCCCGTAGTGTTAGGTAAGGGGTAGATGTAGATGTAGGGGTATGGGTGGGTTACGCTTCGGCGGGTTGGTGTGGACTTGTTGGGCCGAAGGGCCTGTTTCCACACTGTAAGTAATCTTATCTCAAGACAGAAGCAGGAGCTAGTGGTGCAATAATTAATACTCATTGTGGTAAGAATAATGGGCTAGTTATCTGAGGAGATTGTAACTTTCCAAACATAGACTGGGACTGCCCTAGTGTTAAGGGTGTATATGGAGAGGAATTTGTTAAGTACAAGAAAATTTGGTACATATCAAGGACGAAAGGGTAACTAGGGAGAGAATAGGGCCCCACAAAGATCAGCAAGGCAGCCTACATGTGGAACCACAGGAGATGGGGGAGATTCTAGACAAATATTTTGCATCACTGTTTACTTTGGAGAAGGACATGAAAAATATAGAACATAGGGAAATAGATAGTGACAATAAGTGTGTACAAGAAAATTTTCTGATTCAATATGTGGATGTACCTACTAGAGAAGGTGCAAAACTTGACCGACTCTTGGGAAATAAGGCAGATGCCTAAGGGAGAGATAACAGAACGAGGACATGCCGCAACCCAAAGGACTAGCCACACTACCATACATCAGGAGCATTTCTGAACTGACAGCCAGACTACTGCGACCACTAGGACTCATAACAGCACACAAACCAACAGCCACGCTCAGACAACAACTCACCAGGACGAAGGACCCGATACCCAACATGAGCAAAACCAATGTAGTGTACAAAATCCCATGCAAGGACTGCACAAAACACTACATCGGACAAACAGGAGGACAGTTAACGATCCATATACACGAACACCAACTAGCCATGAAACGACACGACCAGCTATCCTTAGTAGCCACACACACAGATGACAAGCAACATGAATCCGACTGGGACAACACTACCATTATAGGGCAAGCCAAACAGAGAACAGCCAGGGAATTTCTAGAGGTATGGCACTCATCCACAGACTCTATCAACAAACACATCGACCTGGACCCAATATACCGGCCACTACAGCGGACAGCTCGAACTGACAACCGGAAGCGGCAGAGACAGGCCACTATAAATGCCGGAGGAAACAGCACAGAAGCGCTTCACAGGAGGCTCCCAAGCACTGAGGATGTCACCTAGACAGGGGACGAAACGTTTGCAAGACAAATTCCCAGCTCGGCGAACAGAACCACAACAACGAGCACCCTAGCTACAAATCATCTCCCAAACATTGGTTAGGCCACTTTTGGAATATTGTGTGCAATTCTGGTCTCCCTCCGACTGGAAGCTTGTTGTGAAACTTGAAAGGGTTCGGAAAAGATTTACAAGGATTTTGCCAGGGTTGGAGGATTTGAGCTATAGGGAGAGGTTGAATAGGCTGGAGGTATTTTCCCTGGAGCATCAGAGGCTGAGGGGTGACCTTATAGAGATTTATAAAATCATGAGGGGCATGGGTAGGACAAACAGACAAGGCCTTTTCCCTGGGGTGGGGGAGTCCAGAACTAGAGGGCATAGGTTTAGGGTGAGAGGGGAAAGATATAAAAGAGACATAAGGGCCAACATTTTCACACAGAGAGTGGTGCATGTATGGAATGAGCTGCCAGAGGAAGTGGTGGAGGCTAGTACTATTGCAGCATTTAAAAGGCATCTGGATGGGTATATGAATAGGAAGGGTTTGGAGGGATATGGGCCAAGTGCTAGAAAATGGGACTAGATTAGGTTAAGATATCGGGTTGGCATGGACGAGTTGGATTGAAGGGTCTGTTTCCGTGCTGTACATCTGTTTGATTCTAAGACAAACAAAAGCCTCACATTTATTCATAGAATCCCTACACTGTGGAACAGGCCATGCAGCCCATTGAGTCCACGTTGCCTCACCAAATAGCATCCCACCTAGACCCATTCCTCTACCTTGCCTACACATCCATGAACACTGTGGGCAATCTAGCATGGCTAATCCACCTAAACTGCACATCTTTGGACTGTGGGAGGAAACCCACACAGACAAAGGGAGAACATGTACACTCCACCTAATCACCCAAGGCTGGAATCAAAGCCAAGTTCCTGGCACTGTGAGGCAGCAATGCTAACCACTAAACCACCCTGCCATGATTTAGTTTCCTTCACTCATATGCCTCCAAAGCAGAATAGAGAAAAATCAGATTGCCAGTAGACAGACTTAGGAGACAAGATTTTGTGCCAGGAACATTAAAGACTGATGTTTCGTGTTTATCAATGGAAATAGAATTAGGTGTGGGATTCAGCATTAATAGCATCTATTCAGCTTATTTATTAAGCTAACCATCATGTGTCCTTTCGTAATGTGAGACATGTCACTGTTCTGTAACACAATTAACTTTGTTTCATGGATGTATTGCTGCAATTCTTGCAGGCAAATAATTGTTTTGTCCGGTTTTGATGCAGCAACTGATGTGCTGTGACCTTTGAAATTTGGGATCGGCCAGGAAGCTGGTTAATTGGTAACATTCATTCATTCCCCATGAGTGCTTTGTGCTAAATCATGGAATTCTTTCTTGTGCTTTGCAGTGTTGATCCGGATATTGTGACAATTAGTCCTGTCCATAATTAACCCATGCATGGACTGTGAGAATGGGTTATGAGACTCTATCATGTTCTGCACAGTTATGCAGAGCACAAATTAAATAAGTCACTTTTGCAATTATCTAATGTACTCTGATCACCCATCAGAGATTTCCCAGGACAAAGCCAAGAAGAATGCAAACTGGCTGGTGAAGCAGAAACCAAGACACAATTCCTTTTTTTAATGGGAGAGTTTATTGACTTTATCAGTCTCACACCACTAATATCAATGTCTCAGTATCTCATATTTATAGGTGCCAAGCGGTAAATAGTTCAGACCTGCTGCCTGTCTTCACAATGCAATTGACATGACATTAACAAACCTTAACAATGTGATTGACAAAGTAGTAATAATTAGTAAAACATTTCTCTTTCAATGTCATCCTTTATATATATATATCATTTGCATGTCATCCTTTTTTTGATAGATAATATGACTTAATTGGGATCATTTTGGAGTTTGCTAGGGGCTTGCTTTGGAAAGACTATGAACTGATATGTGTCATTTTCTGACCGTTCGAATTAACAATTGGGAAAACATACACGATTTGAACTCAGTTTTGTTACACAAGTAAAGAACTTGAATTTGTAGAGTACATTTTATGTCCTTAAAACACCACAGAGTGCTTCACAGTCAATTAATTACTTTTATCATGTACTCCTCTCTGTTATTATCAAGTCAACATTGCAGACAATATACACAGAGTAATGGACTAAAAGACAGCAACCATTCAAATAGTAGAAAGTGAGAACTGTAGAAGCTGGAGATCAGAGTCGAGAGTATGGTGCTGGAAAAGCACAGCAGGAGAGGCAGCATCTGAGGAGCAGGACAATCGACGGTTCAGACATAAGCCCTTCACCAGGACTCCGGAGTACATTGAGACTCATTTTCTCCTACAAGAAATTACCTTTGAACCTGCAGTTGCTTGGCTTATAAAAAAAGAGAGTTACTCATTGGACCATGGCTCAAACACATCACAAAACCTTCTTCAAATCCATAAAATATACCTAGTTAACCCAAGATTTAATTTTACCCAATACTTAAGACCTACATTGAATGAGGCAATAATGTAATTTGTAGGAAATACTTCGACACCTCAACAATTCAATGTAAGAAAATTTGGCCAATGACCAATAGACCTTCTGTATTCAGAATTATAAGATCAAAGATGTCAACAGTCTAAGAAGTCGAGAGTGTGGTGATGGAAAAGCACAGCAGGTCAGGCAGCATCCAAGGAGCAGGAGAATCGGTGTTTCGGGCATAAGCCCTTCATCAGGGCCAGAGCGACTGAGTCCTCCCACTTAACTCTCGGTCCCCAGTCCCACAAACCTCATTCCTGATGAAGGCCTTATCGATTCTCCTGCTCCTCAGATGCTGCATGACCTGCTGTGCTTTTCCAGCACCACACTTAAACGAAATGTCTCATAAGGTTGTATATGAGATAACGCAATCATGCCAATTTTTCACAAAGCACTAGATTCTGGAAAGATTCCATCAGATTGGAAAATAGTAATTGTAACCCCCTTTTATTCAAGCAGAAAGGGAGGCAGAAAATAGGCAACACTTGCTACTCCTCTCCCTCTGTCCACACATAAAAGCACTGAATCTTTTCATTTCTGAAAAAGAATCAAGTCAGACTCAAATGTTAACTCTGTTTCTCTCACCACAGAGGCTGCTGAGTTTCTCTAGCACTGTTTTTATTGTTAACTATAGGCTGGTTAGCTTGAGGTTTTTCATGAAGTTGGTGTTAGAATTGATCATTAAAATGTTTATAGACTTAAAAACTACAGATGTAATTGGGAAAGATCAGCATGGTTTATGAAAGGGAAATTATGTAGTATGTGGAATTCAAAACACAAACAAATAAGCTATGATCTTATTAAATAGCGGAGCAAGCTTGAAGGTCTGAATAATCTACTTCTGCTGCTAATTTGTATGTTAAAATATTTTATCTTCCTTTGAGTTACAACACCTTGATTCTCAAGACCCCTGGAACAAACATGGTTGACAGGAAGCCTATTTCATTGCTACAGCTCCCAATTTCACTACTACTTGTGCCAGTGTCCCCAGGATCAAAAACCCATTTCATCTATGTCATGTTGATTGTCCTCCAGCAACTATAGCCATCTTGGCTTTGTGCTTCTTACGACTCTGACCAGTGGAGACCTTACTGTCTGTCTGTCATAGACTTCAATTTTGTGACGGCACATTGATGTCATTCTTAACCTCCATTGTTATGATTCAATGATTACGTGAATGAAGCTGCCAGCAAGGGTAACTAAATAAAAAATTATGCCAGGGTTCCAAAGGAAAAATTCCTGACAGCAAATAGCATTCAGAATAAATTCAGAAATGCATTGGAATAATTTTGTGGGAAAGTAAATGGCTGGCTTGTATGGATTAAGTATTTGCTCAAAGTTTGCGTAATCATTTCATGATTTTCATGTTGCATTCAGACAGATAAGACCTGTCAGTTCAACTTCACTCCTTATGATATAACCTGACAGAAATTTGAACCGAGAACCTGTATTTTGCATGGAGCTCAGGACCACAGCACATGGCATGTTTGCACATTGAGCCATTGAGGAGTATTTAGCCAGGTTTAATTGAAGAAAGAATCATTTGTTCTGCTGATGACTACAATGTGCAGCCTTGTGTTCATCTGCAGAAGAGATGGCTGATTAACATGTGATACATGAATTGCCAAAGATATAGAATAACAAAATGGAAATAGAAATCACAATATTAAACATGCTTGTGCATTGCAGCATGAAATTGAATACTGGCATTTATATTGTTCTAGTTCTGTACAGTACTCCCACGTACACACACAGACTTGGGCTTTCCCACTGTCTCATAATGCACACTGCGCAGCATCCCTCATTATCTCAACGCATTCTCGGATTGTTCATCTTTTTTCCCAGTAATTCACTCTATTTATTTTGTGCTATACTGATGAGGGGGCTTACTATTGAATTCCCTTGTCGCTGTGCAAGCTGGAAATTGTCTTTCTGCACTCAGACGCCTGGTATTAAAATGACAATGTGCTGAGACTCCTACAGCAGCTCATTATCTGTCAAATTGCTGCCGTCAATGAAGTAAAGTTGCTGGATTTTCTGTGAATGCTTTATGCTTTTCCATCACACCAAGTGAAAATGCATTGATAGAAATGATTTGAATGAGAATATTGAAGGCATGGTTAGCCAGTTTGCGGACGACACCAAAAGTGGTGGCTTAGTAGACAATGAAGAAAGTTTTCTAAGATTACAAAGGATCTTGATCAAATGAGTCAATGGGCTGAAAAATGGCAATAGGAGTTCAATCTGGATAAATGCGAGGTATTGCATTTTGGTTCAACAAACAAGGGTACGGCCCATACAATTAATGGTAGGGTCTTGGATAGTGTTGTAGACCAGAGGGACCTAGGGGTGCAGGCACATAATTCTTTAAAATTTGCGTCATATACAGACAGGGTGGTTAAAAAGGCAGTTGGCATGCTTGCCTTCATTGCTCAGTCCTTGGAGAATAGGAGTTGGGATGTTATGTTGAGGGTGTACAGGACTTTGGTGAGACCTCTTCTGGAATACTGTGTCCAGTTCTGGTCACCCAGTTATAGAAAGGGTATTATCAAGCTGGAGAAAGTTCAGAAGAGATTTACCAGAATGGTGCCAGGATGGAAGGTTTGAGTTATAAAGAAAGGCTGGATAGGCTGGGACGTTTTTCATACTGGATTAGTGGTGCTGGAAGAGCACAGCAGTTCAGGCTGATCCAGTAATACCACTAATCCAGTATTTGGTTTTCAGCATCTGCAGTCATTGTTTTTACCTTGGGACTTTTTTCACTGGAGTGTAGGAGGTTGAGAGGTGACCTGATAGACTTTTATAAAATAATGAGAGGTATAGATAGAGTTGCTAGTTGTTGTCTTTTTCCCTAAGATGGGGAATTTCAAGGCAAGGAGAGAGATTTTAAAAAGACATAAGAGGCAAATTTTATACAGAGAGGGTGGTTCGCATGTGGAATGAATTTCCTGAGGAAGTGGTGGATGTGGGTACAATTACGACATTTAAAAGACATTTGGATGGATACATGAATAGGAAAGGTTTGGAGGCATATGGACTTGGAGCAGGCAAGTCCCCAGTGTGTCCAGAACTAGAGGGCATAGGTTTAGGGTGAGAGGGGGAAGATATAAAAGAGACCTAAGGGGCAACTTCTCCATGCAGAGAGTGGTGCATGTATGGAATGAGCTGACAGAGGAAATGGTGGAGGCTGGTACAACATTTAAAAGGCATCTGGATGGGTACACGATCAGGAAGGGTTTAGAGGGATATGGGCAAATTGCTGGCAAATGGGACTAGAGTAATTTAGGATGTCTGGTTGGCATGGATGAGTTGGACCAAAGGGACTGTTTCTGTGCTGTATATCTCTATGACTCTCGACAGCAACCATTCAAAGCAACACTGAAATGTCAGGACAACTTGTGTGCTTAGTACCGGGAGTGGAACTTGAACTCATGATTGTCTGATGCTGATGGAACAGGGACATATTTCCAACTGAGGAGGGGACTGGCTTGGTGGGGAACTGTGACCCTTGGCGATGGTTCTGTTTTACAGTTTACAGAGGGAGAGTGAGTTACAGTGGTAGTATGCACTTTACAAGCAAGTTATTGTCTGGAGCTGTGATTAGTAATGACAACTTCCTTTTCACCACACAGCTGACAAGGCCCCTGCTAGAATATTAGATGCCCTCAGTAAACCTTCACCTCGTATATCCTTTCCTCCACATAATTAACTTTCAAAAATTAATGTTATGCATTAGAGTGAATTCAAATTCTGCATTTATAATTAGATTTATTTTACACAAGAAAGGACTATATGATGCTGCTAATTGTACATTTTAATTGTTCTATATTTTTCAGAGGTTATATACCAGAGGAAATACAGATTAGGATGTGTAATGTGCCTCACATGATGTAATATTCTGTGTTTCAGCCACAGTTACTGTATAATTTTATGCAAACTTGACACAGTCATTATGATAGTGTGGGCTAGATTAAATTAGAATCTTTAATGTTATTTACATGCTTGCATGTAGATATACAAATTTGTAAACTTGGTGCATAAACATAATGAAGAAAATAATATGAAATTTTGGGAATAATGACAATGTAGGTGCATGATAATCTATATGTAAGTCAGTATAGTATATGTGGGTGCATATTGGTAGATCTGGACCTTTCATTCCCACTGCTGAAACCTATTTGTTTATCTATGGAGTTTCATGAATAGTTGATTCAGCTTTTTTGCCACACCCACCATCCCAAAATGTCACACTCTTGGCATCTGCCTAGTTTGCCTAGTGCTTGGTCTGGCCCACAAATCTCTCCCACCCTTACTGCCTATGTGTTAGCAAGATTTACAAATTCATAGCAAATCCGTATATCCTGGTTATAAGCCCACCATCATCACACTGTTCTAAAAGTATGCATTCACTGCCATACTTAGAATTTTTGCCCATTCTTACCTATTCTACTCCATAGTTCTCCCTCATGTACTTATAACAAGTGATGTGGGACTATCTATGGAGTATATATACATCACTGTTGTGATCTGAGGCCAGACCATTAAATTTACATTACTAGGAACCAGTAAGTAATTTTTTGAGAGTACATAAATGTTAGATACTTGGTACTTACTAAGAGAATATCACAAGATTTTAAGATTTTGAAAAAACTTTAGTAATGTTCTAACTTCACGATGCAAAGGTGGAACAGTAATGCAGTCTACATGTATATACACACAGAAAAATATATTCTAACATCCTGATTTAAACTGAGGTAAATATGTGTAACAGACAAATTGTGGTTGAGCACCCCACAGAGCATTTAAAATAGCAAATGCGGTCAAGAAAGATCATACATATTTCTCAGCAACTGCCCCAGATGTTAGTGACAATGTGGTCATCCAATCTCATTAAAAGATTCCAATTCTTTTCTTTATAAGACTTCAATGCAGAACTCCCTGAAAAGCCACTCTGATACAGTTCCAGGGCCCTTGAGTTTAAATCTTGCCATAGTAGTTTTAGATTTTAATTAATTTATCAAAACTTGGGGAAAATAAAGCCGATAGGGGTTAATCATGTTATTGTATTAGTAACAGTAACCATGACCATGCTGATCTGTCTTGAAAGATTAACCTGTTCATTCATTTCTTTTAGAGAAAATCATTGCCATCCTTGCCTAGTGCAGGATACCTGTGACTACAGTCCCACAAGAATGTGGTGAACGTTAGAATCAAGGATGAAGCATTGAAGACGAGTTTATATACCTTAACAGGCTTTTACTTACAATAATGCATATTACATATTACCTACTTCCTAACCAACACTGACAGTTTCAACTTGCTCCTGTATATGATATATGTATATACGAAAATAAATGCTCACCCTCTAAATACAATTAAACTCTAACTTTTCTTAATGTTGTTATGTGAACATTGATCAAATGACCAACATTTTACCCAATCCCTCCTCACCATAGAGGAGGTAGTGTCTTCTTGAATTGTTGGAGTCTGTGTGATACACGCACACCCTATCGCTGCTACAAAGCTTTGGTTCTTGAAGATATGATTTTAAAACTTTTGACTGGTAGGAACGGTTACAAATTGAACTGAGACCAAGCAATTGAACAGCCACCTCAAGGTTAAGGTGATACATTAACAAATTGCCTTCAGCGGATGTTAAAATAGAGATCATCTATAATTTAGGCACAAATTGAAACGTAACATGGCCACAGGAAGACATTAACAAAGTGCTGGATGTTGACAAAATGTGTGTCATGGTCAGACCACCCAAGAAATGTCTTGGAAAAGACACTGGGACCAGTATTTCAAGGGAGGTTCCAGTTGCATTTTGGCATGAAAAGATACTGTCTGCACAATCTCTCTGCAAAATTGGCACTCGGTTTGCTCACAAAGACTCAAGAATTTTCAATAACTGCAACATTTGTTAGCACTGACTGCATCCAACTAATTGTCATCAGCCTTAGGTTAAAACCCTATGCCTAAAGTAGGGAATTGAATCTGTGAAAAATTAATAAGGGGGTGGGCAAGTGACTGAGTGAGTATGAAGTTCGTTTAGGACTGCAGATTTTAAAATAAATTGAATAACAGCTGGAAGTACGGAAGAAGTTTAGGAAAAGCCCTCTACGGGACACATTTTAGTACAAGATTTCTGGCTCAAAGTTTTGCAGACCAGAAGTATGACCACATTCCAGGCACAGAGGTCATAACCCCATTCACGGCCCATAGAATTTTCCCTCCATTAACTTTACCGGATGGAAGATCGAGCAGGTCACATGCTCGTTGTGCTAAACTTCACAATCAAGTTCTTAATTTCGACACTTGTCACGCGAAGTTCAGTCCTGAGAGTGGTAAAGCGAATAATTCATCCTCTAGGTATTTGTCCCCTTTTATCCCGCACTAACACATCCGGGCAATGTTGGAAGATCCACTTGACCCTTTGACAATCAGCAATTATTAGCTAACTAGCAATAGTTAATTAAAACAAAATTGCTAACTTGCTTGCTGAACCTGCTCAGACACAGATTTTTGTGTTGTGGATTTGTGCACCAATCCTTGTCAGAGGTGTGAAGTAATTATTTTGATCTACTGTTTTGACCATTGAACTTGTTAATCGATAATCACGGATTAGAGCTAAAACGTATCAAGGAAAGTTGACTGTTTTTGACTCCAGCAAAGCTGCTTGGACCTGTGATTGAAGTCAAAACACATTCATATAAATTTTGCAATCAAAAGCCAAGAAAAAGTGACAGAAATTGTAACAGAATGCAAATAAACCCAATGTGCAACACCTGCATTTAACAGCAGTATTATCATTAACATATGTCACTAGTACTGCAAAGGAAGTAGGTCATGACAAGCACATACACCATATTGACCTGCATGCTGAAATAATGAAGCTGAGGATGAGTTTTTTTGTTCTCATGCCTAACTTTGAGGATCAATCGGGAGAAGTAAGATTCAATCACTTTGTGGGAAAATCTATTTTGATACACATTGATCACACAAATATCACTCAGCCTCCCCACTCCCCCATCTCAGCTGACCTTAAATCTGAAGCTTAGTATTTACCTGACACTCTTGTAACCATTTCACGTGCTCATCGCTTCCTGCTGTTGCAGAATACAGCTTGTTCCTTCAGTGAAGATCTAACTGACAGACAGAAATATCACTTCATTCTATGCTGTTTTGTAATGAGGGAACAATTGGGTCCTTTTTACTTGTAGGATCTGTTTATAAACTTATGTGTATTGCCAGTTGAGAATCCAACTTTTTGTCACTTGATCACATTTTTGCTTGACTGTCAATAACATAAATGATGAAAACCTGTTTGTTTCTTTCACTCAACTTCACATACACTATTTCCAAATTCAATATTGATCCCTAAAAGACAAACTATCACTATTGCCATTTAATGTGGGCGTAGAATTAAAGGACACAAGCATAAAATCCGCAAGGTTCACATAAGGTTAAAGAATAGAAAATATTTCTCCACAGGATGATGAGTATTTCTTTTGGCTTGGTGGTGCACACAGAAATGGGTCATCATGTTTAGGAGTGTCTAAATTCCACTCATAAGAATATTGTGTTTATCTGTCAAGGGCACATCCTGCTCAACCATATCCAAGGAGCATAAATTCAAAATGTCAGGTGCCAATGTGCGCACAAGGTACTGCTGGAGTTTGAAAGGCAGAATCTGAACAGTCTAACAACAGACGAGCCATTGCCTTGAAAGGTTATCGAAAGCCAAGTTGAAAGGACGCCAGTCTCAATCCCACGTGTTGAGTTTTGCATTGAATGGTCGAGGGCATCTTGCCAATGACTAGCAATCCATTTCAGAAGAGTGCAGAGCTGCTTAGGTCATTAGCTATCAAAGACATTGAGCCATTACCACTCTAGATGGAGGCCAATTGGCCCAACCAGTCCATGTCAGAACTTTGTAGAGCATTCAGCTGAGCTTAGTCAGCGTAATGGCAGCAGGAGAGCAGAACAGAGCAGAGCATATCTGGAAATAAACAATGGTAGGAGCTTCCGGATAAAAGCTTGAGGAGTGGGTCCTGGATTAAGCTCCTTTGGAGTGGTGGCAGGAGCAGAGCAGAATCAGGATCCAGTTTTATAGACTGAGTGAGTAGTGTCTAGAGTATAAAGTATTATTTTTTTTTAGGTTTGCAGTTTGTTAGGAATAAAGCGTGAGAAATCTGATTTTGGTGAGCAGTGGGTAAGATAGTGTACTTGGTTCCTGGCTTATTGTCTACGTGCTCAGGCTCACAATGGCAGGAGAACCCAACCCCCATAGGATGCTCCTTCTGCAACGTGTGGGAAATTAGAGGCACTTCCAGTCTCCATGGTGACCATGTATGCAGGATGTGTGTTCAGCTGCAGGCCCTGATTTGGCCACATGAGCTACGGATGGACTGACTATGGAGCATCCATGAGGCTGAGAATAGCACATCTAGCGAGCTGGTCACACCACCAGTAAGGGCTCTGCAGACAGAGAAGAATTGGGTGACACCAGAACTACAAGTAAACATGAACAGGCAGTTCAGGAATCCCCTGTAGCCATTCTCCTTTCAAACAGGCATATTGTATTGGTTACAGTTGGGGGGTGTTGGTATCTCAGGAGAAAGCAACAGCAGCAGCCAGTTCATTGGCACCACAACTGGCACTGAGCAGACATAAGGTATTCTGAAAGGGGAGACTGAGTAGCCAGTAGAGATGATCCATATTGGTTCCAATAATATAGGCAGAAAGAGAGACAAGGTCCTACAAAGGGAATTTAGGGAGTTAGGCAGGAACTTGAAAAGCAGGACCTCTAGGGTTGTAATCTCAGGCTTACGCCCTGTGCTAGTGAGGCCTGAAATAGGAAGACAATAGAGTTGAATGCGTGACGAAGGAACTGATGTCGGAGGGAGGGCTTCAGATATCTGGATCATTGGGATCTTTTCCAGGGACCTGCACGAGAAGGATGGGTTACACCTAAATTGGAGACGCACCAATATCCTGTCTGGGAGGTTTGCTAGTGCCACTGGGTGGGGTTAAACTAGGGTGGCAGTGGTTTGTGAGCCAGAGCAGCAGGTCAACATGTGGAGTGGTTGAGTCGAAGGTAGAGGTTAAGTCAAATAAGTCTAATAGGAAGAACAAGCATGATCAGTTTAGTGAGACTGGTAGTCTGAGGTGTACTTATTTTAATGCAAGGATTATAACAGATAAGACAGATGAGTTTAGAACCTGGATTAGTGCATGGGTCTACAATGTGGCAGCAATGTTACAGAAATTTGGTTGTGAGAAGAGCAGGGCTGTCAGCTCATTGTTCCAGTGTTTAGATATTTCAGGCATGATAGAGAGGGATATAAAAGGGGAAGGGGGGGTTGCATTATTGATTAAAGAGAATATCAGACTATACAAAGAGTGGACATCTTGGAGGTCATATGTGTAGAATGTAGGTATAAGAAAGGTGCAATCACCCTGACAGGTTTATGCCATAAGTTTCTCAATGGCCAATGGGAGACAGGAGGGACAGATATGTAGGCTGATCAAAGCAAGATGTAAAGCATTAAGGTTGTTGTTGTTGGTTGTTTTAACTTTCCCAGTATTGACTGGGACTTCTTTAGTTCCAGGGACTTAGCTGAACACAGTGTGTTGGATGCATTCAGGACGGTGTCTTGAGATATTATGTAAATAGTTCAAATAGGGAAGGGACCATATTCCTCATTCCTGAAAAAGGGCTTATGCCCGAAACGTCAATTCTGCTGCTCCTCGGATGCTGCCTTATCTACTGTGTTTTTCCAGCGCCACATTTTTCAACTCTGGTCTCCAGCATCTGCAGTCCTTACTTTCTCCTAAGGGACCATACTAGACCTTGTTTTGGGTAATGAGTTTGGTAAGGTGATCAAAGTTTCAGCAGGAGAGCATTTTGGGAACAGTAATCATAATTCCATAAGTTTGAAGGTAGTGATGAATAAGGATAAGGAAGGTCGTCGGATGAAAGTGCTAAATTGAGGGAAGGCTAATTACAACAGTATTAGGCAGGAACTGGAGAAATTAGACTGGGGATGGCTGTTTTGAGGGTGAATCCAAAACTGACATATGGGAGTCTTTTAAAGGCTAGTTGATTAAAGTTTAGGGCCAGCATATTCCAGTGAGGATGAAAGATAAGAATGGCAAGTTTTGGGAAACCTGGATAACAAGAGATATTGAAAATTTATTCAAAAGGACAAGGAAGCATAAGTAATGTTTAGGAAACTGAAATCAAAAGGTCCTTGAGTATAAAGGTAGCAGAAAAGACCTTAAACAAGAAGTTAGGTGAGTCAGAACAAGCCATGAATGTCCTTGTCAAGTAGAATTAAGGAGAATCCCAAGGCATTTTATATATCGGCCAAGAGCAAGGAGGGAGCTCGAGAAAGGGGAGATCCACACAAGGATAAAATGGGGAATTTATGTATGGCGCCAGAGGAAGTGAGTGAGGTCCTTAATGAGTGCTTTGCATCAGTATTCACCAAGGAGAAGGATATGGATAATGGCAACTTTAGGGAAGGGTATGTTGATATTCCAGGGCATTTTGATATTAAGAAGGGGAGGTGTTGGGTGTTTTGAAAAACTTTAAGCAAGAGAGGTTCCAAGGACCTGATGGGATTTATCCCAGGACACTGAAGGATATAAGGGATGAGATTTCTGAGACTTTGACAAAGATCTCTGTATCTTCATTAGCCACAGGTAAGGTCCTAGAAGACTGGAGAATAGGCAATGTTGTTCTTTTGTTTAAATAGGATGACAGGGACAACCGGGAAATTATAAATCATTGAGCCTTACATCAGTGGCAGGAAATTTATTGGAGAAGATTCTTAGGGACAGGATTTACTTGCATTAGGAGAAGAATGGACTTAGTAGGGATAGTCAGCATGACAATGCAGGGGACATCTTGTCTCATGAACTTGGTTGATTTTTTTGAAGAAGTGAAGAAGATGATTGATTAAGAAAAAGCAGTGGATACTGTCTCCAGGGACTTTACTAAAGCATTTGACAAGGCCCCTTATGCTGGGTTGGTCCAGAAGATTAATGGGATCTATATTGAGGTGGCAAGTTGGATACAAAATTAACTTGGCCATAGAAGACAGAGGGGAGTTGTGTTTTCCTGAAAAGAGGGTTATGAGAAGTGCATGGACCTCTGTTGTTTATAACATGTCTAAAAGATTTGGATGAAAATGTAGGTGATCTGATCAAGTTTGCAAAAGGTAACAACTTCTGTGGAGTTGTGGATAGTGAGGAAGGTTATCAAAGAAGGTGACAGGATATAAATCAATTGGAAAGTTGGGCGGGGAAATAGCAGATGGAGTTTAATCCAGACAAAGTGAGGTGATATATTTTGGGAGGTCAAATGCAACAGGAGATTGGACAGTAACTGACAGGAGCTTTAGGAGCATTGATATCCAGAGGTATCTTGGGGTGTAAGTCCATAGCTCCCCAGTGCAAGTAGATAAAGTGGTTAAGAACGCATTTGCCATGCTAGCCTTCATCGGTTGGGGCATTGAATATAAAAGTTGACAAGTCGCTGCAACAATATAAGACATTAGTTCAGCTGTATTTAGAGTGTTATGTGCAGTTCTGATTGCCATACTATAGGAAAGATGTGGAGGGTTAGGAGAAGGTGTAAAAGAGATTTACCAGCTGTTGTCTGAATTAGCGTGTATTAGCTATAAGGAGAGGTTAGACAAACTTGGATTGCTTTTGATAAAGTGTCCAAGGCTGAGAGGCAACCTGATAGAAGTATATAAAAGCAAGTTTTTTGTGGGGCAAGTGTTTACACAGAGTTTGATATGTGCATGGAGCATGCTGCCAGGGGAGGTGGCAGAAACAGATACAATCGCAACATTTAAGAGGCATTTCGACAGACACACAGACAGACAGGGAATAGAGGGATAACTACCACATGCAGACAGATGGGATTAGTTTAGAATGGTATCATAAACAACAGAGACTTGTGGGACGAAGGGCCTGTTCCTGTGCTGTACTCTTCTATCTTTATAGCTAATCCATTGACTCTCATTCTCCTGTTTCATCACTATCATCCTGCAAGTTTATTAGACACCTATCAGAGAAGGCTACTGATTTGATCATGATTTTCACCACCAACCAGTTGAACTCCAAAAGGCCCTACCCATAACATTCTCTATCAAGGAATACAAATTGTCCACTTAAAGAATGGAAAATGTAATAGATAACCACTTGGGGCACTAAAACATTATTACTTTGAAAGGTGTAGTGAAAGAAAGTTAGTGCTTCTTAAAGTCATATCGGGGAGGTGACTTGTAGTATTCTCTTAGACTACTTATCCAGAGACCCAGGTAATGTTCTGGGACCTGGGTTTGAATCCCACCACGGCAGATGGTGACATATGAACTCAATTAAAATCTGGAATTAAGAATCTAAAGATGACCATCAATATCAATTGTCGAGGGAACTGATCTGGTTCACTGATGTCCTTTAGAGAAGGAAACAGCTGACCTACATGTGACTCCAGACCCACAGCAATGTGGTTGACTCTGAACTGCCCTCTGGGCAATTAGGGGTGGGTAATAAACATTGGTCCTAGCATGTCGCATCCACATCCCATGAATGAATTCTAAAAAAACGCAGTGATGAAGGAAACTCTGTAACAGAAAAACTAGATATAGGTGGAGAAGGACTGAAAGATTTTGTTGTGGACCTTTTTTTTTAATTGAGCATTTAGTCCAATTTTAGAAGTGGGTGAGCTATCTGAAATAGTTCCTGGTCTTAGATCTATTCCCCCGTTGTCCTTTAGTGTTTATGTCGTTAATTTTATTTAAAAAAACAAAGCAAATGCACCATAAATTGGGCTACTCAAACTGCCAAACCATGTTTGTTTAGTTATCCTCTTGTGTGCTGAGAGGCTGTTTCATCTCTCGCTATGTTCCTTGCTATTCCCTTACATGGCATCCACAAAAAATATGTGGTAACTTCAAAAGACAATTAATCAAATTGTAAAATGCAAAGAAACATAATTCATTCCCGACTACATAACAATCTTGAAATGTATTATTTTAGGCTCATTCAGTCACAACTGTGTGTGAGATCAAGGGATAATTAAATCTGTGAGCCAATTCATGTTTTTCATGTACTTTTGATGTTGTCTGCTGCACTAAATGATTCTGGCCAACTTGTGGTTATTTGTTCCAGTTGCATTAGGCAACAGCTAGAAAGAATAAATAATGCCTCGGTTGTTGGAAACATTTCCAATTGCACATCAAAATCTGCAGAGCAAATTCAAACTAGCTTGAAGTTATCATTCTTTTTGTTTTAAATCCAAAGCACCTTTTCTAGTTTACCGTTTTATCCTCTTTTATCCTCGTGTATGCGGAATCGAGT
Source organism: Chiloscyllium punctatum (assembly GCF_047496795.1). Lineage (NCBI taxonomy): Eukaryota > Metazoa > Chordata > Chondrichthyes > Orectolobiformes > Hemiscylliidae > Chiloscyllium > Chiloscyllium punctatum. The sequence continues at coordinate 51,458,708 of NC_092783.1, forward strand.
CGTATGGGAACAATTAGATTTACATTTACTTATTTATTGTCGCGTGTATTACAAATACAGAGAAAAGTGTTGTTTAGATTTGCCACTCTTCAGCGCCATCTTGAAACACAATATAAAGCAAAGCATGGAATATAAAGCAAAACACAGAAAATAAAACAAAACATAGAAAATAAAACAGAACCTAGAAAATAAAGCAAAACACAGAATACAGAGGAACTTCGATTATCGAACAACACAGGCAGGGAGCATTTTGTTTGGATAATCGAATGCCGGATAACACAGTTTAGCAAGCTTCCGGACCTTGCAATCTTGTTTGAATAATCTGAAATTCGGATAATTGAATGTCGGATAATCAAAGTTCCTCTGTATAAAGCAGAACACAGAAAATAAAACCGGAAAATACAGCAATAGCGTTCGTCTTTACATTTGCTTCTTGTTTCGGACTCTGGGGTCTTTGGGATGGGGTCCCTGTCTCAAATACAATCGTCACCTTCATCGCTCCTGTGACCGCCCATGGGCCCAGCACTGGCTCCTCTAACCCGAGGCTGAGACTGTCGTGTTTGAGCCAGAATCGGCCCCAGGGTCCAGGAGCTAACCTCCACACCTGTTCCAAGAAGCACAAAGCAATCAGCTAGCCCAAGTCCCCACCCCTCCTTCAGGTGCTTAGTCAGCCCATCAATATGCAATTTCTGCCACGGGCTCTACACTAGGCCCACCTCGTAGAGCTGCAACCACGAGTCCCACACTGGGCCCAACTCACTGTCGCCACTCCTTCCACTTCCATTCAGCCCATCAAAATAGGGCAAAAAGGTAAAAGATTGAGAAAAGAGTGAAAAGAAAAATAAAAGTGGACAGAAGAGGGAATGGTCAAGCCCTGAGCTCCGGAGCCCGAACACTGCCTATCCCACTGTCGCCAACTTGGTGAACTCATGTCTCAAGCTGGAAATAAATGAAGTGTTGATCACATCGAGGATGATATGCTCAGAAATTAACAAACCTGTGGATTTATTTTTACTTGTGAAACAGGAGGTATAGAGAAAACTGGACATTGAGGCAATGGCCTCGTGGTATTATTGCTATAATTTAATCCAGAGACCCAGATAACGTTCTGGACACCCGGGGTCAAATCCTGCCATGGCAGATGGTGGAATTTGAATCCAATAAATATCTACAATTACAAATCTAGTGACTACTATAAATCCTTTGCCAATTGTTTGGGGGAAAACCCATCTGGTTCACTAATGCCCTTTAGGGAAGGAAATCTGCCATCCTTACCTGGTCTGGCCTATGTGTGACTCCATATCCATAGCACTGTAGTTGACTCTCAACTGCCCTCTGGGTAATTAGGGATGAGCAATAAATGCTGGCCCAGCCAAAGATGCCCTCATCCTTCAAATGAGTAAAGAAGGTAAAATGCAAGAGTCCATTATGAACAATTTAAGAGCAGTGCATTTAGAAAACAGTGACAGGATTGAAAAGAGTCGGTGAGGATTTGTAAAAGGAAAATCATGCTTGACAAATCACTGAGAATTTTATTGTGGCTTTTTTAAAAATTCTAACTCTCTTGTTTTTTTTTTCTTTCTTGTCACCCCAACACTACTGCCATATAGTAGAAGTGCTTATTTTTCCCCACAGCACCCATGTGGTATGTGTGTAAGTGCAGGGACTCCATGAACACACCCATTTGTGCAAATAACTTTATTCATATTCCCATCATCAGGAAAAACACCCATGTGGCCAGGGAAGTTTTTTTGTGGTTATAACTGGTAGAGTTGATACGGGAGAACCAGTGGATGTGGTTTACTTGGACTTTCAGAAGGCATTCAATAAAATCCACCTAAGAGATTGACATGTAAAATGAAAACATATGGGACTGGGATTAGAGTACTGACATGGATAGAGAACTGGCAGGTAGGCAGGAAATAAATATTGTACAAGGCCTTGGCAAGACCACACATGGAGTACTGGAGAAGGATGTTCTGGTGATGGAGGGAGTGCAAGAAACACATACCAGGCTGATTCCTGGGATGGTAGCGCTGGTGTATGAATAGAGACCAGATCAGTTAGAACTATATTCACTGCAGTTTTGAAGAATGAGGGGGCATCGCATAGAAACCTACAAAATTCTAATAGGACTAAACAGGGTAAACACAGGAAGAATGTTCACAGTGACTGGGGTGTCAAAATCTTGGGGTCGCAGTCTAAGGATATGGGGTTGACCATTTGGGATTGAGATGACAAGAAATTTCTTCACCCAGAGAATGATGAGACTGTGAAAATCTCTGCTACGGAGAGCGGTTGAAGCCAAAACATTGAACGTTTTCAAGGAGATGGATATAGCTTTTAGGGCTAAAGGGATGAAAGGGTATGGGGAGAAAGCAGGAAAGAAAATTGAGTCAGATGATCAGCCCAGATCATATTGAAAGACAAAGCAGGTTGAAGAGGTGAATAGCCTACTGCTGTTCATACGGTAACCAACTTGTTTAGAAATGCTTGAACATATCTCCACCACAGTAGGTAATTGAACCTTTATAGTCTAGCCCAGAAGGGCCACTGTGAGTCAAGAAACAACACCCCTCTCCTTACTTCTGGATATCTGAGCAGCAACTTGCACTGTACATGCTTCATTTCAACGCAATAGCCATGCCATTCAAACTAATCCGCCAGAATCACATTATAGCCAACACAGGTAAGGAAAGCTTGCATTCTACAAACAACGGTTTAAATTCTTCAATCGCGGTAAAGAAAAACGCCTAGTAGCATAAGCAAATGTACACTGCCTCCCTTACCTGTCCCATGGCTCCACCCACCATCCCCCATTCTGGTCCAACCCCCTTCCCTCCACCTCCCCCAATCATACTGTGGGATACTGGCAATTTTCAAAATTGGGTCATGGTGTAAAAATCATTGGGATGCACTGTTGTAATACTTAAGTGATGAGTTGTATATTCTGAGTACAGAGAGTTAGGAAGAGAAATCCTAAATCTGACACACCTCTGTGCTGGCTCTTGACTGAAGGAATGCCTACAAATAACAGAGGAGTTTGAAAGTTTGGTAAAATCATTTACGTATTGTAAGTGAATGGTGGTTCACTGACCCATGTCTGTGAATGTCAACAAGCTTAATTCAGTATAACTGTCTACAAGAGCTGGGAGGAAAGGATATCTCTGGAGCCCTCAGGTCCCAGTTCCATGTGATCTGACAACATTGTGAAACAGCTCCTCATGGACATGATCAGTCACTTATATTAAAGTAAAGGTATCTCCTCCATGGTAAAGTGTTATTTTTGAAGAGATTTCCCTGCTCAGGGGAAAGGATTTTTTAAGTAGGTCTCATGCTGAGTAATACCATCCAGTGATTCGTCTTCACATAGTCACTGTGAAGCCAATCCATGCGGGGCATTACAGTGACGTTTCATAGATGATAGAGTCATAGAGATGTACAGCATAGAAACAGACCCTTTGGTCCAACCTGTCCATGCTGATCAGGTATCCCAACCCAATCTAGTCCCACCTGCCAGCACCCGGCCCATATCCCTCCAAACCCTTCCTATTCATATACCCATCCAGATGCCTCTTAAATGTTGCAATTGTACCAGCCTCCACCACATCCTCTGGCAGCTCATTCCATACACATACCACCCTCTGCGTGAAAACGTTGCCCCTTAGATCTCTTTTAAATCTTTCCCCTCTCACCCTAAACCTATGCCCTCCAGTTCAGGACTCCCCCACCCCAGGGAAAAGACTTTGTCTACTTATCCTATCCATGCCCCTTATAATTTTGTAAACCTCTATAAGGTCACCCCTCAGCCTCCGGCGCTCCAGGGAAAACAGCCCCAGCCTGTTCAGCCGCTCCCTAATAGTTCAGATCCTCCAACCCTGGCAACATCCTTGTAAATCTTTTCTGAACCCTTTCAAGTTTCACAACAACTTTCCAATAGGAAGGAGACCAGATTTGCATGCAATATTCCAACAGTGGCCTAACCACTGTCCTGTACAGCTGCAACATGACCTCCCTACTCCTGTACTCAATACTCTGACCAATAAAGGAAAGCATACCAAACGCCTTCTTCACTATCCTATCTACCTGCGACTCCACTTTCAAGGAGCTATAAACCTGCACTCCAAGGTCTCTTTGTTCAGCAACACTCCCTAGGACCTTACTATTAAGTGTATAAGTCCTGCTAAGATTTGCTTTCCCAAAATGCAGCACCTCGCATTTATCTGAATTAAACTCCATCTGCCACTTCTCAGCCCATTGGCCCATCTGGTCAAGATCCTGTTGTAATCAGACATAACCCTCTTCGCTGTCCACTACACCTCCAATTTTGGTGTCATCTGCAAACTTACTAACTGTATGAACTAATGGCGCAGATCATAGTAGATGAACTAATGGCACAGATCATAGTGAATGATTATGATGTGGTAGGCATCACAGAGACTTGGTTACAGGGGGGTCAGGACTGGCAGTTAAACCTCCAAGCATTTTCAACTTATCGAAAAGACAGGGAGGTCGGCAGAGGGGGTGGGGTTGCCTTGTTAGTTAAGAACAAAATTAAATCTATGGCACTGAATGACATAGCGTCAGATGATGTGGAGTCTGTGTGGGTGGAATTGAGGAACCACAAAGGCAAAAAAACCATAATTGGAGTTGTGTACAGACCTCCTAACAGTGGTCAGCACCAGGGATGCAACATGTACCGAGAAATAGAGAAGGCATGTCAGAAAGGCAAGGTCACGATGATCATGGGGGACTTCAATATGCAGGTGGACTGGGTAAATAATGTTGCCAGTGGATCCAAAGAAAGGGAATTCATGGAATGCTTACAGGATGGCTTTTTGGAACAGCTTGTCATGGAGCCCACAAGGGAGCAGGCTATTCTGGACCTAGTGCTTTGCAATGAACCAGACTTTATAAAAGATCTTAAAGTAAGGGAACCCTTAGGAAGCAGCGATCATAATATGGTAGAGTTCAGTCTAGAGTTTGAAAGAGAGAAGGCAAAATCGGATGTAATGGTGTTACAGTTAAATAAAGGTAATTATGAGGGCATGAGAGAGAAACTGACAAAAATAGACTGGAAGCAGACAGTAGAGCAAAAATGGCAGGAGTTTGTGGGTATAATTAAGGACACTGTACAGAGGTTCACCCCAAGAAAAGAAAGATTACCCAGGGAGGGATTAGACAGCCATGGCTGACAAAGGAAGTCAGGAAATGTATTAAAGAAAAAGAGAGATCCTATAAAGTGGCCAAGAGCAGTGGGAAATCGGAAGATTGGGAAGGCTACAAAAACAAACAGAGGATAACAAAGAGAGTAATAAGAAAGGAGAGGATCAAATATGAAGGTAGGCTAGCCAGTAATATTAGAAATGATAGTAAAAGTTTCTTTCAATACATAAGAAACAAACGACAGACAAAAGTAGACATTGGGCCACTTTCAAACTGACGCTGGAAGCCTAGTGATGGGAGATAAGGAAATAGCAGGAGAACTTAACAAGTACTTTGCGTCAGTTTTCACAGTGGAAGACAGGAGTAATATCCCAACAATTAAAGGGAGTCAGGAGGCTGAGTTGAGTATGGTTGTCATTACAAAAGAGATAGTGCTAGAAAAGCTAAAAAGTCTTAAAATTGATAAATCTCCTGGCCCCGATGGGATACATCCTAGAGTTCTGAGAGAGGTGGCTGAGGAAATAGCGGAGGCATTGGTTGAGATTTTTCAAGAGTCACTGGAGTCAGGGAAAGTCCCGGATGATTGGAAGATCGCTGTTGTAACCCCCTTGTTCAAGAAAGGATCAAGACAAAAGATGGAAAATTATAGGCCAATTAGCCTAACCTCGGTTGTTGGTAAAATTCTAGAATCCATCATTAAGGATGAGGTTTCTAAATTCTTAGAAGAGCAGAGTCTGATTAGAACAAGTCAACATGGATTTACTAAGGGGAGGTCATGCCTGACAAACCTGTTGGTATTCTTTGAAGAGGTGACAATCAGGTTAGACCAGGGAAACCCAGTGGATGTGGTCTATCTAGACTTCCAAAAGGCCTTTGATAAGGTGCCACACGGGAGGCTGCTGAGCAAGGTGAGGGCCCATGGTGTTCAAGGTGAGCTACTGGGATGGATTGAGGATTGGCTGTCTGACAGAAGGCAGAGAGTTGGGATAAAAGGTTCTTTTTCAGAATGGCAGCCAGTGACGAGCGGTGTCCAGAAGGTTCAGTGTTGGGGCCACAGCTGTTCGCATTATATATTAATGATCTGGATGAAGGGACTGGGGGAATTCTAGTAAAGTTTGCCAATGATACGAAGATAGGTGGACAGGCAGGTAGTGCTGAGGAAGTGGGGAGGCTGCAGAAGGATCTAGACAGTTTGGGAGAGTGGTCCAGGAAATGGCTGATGGAATTCAACGTAACAAATGCGAGGTCTTGCACTTTGGCAAAAAGAATAAAAGCACAGACTTAAAAGCACAGACTACTTTCTAAACGGTGAGAAAATTCGTAAAGCCAAAGTACAAAGGGAGTGCTAGTCAAGGATTCTCTAAAGGTCAACATGCAGGTTGAGTCTGTGATTAAGAAAGCGAATGCGATGTTGTCACTTATCTCAAGAGGTTGGAATATAAAAAGACCATTGTGCTACTGAGACTTTATAAAGCTCTGGTTAGGCCCCATTTGGAGTACTGTGTCCAGTTTTGGTCCCCACACCTCAGGGAGGACATACTGGCACTGGAACGTGTCCAGCAGAGATTCACACGGATGATCCCTGGAATGGTAGGCCTAACATATGAGGAACGGCTGAGGATCTTGGGATTGTATTCATTGGAGTTTAGAAGATTAAGGGGAGACTTAATAGAGACGTACAAGATAATACATGGCTTGGAAAGGGTGGATGCTAGGAAACTGTTTCCGTTAGGTGAGGAGACTAGGACCCGTGGACTCAGCCTTAGAATTAGAGGGGGTAAATTCAGAACAGAAATGCAGAGACATTTCTTCAGCCAGAGAGTGGTGGGCCTGTGGAATTCATTGCCGCAAAGTGCAGTGGAGGCCGGGACACTAAATGTCTTCAAGGCAGAGATTGATAGATTCTTGTTGTCTCGGGCAATTAAGGGCTACGGGGAGAATGCGGCTAAGTGGAGTTGAAGTGCCCAGCAGCCATGATTGAATGGCGGAGTGGACTCGATGGGCTGAATGGCCTTACTTTCACTCCTATGTCTTATGGTCTTATGGTCTTATGGTATCTCTTATGCGCGCATTCAAATCATTTCTGTAAATGACAAAAAGTAGAGAACCCAGCACCAATCCTGTATTCCGTGAGATCTAACCTTGTTAATCAGTCTCCCATGGGGAACCTTGTTGAACGCCTTACTGAAGCCCATATAGATCACATCTACTGCTCTGCCCTCATCAATCTTCTTTGTTACTTCTTCAAAAATCTCAATCAAGTTTGTTAGACATGATTTCCCACGCACAAAGTCATGTTGACTATCCCTAATCAGTCCTTGCCTTTCCAAATACAAGTACGTCCTGTCCCTCAGGATTGCCTCCAACAACTTGCCCACCATTGAGGTCAGGCTCACCGGTCTATAGTTCCCTGGCTTGACTTTATCGCCCTTCTTAAACATTGGCACCATATTTGCCAACCTCCAGTCTTTTGGTACCTCACCTGTGACTATCGATGATACAAATATCTCAGCAAGAGTCCCAGCAATCACTTCTCTAGTTCCTACAGAGTTCTAGGATACACCTGATCAGGTCCTGGGCATTTATCCACCTTTACCCATTTTCAAGACATCCAGCACTTCCTCCTGTATAATATGGACATTTTGCAAGATGTCACCATCTATTTCCCTACAGTCTAGATCTTCCATATCCTTTTCCACAGTAAATACTGATATTCATTTAGTATCTCCCCCATTTTTTGTGGCTCCACACAGAGGCCGCCTTGCTGATATTTGAGGGGCCCTATTCTCTCCCTAGTTACCCTTTCGTCCTTAATGTATTTGTGAAACCCTTTTGGATTCTCCTTAATTCTATTTGCCAAAGCTATCTCATGTCCCCTTTTTGCCCTCCTGATTTCCCTCTTAAGTATACTCCTACTTCCTTTATACTCTTCTAAGGATTCACTCAATCTATCCTGTCTATACCTGACATATGCTTCCTTCTTTTCTTAACCAAACCCTCAATTTCTTTCGTCATTCCCTATACCTACCAGCCTTCCCTTTCACCCTGACAGGAAGAAACTTTCCCTGGATTCTTGTTATCTCATTTCTGAAGGCTTCCCATTTTCCAGGCATCCCTTTACCTGTGAACATCTGCCTCCAATCAGCTTTCAAAAGTTCTTGCCTAATACCATCAAAATTGGCCATTCTCCAATTTAGAACTTCAACTTTTAGATCTGGTCTATCCTTTTCCATCACTATTTTAAATCTAATAGAATTATGGTCGCTGGCCCCAAAGTGCTCCCCCACTGACACCTCAGTCACCTGCCCTGCCTTATTTCCCAAGAGTAGGTCAAGTTTTGCACCTTCTCTAGTAGGTACACCCACATTCTGAATCAGAAAATTGTCTTGTACGCACGTAAGAAATTCGTCTCCATCTAAACCTTTAACACTATGGCAGTCCCAGACGATGTTTGGAAAGTTAAAATCCCCTACCATAACTACCCTATTATTCTTACAGATAGCTGAGATCTCCTTACAAGTTTGTTTCTCAATTTCCCTCTGACTATTAGGGGTGTCTATAATACAATCCCAATAAGGTGATCATCCCTTTCTTATTTCTCAGTTCCACCCAAATAACTTCCCTGGATGTATGTCTGGGAATACCCTCCCTCAGCACAGCTGTATTGCTATCCCTTATCAAAAATGCCGCTCCCCCTCCTCTCTTGCCTCCCTTTCTATCCTTCCTGTAGCATTTGTATCCTGGAACATTCAGCTGCCAGTCCTGCCCATCCCTGAGCCATGTTTCTGTAATTGCTATGATATCCCAGTCCCATGTTCCTAACCATGCCCTGAGTTCATCTGCCTTCCCTGTTAGGCCCCTTGCATTGAAATAAATGCAGTTTAATTTATTAGTCCTACCTTGTCCCTGCCTGGCCTGACTGTTTGACTCGCTTCTGCTCTCAACGGCACCAGTCTTAGATTGATCTCTTTCCTCGGTTTTACAGAACAAGCTGAGTACCTCAAAACCTGTTACAAAGTTGCATTTGATCTTAATAACATTTTAGAACTAGAGAACATATTTTCCCTAATTGAGTTCAGACATGTTATTATACACCTCTGAAGGAGGTGTGTCTTGAACCCACATCTCTCTGGTCTGGGGCAGGAACAATAACCACTGTGCCACCAGAGGGCCCACTCCTTTGACAGCAATTAGCTGGATACCATACCTGACCAGTAGGTGGCACTGCTAGGAAATTCTCTGCAATGCTTTATTCTAATCAACCTGTTTAGAGCCACTGTTCCATAATGGAACAAGTCGGACTTGAACCTGGGCTTCCCAGTCTAGGGGAAGGGATGCTCTCATTCTGCCACAAGAGGGCACCTCTATAACACTCTATATCACTGTGACATGTCCGGCTTTGTTGGAAAAATCTTGAAATTAGAAAATTGGAAAGGTTTAGGGAATCTTGGATCAGGAAGTAGGAAACTTCACGATGTCAGTTAGCAGTGGAAGAAGATTTGTTTGTGGCCAACAGCTACTCTCTGAAAATTATTATGAAAGGGTTAGCGAAGGGCTGTAGTTATCTCAAAGATCGAAAAATGTTAGTCTTATATCGGTCATTGGTGTTAATCGTAAACTATGCTTCCAAACGCCATAATGTCCCCACACCAAGTATGCCTATTTTCACCTCTGCAATGTCACCCCCACAGCCAATCTTGCCTTCGGCCATCAGCTGCTGAAATCTTCATGCACAAATCTGTTGCCTCCTGATCTGACTATTCCAGCACTCACCTATCCAGCTTCCTGTCTTCCTCAACCTTTTCCCATGTAAAACTCAACCTTTGTATTCTAACACACAAGTTCCTTTTCCCTGACTCTTGACTCTGATCTCCAGCATCCACAGTCCTCACTTTCTCCTGCTGTAGGCTCTTGGTCTCCCATACAATTCTGCTCTCAAAGTCATAGAATTATAGCACAGAGAGAGGTCCTTCAGCTCATCAAGTCTGTGCTGGTCATTCAGTGCCTATCCACTCTAATCCCATTTCCCAGCCTTGGTCCATAGCCTTGTATCCATAATGCAATCACAGTTTAAGGGCTTGGGCAGACTCAGTCATCTACTTCAGGCAATCAGCACCAGGGCTCTATCTCGGTACAGCCTGGGGAATAGGCCTGCAGTGCCAGTACAGTCAGTCCCAGGATTCATCGTGTAGCAGTCAGAGAGATGCTCGGAGATTGGTCAGGGGTCTAGTCAGTCGGTTCAATTTGGTCATGGGGGAGGGCCATCGCCCACCCTGGGGGTCAGTGGAATGTAAGTCAAGGGGTGGGGAGGGCCACAGTTATGAGGGCACTTTATTGCGGTAGGGACATGGGATTGGAGCCAACAACCTGAGATGCAGATGGGATGTGGACGGTAAAGAGGAAGAACATTGCTGGACAAGTGATATATCCAACAGTGCATGGGAGTGCATGGGAGAGTGCATGGACAGAAGGTTATTAGCAGTCATCTCTCTCATGGCCTCAATGAGGTGCTGTGCAGTATGACAAGTAGGTAGGACTAAACTGTAGAGCCACAGCTCAGGATGATGACAGTTGCTGACATAATTCCAGTTGGAGTGTGGGATCATGTGGGGGATCAGGTTGGATGACTTGGCTTGGAGAGTCACCTTCATAACCAGGTTGTGCCTGAGATTCACAGCGATAGGCATGACCTGCATGGCCATCTCTCTACATTTGGCTTCTAAATACAAACTGGGAACGGAAAATGACTGTGACCATGCCTAAAATGGGCGGAATCAGTGTGTTTTTCCGAATGTCCCAAAGTACAGGCCCCATTGTAAGACTTTTCAAAGAGAGATTGCATTAATCAGGCATTTCCACAACAGAGGAGAAAGCAAGGACTGTGGATGCTGGAGATTAGAGTCAAAATGTGTGGCGCTGGAAAAGCACAGCCAGTCAGGCAGCATCGGAGGAGCAGGAGAATCAAAGTTTCGAGCATAAGCCCTTCATCAGGACATTCCTGATTAGATTAGATTCCCTACAGTGTGGAAACAGGCCCTTCAGCCCCAACCAGTCCATACCAACCCTCCAAAGAGTAACCCACCCAGACCCATTTCCCTCTGACTAATGCACCTAACAATATGGCCAATTTAACATGGCCAATTCACCTGACCTGCAGATCTTTGGACTGTGGGAGGAAACCGGAGCACCCAGAGGAAACCCATGCAGACACGGGGAGAATGTGCAAACTCCACACAGACAGTCACCCAAGGCTGGAATTAAACTGGGGCCGTGAAAGCAGCAGTGCTAATCACTGAGCCACCGTGCCATCATCCAAGTGAATTTCTCCCCTGATGCAAAGCTTATGCTCGCAACGTTGACTCTCCTGCTCCTCAGATGCTGCCTGACCCGCTGGGCTTTTCCAGTGCCACACTTTTTGATTTCCACAACAGAGGATGAAATCACCTGTAGCTGATTGTTCAGGTAAAATGTGTACAGTGTCCAACAGTCTGGGGTGTACATGTTGGGCATAAGCAGCCTTGTCTATGTCATTCATCATTGCTGATTGAAGGTAGTCATCTCTGTGCGACTGAAGTAATCACAGGTCACCTTAGAAGTGGAACCTACCGGTGACAAAGCACACAAGGATACCGCAATATTTCATAAACTCCACAGGAGCACTGAGCTGATTACCTTGTAAGTATTCACCAACAGTCTTTTATGTGCAGTGATGCATTTAATCTTTCATAGAGTTGTACAGCACAGAAGCAGGCCCTTAGGCCCAACGCTCCCATGTCAAACACGTTTCCAAACTGAACTAGTCCCATTTCAGAACATAAAGTATGTCTAAAGTTTGCACTAAATTCTTTGGTAACATCTACTGCCCAAAAGCTGTCCTTCCCCAGCTCCACAGTATTTCAGAATCTCTATCTGTACCTCATACTAATAAACTGAAAGAATTCTTGGCCAACATGGGGCTGGGAGAACAAGGTCTCAGTTCTCATGCAGCACTTACAATCTTCTATTGTCTCTTTGCAACACACTGGTGCTGCATTCATTTGAATAAGATCTAATGTCAAAGTACAATTTCAAGACATTCCGTAATCTTTTTTGTTGGAGTGCTCCGTCTCCTACTGTACATTGCTGTGTAATTTGTGAGTGGGATGGTCACCTGTTCTGTTTCTTATGTTCCCCTCTTATGTTGTTCTCACAGATTCATTGTGAGTGTGATTAATGAGGTGATGCTGGGACTGTAGTGCAAGAAAACCCATCATGCGTCATGGAGGGAGACTCTCCAATGAAACATGGCCAGAATAACATTTAGTCGATTTCTGATAACATTCAGTCTTATGTGTTTGGAAGGTGCAGTTGAAGGAGATGGGGCAAGTTGTTGTCGTGCATCTTATAGATGGTACGCAGTGCATTGGTAGTGCAGGGGGTGAATGTTGAAAATGGCGAATGAGGTACCCATTAAGTGGAGCTGCTTTTTCTGGATGAAGTCAAGATTCTCAAATGTTGTTGGAGCTGTGCTCATCCAGACAAGTGGACAGTGTTCATTACACTCCTGACTTGTGCCTTGTGGATGGTGGATAGGCTTTAGAGAATAAAGAAATAATTTACTCACAACAGATTTCACAGTCTGTGACCTACTCTTGTTGCCACAGTGTTTATGTGACAGATCCAATTCAGTTTCTGGTAACACTGCAGGATTTTGACAGTGGACAATTCCCATCATGTCTCCCTATCATGTAAGCAGCTGAACTGGTCATCTTAATTTGTTGTTACTGTAGCTATTATCACACTCAGGATAATTCAACAAGTGCTGGTTAATTGCATCAAACAAAAGATGCTTTGTGAATGAATGAATGATTTATTGTCTCATATTTTACAGTCAGAAAATCAGTAAAATACGCAAAAAGCTTTTTCACTGTCACAACAATCCAGCTGCATTTTGAATAGTTTTAAGAATAAAAAATTCTCAAAGAAGGTTCATCAGTCCTAAGCCAGATCATCATAATGTTTTGGGTTTTCTGAGTGTGATCTAGCTGAAATACTTATTATGAACAAATGAAAAGGCATGCTATTTGATTCAATCTAACACTGGAACATGCAGCTGGCATATGTGACATTATAACTCGTGCATAATGTTGCTCAATTATGTTGTAGGTGGAATGGATTGTTCATCTGATCACAGCTTTTTGCTGGTGGAAAATATTGCACAATGCCAGCATGGAATAGTTTGCTTAAACTTTTGTTTGAGATCCTCTATCTTTCCAGAGTAATGTGAGATGCACTATTGAACACCATTGTGTATGAATTTCATATTCAGTACCTTGTAGGGGAGCAGGATACCCACAGAAACGGTGATGGAAGAATCAGAGATATTGGTTGAAAAGTAAAGGAGTTACGGCAATGTCAAGCTATTGCTTGATTAACTTGTGGAAAAACAGTCACATTTTTGACATATTTCTGTTGGACAACTGCAAGGTTAACAGAAAAGACAGTGACCTTATCGAGACCCGGAACAAGGTCAACTCTGAAATGTTCAACTGGTTTTATTCTCACTACAGTGTTTCTAACAGTTTAATACAACTGAGTGGCTTGTTGGGCCATTTTAGAGATCAGTTAATTATTAAACACATTGCTGTGGATCTGAAGTCAAAGCCAGCGCTGACCAAATACAGGAGAAAATTTCATGTCTGAAAGGATGCGATGGGCTTTTATGACAATCATGTTTCATGATTCAGAGAAAGTGAGGACTGCAGACGCTGGAGATCAGAGTTGAGAGTGTGGTGCTGGAAAAGGACAGCAGGTCAGGCAGCATCCCAGGAACATGAGAAGGGCTTATGCCCAAAATGGTGATTGCCCTGCTCCTCGTATGCTGCCTGACCTGCTGTGCTTTTGCAGCACCACACTCTCGTGTTCCATGACTCGTAGTTCCCAGGTCATCATTACTGGTTCGGTTTTTTTTAAACCAGAGTTACTTAATTTGTTGAATTTAAAACCTCCAGTTGTTAAACGTATTTAGATAACTGTGAAATAATTTTAACTACTATAGTCATCAAAGTCTTCAGCACCCTGCTGTGGTCATTTGGTCAGAAAAGTTCCCAAATTGTTCCAAACAAGTTCAGAAATTGCTGGAGAAGCTCAACAGGGCTGGCAGTATCTGTGGTGAGAAAACAGAGCAAACGTTTCATGTCCAGTGACCCTTCTTCAGAACAATTTTTTTCTCCAAATTGTTGACTGATTTTATTGAAGGAGAAAAAAAATTAAGCCTTGCAATTATCTATGACCCCGAGATGTCTCACATTTCTGTAAAGACAAATATTTCGAAGTGCAGTCACTGTTATATTGGAGAAGAAATGGCAGCACTTCCCCCAAAGGCTCCCACAAACAGCAATGTGATGATGATCCGATAACCTGTGATGTTTATTGAGGGATAACTATCCACTAGAACAGCAGGGATAACACCTCTGCAATAGAGTTTGTCCTTAATAGTGCTTTAGGAACTGTTCTGTTCTGAGAGAGTTGGTTTCATATCATGTCTGAAAGCCAGCTTCTCTACCAATTTTAGATTAGTTTAGATTAGATTAGATTACAGTGTGGAAACAGGCCCTTCGGCCCAACAAGTCCACACCGACCTGCCGAAGCGCAACCCACATTTACCCCTACATTTACCCCTTACCTAGCACTACGGGCAATTTAGCAAGGCCAATTCACCTAACCTGCACGTCTTTGGACTGTGGGAGGAAACCGGAGCAGTGCAATGCACTGCTCTCTCACTGTGCCACAGGAGGATTTATTTTGTGCTCAATTTCCAGAGTTGGACTTGAACATAGGATCACGTGGTTCAGAGGCAAGATTCATGTCAAATGTGCATGCTTTCTTACAAAGGAGAAAATCACTATCACTATTACGTGGAACAGACTCCTGATAGTAATGTTATGACACTTGCTTGGTTAAGGGTAAATAATTAGGCATTTCAGTAGGACAGGGATGAAAGGTGAGTTACAGACAGAAATTCACAGAATCACAGAATTGTTCTGGGTCAATGGCCTGAGGAGTAGCAGATGGAGTTTAATTTAGATAATTGTGAGATATAGCATTTTGGTAACACAAACAGAGTAAGAACTGATACAATTAATGGTAGGACCTTGGGTAGTGTTGTAGAACAGAGAGACCTTGGCGTTCAGGCACAGAATTCTTTGAAACTTGCGTCACAAGTAGACAGGGTGGTTAAGAAGGCGTTTGCCTTCATTGCCCAGACCTTTGAGTGTAGGAGTTGGGGCATTACGTTGACATTGACATTGTACAGAATGTTAATGAGGCCTCTTCTGAAGTATTGAAGAGGGTACAGAAATGATTTATGACAATGTTGCCGGGAATGGAGGGTTTGGGATATAAAAATAGACAGGAAAGCCTGGGACTTTTTTCACTAGAGTGTAGGAGGTTGAAGAGTGACCTTATTGAAATTTATAAAATCATGACAAGCATAGATAAGGAGAATGACAAGGGTTTTTTCCCAAAGGGGAGGGAGTTCAAAACTAGGGGGTGTATTTTTACGGTGAGAGGAGAAGGATTTAAAAAGGACTTGAAGAGCAACTTTTATTACACAGGCAGTGGTTCATGTGTGGGATGAACTGCCAGAGAAAGTGATGGATGCTGCTACAGTTACAACATCTAAAAGACATTTGGATAAGTTCATAAATAGGAAAGGTTTGAAGGGATATGGGCAGATTGGGCTAGCTTGGTTTGGGAACATGGTTGGCATGGACTGCTCAGTTAGGAAGGTTCTGTTTCTGTGCTGTATGACTCTGACTCTATGACAACGACTCTACATTCCAGCACAGAAAGAGACTATTTGGCCCATTTGCCTGCACTGTCTCTTCAAATGAACATCATTACCCAGTGCCAATCCCCTGCCTTTTCCTCAATCCACTGCACACTATTTCTATCCAAATAATCCTCCTATATTCTCATGAATGCCTCAATTGAGCCTACATCCCCCACCTTCCCAGGCAGTGCATTCCATACCCTCACCATTCACGGAGGGGGGAAAGCCTATTCTGACACCACCTTTGCTTTTTTCACAAATCTTTTAGATCGTTTCTGTCCGTCTTGGACCATAAACAAATAGAGACAATTTTAAGCAATAGAAAATGGACCTAATACCATACTAACATATGTGAAAGCCGAGAACTAAATGGATTGAGGTGTATCAGATATGATCTCACAGTAAAAGCTGTTGTGTCACTTACCAGCCAATAGGGGCTGCTCCCTCATTAGAAAGAAGAAGCTGGTGGTGATTTAACCTGAGGGCCACCATGCCTCAGGCAAGAGGTTAAGAAGGAGAATCCTTCATGGTAACCTCAAACCAGTGATGGGAATTCAACCCACAGTGTTGGTATCACAGTGCTCTATAAACCAACAAAGCTAAACCAATCCCTGACAGTCAGGGCGATATAAGGACAAATGGACTAGAGTCATAAAGTCATAGAGATGTACAGCATGGAAATAGACCCTTCGGTCCAGCCCATCCATGCCGACCAGATATCCCAACCCAATCTAGTTCCACCTGCCAGCAGCCGGCCCATATCCCTCCAAACCCTTCCTATTCATATACCCATCCAGATGCCTCTTAAATGTTGCAATTGTACCAGCCTCCACCACTTCCTCTGGCAGCTCATTCTATACACGTACCACTCTCTGTGTGAAAAAGTTGCCCCTTAGGTCTCTTTTATATCTTTCCCCTCTCACCCTAAACCTATGCCCTCTAGTTCTGGACTCCCCGACCCCAGGGAAAGGACTTTGCCGATTTACCTGATCCATGCCCCTCATAATTTTATAAACCTGTATAAGGTCACCCCTCAGCCTCCGACACTCCAGAGAAAACACACCCAGCCTGTTCAGCCTCTCCCTGTAGTTCAAATCCTCCAACCCTGGCAACATCCTTGTAAATCTTTTCTGAACCCTTTCAAGTTTTACAACTTTCTGATAGGAAGGAGACCAGATTTGCACGCAATATTCCAACAGTGGCCTAACCAATGTCCTGTACAGACGCAACATGGCCTCCCAACTCCTGCACTCAATACTCTGACTAATAAAGGAAAGCATACCAAACGCCTTCTTCACTATCCTATCTACCTGCGACTCCACTTTCAAGGAGCTATGAACCTGCACTCCAAGGTCCCTTTGTTCAGCAACACTCCCTAGGACCTTACCATTAGTGTATAAGTCCTGCTAAGATTTGCTTTCCCAAAATGCAACACCTCGCATTTATCTGAATTAAACTCCTTCTACCACATCTCAGCCCATTGGCCCATCTGGTCAAGATCCTGTTGTAATCTGAGGTAACCCTCTTCGCTGTCCACTACACCTCCAATTTTGGTGTCATCTGCAAACTTACTAACTGTACCTCTTATGCTCGCATCCAAATCATTTATGAAAATGACAAAAAGTTGATCCTGTATTCCGTGAGATCTAACCTTGTTAATCAGTCTCCCATGGGAAACCTTGTCAAACGCCTTACTGAAGTCCATAGAGGACACATCTACTGCTCTGCCCTCATCAATCCTTTGTTACTTCTTCAAAAGGTTCAATCAAGTTTGAGACATGATTTCCCACGCACAAAGCCATGTTGACTATTCCTAATCAGTCCTTGCTTTTCCAAATACATGTACACCCTGTCCCTCAGGATTCCCTCCAACAACTTGCCCACCACTGAGGTCAGGCTCACTGGTCTATAGTTCCTTGGCTTGTCCTTACTGCCCTTCTTAAACATTGGCACCATATTTGCCAACCTCCAGTCTTCGGGCACCTCACTGTGACTATTGATGATACAAATAGGCCCAGCAATCACTTCTCTAGCTTCCCACAGAGTTCTCGGGTACATCTGATCAGGTCCTGGGAATTTATCCACGTTTACCCGTTTCAAGACATCTGCACTTCCTCCTCTGTAATCTGGACATTTTGCAAGATGTCACCATCTATTTCCCTACAGTCTAGATCTTCCATATCATTCTCCACAGTAAATACTGATGCAAAATACTCATTTAATATCTCCCCCATTTTCAGCGGCTCCACACAAAGGCTGCCTTGCTGTTCTTTGAGGGGCCCTATTCTCTCCCTAGTTACCCTTTTGTCCTTAATGTATTTGTAAAAACTCTTTGGATTCTCCTTAATTCTATTTGCCAAAGCTATCTCATGTCCCCTTTATGCCTTCCTGATTTTCCTCTTAAGTGTACTCCTACTGCCTTTATACTCTTCTAAGGATTCACTCGATCTATCCTGTCTGTACCTTATATATGCTTCCTTCTTTTTCTTAACCAAACCCTCAATTTCTTTAGTCATCCAGCATTCCCTATACCTACCAGCCTTTCTTTTCACCCTGACAGGAATATACTTTTTCTGGATACTCTTATGTCATTTCTGAAGGCTTCCCATTTTCCAGCCGTCCCTTTACCTGCGAACATCTGCCCCCAATCAGCTTTCGAAAATTCTTGCCTAATACCATCAAAATTGGTCTTTCTCCAATTTAGAACTTCAACCTTTAGATCTGGTCTATCCTTTTCCATCATTATTTTAGAATTATGGTCGCTGGCCCCAAAGTGCTCCCCCACTGACACCTCAGTCACCTGCCCTGCCTTATTTCCCAAGAGTAGGTCAGGTTTTGCACCTTTTCTAGTAGGTACACCCACATACTGAATCAGAAAATTGTCTTGTACACACTTAACAAATTCTTCTCCATCTGAACCCTTAACACTATGGCAGTCCCAGTCTATGTTTGGAAAGTTCAAATCCCCTACCATAACCACCTTATTATTCTTACAGATAACGGAGATCTCCTTACAAGAATATCCTCCCTCAGCACAGCTGTAATGCTATCCCTTATCAAAAATGCCACTCCCCCTCCTCTCTTGCCGCCCTTTCTGTCCTTCCTGTAGCATTTGTATCCTGGAACATTAAGCTGCCAGTCCTGCCCATCCCTGAGCCATGTTTCTGTAATTGCTATGATATCCCAGTCCCATGTTCCTAACCATGCCCTGAGTTCATCTGCCTTCCCTGTTAGGCCCCTTGCATTGAAATAAATGCAGTTTAATTTATTAGTCCTACCTTTTCCCTGACTGTTTGACTCATTTCTGCTCTCAACTGTACCAGTCTCAGATTGACCTCTTTCCTCACTATTTCCCTGTTCCCACCCCACCCCCACCCCCACCTTACTTGTTTAAATCCTCCCGAGCAGCTCTAGTAAATTTCCCAGCCAGTATTAGTCCCCTTCCAATTTAGTTCAAAAATAATTCAGACCTTTTAAAACATCCACACAATTGAATGGTTTTGGCCCCAACACTACATCACCTATGGTACTTTTTATCTAATTAATACAATCAATAAATCACCCATGTTCCAATTGATTAATTTACATGTACACCCCTTTAAGGGTAATACAAGAACATGAAAGGTGAGGAGAGGTAGCGAGAGAAGGAGGGGATTAAATATCAAAAATGGATTTGGAATTTTATTCTTTTCACTAAATGAAGTGTTAACAGCCATTTTTCATTGACATTAACAAGGCGTCATCAAAGTGACAGATATGTGTGTGATTCTGCTGCAGTTAACAGTTAAGCTCATTAGCTGTTAAATTTGTCAGAAATAATAAGAAAATCTGTCAATTACAAGGCTTGCTAACAATGCTCACTTCACATTTCTCAGACAAGCTTCAATACCACAAAATAGATCTTAATGACAGAAATTTGCTGTAATTGCACAAAAGCTTTTTGGATAATGACGACCTGGAGAGAAATATTTTCTCAAAAATGCTCAGACAAGGTCTTTTCCCTGGGGTGGGGGAGTCCAGAACTAGACGGCATAGGTTCAGGGTGAGAGGGGAAAGATATAAAAGGGACCTAAGGAACAACGTTTCTCATGCAGAGAGTGGTGGATGTATGGAATGAGCTGCCAGAGGAAGTAGTGAAGGCTGGTACAATTTAAAAAGCATCTGGATGGGTATATAAGTAAGGATTTAGAGGGACATGGGACAAGTGCTGGCAAATAGAACTAGCTTATGATTTGGAGATGCTGGTGTTGGACTGGGGTGCACAAAGTTAAAAATCGCACAACACCAGGTTATAGTCCAACAGATTTAATTGGAAGCACACTAGCTTTTGGAGCGCCGCCTGTCACAACCACCTGATGAAGGAGCAGTGCTCCGAAAGCTAGTGCTTCCAATTAAACCTGTTGGACTATAACCTGGTGTTGTGTGATTTTTAACTTGGAACTAGATTAGGTTGGGATATCTGGGTGGCATGGACGAGTTGGACTGAAGGGTCTGTTTCCGTGCTGTATATCTCTAATTCACTATGATTCTATAAGTCTCTTCCGTCCTGGGTGTACAGGAGTTCAGGTGGCCACCCAGACAAAAGGAAGAATCTCATTCCAGTTTCAGTCGCAGATTGACCTCAGCTAGGATCAATGGTTCCCCTCCTTCTTGGATACTAACAGGATAAAAACTTTCATAGAATCATAGAGTCATACAGCACAGAAACAGGCTCTTCAGTCTAATTTGTCCATGCTGACCAGGTTTCCGAAACCGAACGAGTCCCATTTCAGAACATAAAGTATACTTAAAGGTTGTAGTAAATTCTTTAGTAACATCTGTCACCCAAAAGTTGTCCTTGCCCAGCTCCAGCATGTCTCACTCAGCCTTCATACCACTCTGCTTTCTTATGAGAAGTTGCCTTTTGGGGAAATGTTGAGCAGGTTGGGCTTGTACTCATTAGACTTCACCGGCCGAAGGAGCAGCGCTCCGAAAGCTTGTGAATTCAAATAAACCTGTTGGATCATAACCTGGTATTGTGTGACTTCGGACCTTGTACCTTGGAGTTCAGGAGAATGAACGGTGACCCAGGACTGCTCTACCGAACCAGATGACCAGCGTGCAGGCCACTGAAAGTGAGACATACGATCCTTTACTCGCTCCCAGAACCTGTTCTACTCAGAACAGCTGTGGAGGCAAAGTCTAAGTGTTCAACTATAGAAACTATCACAGTTCTGAATTTCAGAACTTCAAGATTTCAACATCTTCACTTTGTAAGAGAAGCATCAAGTAGGTCAGGCCCACAACAACATTAGAGACTGAAACAGAAATTGCTGGAAAAGCTTAGCAGGTCTGATAGCATCTGTGGAGAAAAACCAGAGTAACGTTTCAGGTCGAGTGACCCTTCCTGTTCTGAAGGATCACAGATGCTGCCAGACCTGCCGAGCTTTTCCAGCAATTCCTGTTTTTGCTTGTGATTTACAGTATCCAGAGTGCTTTCCATGTAAGATTCTGTTAATCCATTTTTTAGATTAGAATCAGTCAGAACATTGGGGCACAGACAACCTCACACAGGGTACCTCACACCTTCAATGCATTATCTGGGCCGACATGACACCTTTTGTTAAAGTTCTCTTGAGAATGTAACTTTCAAAAAAGTTCTGTGATTTACTGATCTCACTTTCAGCTTCTTATATACAGAAGAACCTCAATTATCTGAACAAGATGGGCAGGCACTATTTTGTTCGGATAATTGATTATTCGGTTTATTGATTTACTCTGGGGCTCGGGATTTTCTGTGAGATCTGCTCGCCTTTCAGGACATTAGGCAGCAGCACACTGCGTGCAAGTCCCCACCCCCTGCCCACCCACCCAAACCCTGTCCTTGTTGCAACATCCTTGTAGGAGCCCATCTCTTAGCACAGGACACAATGAGCATAACTCATTTGGAGTTCCATCATGGCCATTGCTACCTTGGACCTCATGACCCCAAAATTTCAGTAGCGAGCCATTCTGGGGTCCCAACCCCCACTTTGAGAAGTTAGGTAACTGAGTTAGTCATCCAGAAAGCCTGGATGTGAGTTCAAATCCCACCACGACAGGTATGGAGTGCAGAGTCAGTTATTTAAATCAATCTGAAATAGAGGAAAACTCATATCTGAGAAAGGATATGAGTCACTGGACCTGAAGCAATGAGTCGGATTTCTCTTCACAGATGCTGCCAGACCTGCTGAGATTTTCCAGCAATTTCTGTTTTTGTTGTTGTTGTAGAGAAAAGTTAACACCAGTTATTGTGATCTTTGATTGCTGTCAAATGCAACTAATTCCCTAATTCCCCTAACACTGGTAATCTGTTGTTAGCTCCTCTGGTTTACATGTGACTCCAGACCCACAGATTCTTAACTGACCTCTGCAATGACCCAGTAAGACAGTCCGATGTTTAGAAGGCAGTTTCCAATAACTAGGTAAAAACAATGACTGCAGATGCTGGAAACCAGCTTTTAGATCAGAGTGGTGTTGGAAAAGCACAGCAGTTCAGGCAGCATCCGAGGAGCAGGAAAATTGACATTTCGAGCAAAAGCCCTTCATCAGGAATACAGTTTCCAATAACTAGTCAACCAAAGTTGGGGCTGGGCAATAAATGTTGGTTTTATCAGTAATGCTCATATTGAAGAATGAATAAAAACAAGTGAGATAGGGAGCAATGACTAGGCAAGGATTTTGTGAAACATCAGTGTATCTAAACTCTTCATCTTCAGTCAAGGTTCTGTACACATGAGAAAAAAAAGGCTAATTTTCTTTTCTTTACAGAAGCATTGCGAATGCAAGTTCTCTCTCATACACTCACACATACACTCCCACACTCACACGCACACACGCACCCTCTCACAGACTCATACCCCTTTATACTCACACACTTACACATACTCTCTCATAACACCACCTCCCCCCCCCCCCCCCACCGGTCTCTCACACACACACACACACATATAAGGATGTGGGGTGAATTTGTACTTGCAGAATTGCTTTTTATTTTGCTCAAAAACTGCATGAATCCATGTAAGATTCTGTTAATCCATTTTTTAGATTAGAATCAGTCTGAACATTAGGGCACAGACAGCCTCACACAGGGCATCTCACACCTTCAATGCATTAGATTAGATTACTTATAGTGTGGAAACAACAAGTCCACACTGCCCCGCCAAAGCGCAACCCACCCATATCCCTACATTTACCCTTTTCCTAACACCACGGGCAATTTAGCATGGCCAATTTACCTGACCTGCACATCTTTGGACTGTGGGAGGAAACCGGAGCACCGGGAGGAAACCTGCACCGACACGGGGAGAACGTGCAAACTCCACACAGTCAGTCGCCTGAGGCGGGAATTGACCTGGGTCTCTGGTGCTGTGTGGCAGCAGTGTTAACCACTGTGCCACCGTGCCGCCCACGGTGGGCATTATCTGGGCCGACATGACACCTATCGTTAAAGTTCTCTTGAGAATGTAACTTTCAAAAAAGTTCTGTGATTTACATAAAAAGAACTGAAACCAACGTGTTCATTCTAAAAGATGAGAGGCTTAACAAACCATTCAGGTCTTTTTCAATATATAATTTCAGTTACATCACACTGTAAACTTGTGCTATAAATTCTGCGCCTTATGATCTTATACTCCACAACCACCTGATGAAGGAGCAGTACTGTGAAAGCTAGTGTTTCCAAATAAACCTGTTGGACTATAATTTGGTGTTGTGTGATTTTTAACATTGCGAATGTTAATTTCAATGAAAAGAATTTATCACACAAGAAACAGCTCAATTGCAAACTCCTCTGGTGTCAGATTCAAATCATCTTACAGTGGGAAACCTTTTCACTCCACTAAATGCCTATCAAGCTGACAGAAGAGGTCTGTTTAATGATTCACAACTGGACCAAAGAGCAGTTAAGATTGAATGGTTCTCACTATTTTTTCACTGTATACAACTTCATGCTGGGTTCCCAACAAGATGCCAATTGGCCTGTTCCCAACACTAATAAAGCATCACAAGGTTCTTCCTTGGAGCATTATCAAGCAAACGTTGACATTGTAGTGATTATAACAAGGTCAGGACCAGGAGGACACCATATGAAAACTGTAAACTTGTAAACGGTGTGGGAGCAAAATATGCCTGACTCCTCATAGAATCCCAACAGAATTCAGACAGTGTGGAAACAGGCCATTTGGCCCAACAAGTCCACACCGACCCTCTGAAGAGTAACCCACCCAGATCCATTCCCCTACCCTATTACTCTACATTTACCCCTGACTAATCCACCTAACCTAACACATCCCAGGACACTATGGACAATTTAGCATGGCCAATTCACCTAACCTGCACATCTTTAGATTGTGGGAGAAAACCAGAGCACCCAGAGGAAACACATGCAGACACAGGGAGAGTGTGCAAACTCCTCGACTGCCTTTCTGACTATTCAGGAAGCCATGGGTTCTCTCTCTCCATCAAGCATGGAAAATACCTCAGAATCTGAGATGGACACAGCAGATATCACTAACGTGATGCCTTTGCCACTTGACGAGCTGAATGAATTCCTTCCCCACTGAAATAACAACACACAGACTCAATCACCAAGTCACCCTTTATTTGCACGTAGTGAATCCTAGTCACAGCTCCAGCTCCGTCAGAGCCAGCTCTCAGAGGGAACAGAATCTCTGATGTCCCTGTTTATATCTGTTAGCCTGGGCTCCCTGATTAGATCAGATTAACAGCCCCAATCAGGGAACTCATATTCTATGAGGTTCACCTGGCTGACCTCACTACAATCAAAACAGACATCAAGGCAGAAAAGAAGAAACTAAGACTGGTGGTCAAAGACCTGGATAAAGAGATAGTTATTAGAAGCATCTTAGTGGAGGAGAAGTTGAGAGGCAGAGATGGTCAGGAATGGAATTTCAGAGTCTAAGGCCCAGGCAGCTGAAGGCTTTGCTGTCCAGATGTTAATCACATCTGAGATGCGCAAAAGTTCAGAATTGGAGGTTCCCAGAGATCAAGACATTTTATACTTGCTAATAAAGCCAACAATTAGGAGTTACAAATGGTCTGGTACTATTGAGCAGTCTTTACTAAGCTATAACCAGTTCAATAATGCCATTTTGATTCTGTCAGAGAAATCAAGCTCCTGACCTCATTATAGCTTTGGTCTCAATATGCTCAATGGAACTGAATTCCCTAGACTGAGATGACAGGCAGGGTTTGTTTGAGTTTGATATAAACCTAGAGTCAATGAGAATCAGTGGGAAAACCTTTTTTAGCTACCCAGGAAGATGGGTTTGTGGTTGTTGGAAACTGGATCCCAGTTTCCATTCCTGACCATCTCTTCCTCTCAACTTCTCCTCCACTAAGATGCTTCTAATAACTATCTCTTTATCCAGGTCTTTGACCACCAGTCTTAGTTTCTCCTTTTCTGCCTTGATGTCTGTTGCGATTGTAGTGAGGTCAGCCAGGTGAACCTCATAGGACATCCCTGCAGGAGTTCATCAGGGGAATGTCTTAGGCCCAACCAGCTGCTTCATCAATGATCTTCCCTCCATCGTAAGGTCAGAGATGTGGATCTTCACTGATGCTTACACAATACTCTGTACCCCTTGCAATTCCTTAGATAAAGAAACAGTCTGGAAGTACATAGAGCAAAACACAGACAGCAATAACTGAGGCTGATAACCAGCAAGGAACATTCACCCCACCAAAGTGCCAGGCAATGACCAGGCATTCTGTCAGAATGAATCCATTGACATTGCATGGTGTTCCCATCTCTGATCAACAGCCTGGGGTTTATCATTGACCAGAAGCCTAAGTGGACAAGCTATATAGTTACTGAGGCTGCAAGAAAAGGTCAGGGGCTGAGAAGTTTATAGCGAAAGAATTCTGTTTCCTGACTGTGCAAAGGCAGTCCACATCCACAAAGCACTGGTGAGAGGTGTGATGGAATATTCTCCACTTGCTTGGATAAATGCAGCTCTGACAGCACTCAGAAAGGTCAACACCATCCAGGACAAACAATCTGCTTGATTGGCACCCATCTATAAACTTAAATAGTTACTCCTTCAATCAGTGATGCACAGTAGCAGCATGTGCACTTTCTACAAGATGCACTGCAATAACACATCTGGGCTCTTTTGACCACTCTGTCTAAACTCAAACCCTGCTACCACCTAGAAAAACAAGGATGCCATATGCATCAGAACACCATGAGCTATACGCTTCTATCCAGGCCAGATCCCGTCCCAACTCTGAACTATATCACTGTTCCCTCACTGTTACTGCATGGGAATTCCTCGTAATACCTTCCTAAAAGCATTGTGCGTTTCTTATATCACATGGACCTCAGCAGCTGAGAGGTGGCTCCCCATCACCTTCTCACAAACAATTAGGGATGGATAATATATTCAGAGAAATCTCAATTATCCAGCATTCGATTATCCGAATATCAGATCATCCAGCAAGATCGCAAGGTCCTGATGCTTGGCTAAACTACGTTATCCGGCATTCGATTATCCAGAATTCGATTAACTGAACAAAATACTTCCCCTCAACCTGTATCCTTCCGATAATCTAGGTTCCTCTGTACTGGCCCAGCCAGTGATTCCCACATCCTGTGATCCCGCTAAAGAAACACAAGTTCTTTTTTAACCATAAACATTTGCTAAGTGAAAGCCAATATGTTTGCTGTCCTTCAATTCTATCCTCAATAATCAGATATTTCATAACATACATTTTCCATAGCTTTATCAATTACATATCAGAATGTGTTTTATGTGCAAAAGGATTCATGTGTTTGGGAATGGGTGAGCCACTCCCCAGGCCTCAGCGAGGTTCGAAAATCATGTTTCTAATCCAACAGGGAAGCCTCTATCGGTATTTATTTTCAGGCGAGCTTAGTTCTAGCACTTTTCCAAGAGCAGCTGCATTCTGATCCCTTCTGGCAATTTGCCTGGTGAGAATGCTGTCATCCAGAAATGAGTCAGAAGTCACATGACACCAGATTATAGGCCAACAGGTTTATTTGAAATCACACAAGCTTTCAGAGCACAGTCCTTCTGTCATGACAGCACAGTACTGATATTGACTTTATAAATACTTTACACATTGTCACCTTCAGAGACGTATTATCTGACATTCCACTCACACCAGCTATCAGATCTTTTGATCTCTCTCTCAAGTCAGCTGGTGTCATGTGACTTTGCCCACTCCAGTCCAACATTGGCACCTCCACATAATCGTGGGCAGCACGGTGGCACAGTGGTTAGCACTGCTGCCTCACAGCGCCAGAGACCTGGGTTCAATTCCCGACTCAGGCGACTGACTGTGTGGAGTTTGCACATTCTCTCCGTGTCTGCGTGGGTTTCCTCCGGGTGCTCCGGTTTCCTCCCACAGTCCAAAGATGTGCAGGTTAGGTGAATTGGCCATGCTAAATTGCCCGTAGTGTTAGGTAAAGGGGTAAATGTAGGGGAATGGGTGGGTGGCGGGTCAGTATGGACTTGTTGGGCCGAAGGGCCTGTTTCCACACTGTAAGTAATCTAATCTAATCCAGGAATGAATCAGAGATAGGTCCCCAGATTCTCTGAAGTCTCCCTATAGAATTGATTAAGTGCAATGACTCAACTCTCAATCTGCATTTTTAAAAATCTTTTCATGGGATGGGGGTGTCACTGTCGCTTTCTTGCCCATGTGCTTGCTTGTGGCTTTTTAGACCACATTAGAAGGTTGTTACAAGTCAACCACTGGAGTTGCATATGGACCAGATGTGGTAAGGATAGCAAGTTGCCTCCTTTAAAGGACATCAGTGAACCAGATGGGATTTCCTGTTTATCTCACCTTTCTTTTAATATCCAAAAATGTTGTTGCACACAACTGGAATATTGTGACACACCTTTATGACAATCATATCCTTTGTGTTTATAGGTAGGGACACTCTCGCTTTACCACAAAGGCCTTTGTTCACCCTTCATAACTATTTTCAAATCTACCTGTGCACAGCAGGTGGACCTTGAACCCAGGCCCCTTGGCTCAGAGGCAGCAGCACTACCATTGCATCTCAAGCACCCAGTTCTGCATGCACAACTGAATGACTTTTCCCACCAACAAAGTATCACTGTGCTATCAGATTTTTTGTAGCTACTATTCACCACCCTTAAGAATACATATGGTCAATTCCATAATTCCATGCAAAGCCCATTATTGGAACCAGGTGTGTGTGGGGAGGTGGGGGGGGGGGGGGGGGGGGGGGTTCTACACAGAATTGAATGCCTTTCAACCACCAGAATCACCATGACTATTTTTTAATCTTGTTTCTAATCAAGGTTAAAAGTGAGAGATGTTATTTCATACCCGTAAAGCGAGAGGGACTTTTGAACCCAGGTTTCTCAGTCCAGGGGTAGGGCCATGTGAGGGCCCCTTGACCATTTTTGTAACTAGTAACCACCAGCAGTAAAAATACCTATGGTATCCAATTGAGTATTCACAAGGAGAGCCCATTATGGGCAATGCAAACTATCAAAGATGAACCAGCTGCTTTTATCCCCCTCAAAATGTAACTTGTTTTTTCTCATCAGCCTGTTCATAGCTCCAAAATACACCTCTGGAGCAAATGAGACTTGACCTCATGCCTCCTAGCTCAGAGGTTAGGACACTACTACTGCACCACAAGAGGGCTTCTTAACCCACGCAGACACAGGGAGAATATGCAAACTCCACACAGTCACATCTAATATTGGAATTGAACCCAGGTCCCTGCACTATACCTCAACATGGGAGAGGTTTGCTGCCACCATTAGCTTTAAATATCTGGAGGACCTGCTTGGTCTGATATTGCCAAAGAATACCACTTCCCACTGGCTCACGACAGCAATCAACGTAGTCAAAGACCCCTCCCACCACGGTTGTACTCTCTTCTTCCCTCTTCCATCAGGCAGAAGGTATAAAAGTTTGAATGCATGTACAAGTCGACTCAAGAACAACTTCTTCCCTGCTGTTATCAGACTTTTGAATGGATGTCTCAAATGTTCATTCTGATCTCTTTCTTTCGGCACCTTCTCTGCGACAGTAACACTATATTCTGCACTCTGTTCTGCTACCCTGATGCATTTTGTACGGTAAGCTCTGCCTGTATACATGCAAAACAACAATTTTCACTGTATCTCAGTATATGTGGTAACAATAAATTAAACTCAAACTCACTTTCTAGTCTAACTAGAAGTGTTTTGGTATTAGCAAGATAAGGCCAATTGCATGTTAGCCACTAATATGTTACGTTGCCATGATTGACATTATTACACAGAAGCTGAGGAGAACTTGGATGTTAGGTCTTAGTCCTGCTGCCTGAACTGTTGCGTGTGGTGGCTCAGTGGTTAGCATTGCTACCTCCCAGTGCTAGGGATCTGGGTTCAATTCCAATCTTGGGCAACTGCCTGTGTGGAGTTTACACATTCGCCCTGTGTCTGTGTGGGTTCCCTCCAGGTGCTCTGGTTTTCTCCCACAGTCAAAGATGTGCAGGTTAGGTGTATTGGTCGTGCTAAATTGCCTGTAGTGTTAGGTGGATTATAAGGGGGCGGGTTTCTCTCTGGAGGATCACTGTTGACTTTTTGGGCCGAAGGGCCTGTTTCCACACGGTAGGTAATTTAACCATTTGACATTGTCACACTGAGCAGCACTTATGGGAGTCCTCAATGCTACCCCTTTTAGACTCTCACACAGCAGGCTTGTCAAGATTGAGATGGGAATTCTGAAAGGCATAATATTACCAACTGAACAGACAATTCAGGTCATGGGACAGAAGATGGTGCATGTATAAATGGAAGATGTGATGGCCTGGTGATACTGTTACTAGTCCAGAGAGTGAAGTAATACTTCAGGGGACCTGGGTTCACTGCCTATTTTAGCAGATGCTGAAACCGAAGTACTTTCTTTATTTTTAAAAACAAAAGATTAGAATTATAGGTCTAAGAATGTTGGTGAAACCATTGTTGATTGAAATCTGTGTCCTTACCTTACTTCCTTTGGCCTGTGAGTGACTCCAGATCCACAGCAATGCCCTCTCAATTGGCTTAGCAAGACGTTCAGTTGTATT
Organism: Chiloscyllium punctatum; assembly: GCF_047496795.1. Classification (NCBI taxonomy): domain Eukaryota; kingdom Metazoa; phylum Chordata; class Chondrichthyes; order Orectolobiformes; family Hemiscylliidae; genus Chiloscyllium; species Chiloscyllium punctatum. Next base: position 51,488,791 of record NC_092783.1, read on the forward strand.
AATTGCTTAAAAAGCATCAAAAAAGAAATGAAACCAGATGCACCACTGCAAAGGACAATGGTGAACTCAGCCCTATCGAACCTGCAAAGTCCTCTTTACTAACGTAGTGTTCCAGTAGCTTCACAGGTTGATCAAACAACAGCCTGACAGAATCAAACCTTCCAGACAATACCATCAGCATCATCTCTGGGTATGTCTTGAGGTATTAGCAGAGGTGTTGTAGCACAGTAATACACATTCGGAAGGGAGTTGTCACCATTATCTCCAGAAACCACATGGCATCAGCTCAAACACGGGCAAGGAGGCTGCCTGCAGATTATCCGCCAATGAAGCAATACTCCTCCATATTGAGCACCACCTGAAGGAAAGATTGAGGGTAGCAAGCTTGCACAATACATTATGGGTGGAGGACTTCAATATCCATGACCAAATGTGACTCAGCAGCATCAGCACTGATATGTGATGGCTGATGAAGGAACAAAAAGAGGGTAACACATATTCAACCTCATCCTCACATCTGCCAGTCACAGACACATCTATCCATGGCAGTATCAGAAGCAGGGATCAACGCACAGTCTTTGTGGAACTAAAATCCAGTCTCCACATTGAGAATACTCTCCATCATGTTGTGTGGCGCTATCAGCATGCTAAATGGGACTGACTTCGAACAGATCTAGCAACTCAAGACTTGGCATCCATGGGGTGCGATGGGCCATTAATAGCAGCAGAACTGTACGCCAACACAATCTCCAGCCTCATGGTCTGGCATACCCCATTCTACCATTACTGTCAGATCTCTGGTTTAATGAAGATCACACAGGGAGTTTGACCAAGTGTGGCATTAAGGAGACCCAACCAAACTGAAGTCAATAGGATTCAGAGGAAATACTCTCCACTGGTTGGAGCCATATCTGGAGCACAGGAAGGTGGTGGTGATTGTTGGAGGTCAGTCACCTCAACTCCAGTACATCGCTGCAGGAGTTCTTCAGGGTAGTGACCTAGGCCCAACCATCTTCAGCTACTTAATTAATGATCTTCCCTCCACCATAGGATCAGAAGTGGGAATGTTCTCCAGTGATTACGCAGTGTTCAGCACCAAATCCTTAGTCCCTGAAGCAGTCCATGTCCAAATGCAGCGAGACTTGGGTGATATCTGGGCTTAGGCTGGCAAAAGGCAAGTAATATTCACACCCTACATAGCAATTACCAACTCCAGCAACAAAGAATGGAACCATTTCTTCTTAACATTCAGTGACATTACCATTACTGAATGTCCCACTATCAACATCCTGGATATTACCTTTGACCAGAATCTGAACTGGACTAGCCACATAAATATGGTGGCTACCAGAGTAGGACAAAGGTTAGGAATTCTGCAATGGATAACTCAACTTCTGTGTCGCAAAATCTACATGGCACAAGTCAGGATTGTAATCAAACACTCCCACTTGCCTGGATTAACATACTTCCAATAACATCCAAGTTGTTTGGCACCAGGACAAAGCAGCTGCTTAATTATCACCACATCCACAAACACCCATTCCCTTTACCACCATCGCTCAGTAGTAGCAGATGCACTGCAGAAACTCACTAAGGCTCCTTAGACAGCAGATTCCAAACCCATGCCTCAATCACCTGGAAGGGCAAAGTAGCAGGCACATGGGAACACCACCACCTACAAATTCCCTTCCAAACTGCTCAATCATCCTGACTTGGAAATGTATTGCTGTTCCTTCAATGTCACTCGGCCGAAACTGTGTACATTAGGTTAATTGGCCATGCTAAATTGCCCCACGGTGTCAAGCAATGTGCAGACTGGGTGGGTTAGCCATGGGAATTGTGGGTTACAGGGATGGGTTGGGCCTGGGTGGGATGTTGTTCAAAGGTTTAGTGTAGGTTTAGCTAACTGCACTGTAGGGATTCTATGAAACACTTGGATATGGTACGGTCAGTGCAGATTACCCAGCAGTCTCTTCAGCCATATTCAAGCACTTAGGACTCAAGTGGAATTTCATCATCCTTGATCCTGAGAAGACTGCCACACAAGTGAGCATTTCTCTTGGTGCTGAGAATCCTCTGGCATCCCAGCTAACTGGTTATCGCCAGAATGAGAATGTGGGCTGTTTAACCCTGGAGGTCAACTACAGTTCCAACTCCACTCAATACCCAATTTTCTACCCAATTTGGAATAATTAAATGTGGAAACCTCAGTTCATGTTTTAGCTTTCCTTCCCACCCTGGGTGGAGTAGGGAAACGGAGTGTGGCTAATTGTGGGGCTACTCCTGTACTGGATCATCACAATTCAGTATTCAAATTAGCACAATAGTTGCACATGAATGTTCAAACTAGGAGCACAAGTAGGCTATTCAGCCCATCGAGCCTGTTCCACCCTTTAATAAGTTGATGCCTAACCTGTTTGTTTAAAATTCCACACTTCCATCTCCTCTTGATATTTTTTGATTCACTTGCTGAAGAAGAATAATCTATCTGCAGCTACCTTGTAAATATTCAATGATACATCAGTGAGTCTGAAGATCATTCACAGTCTAAAACTTAGGGCCAGACCATTCAGGAGAGATATTAGGAAGCACTTGCACAAACAAAGGCTGGTACATGCATAGAACTCACTCCTACAAATGGTGGTTGATGCTAGATCAGTTGTTAATTTTAAATCTGAGATTTATAAATTGTTGTAAAGCAAAAGGTGTTGAGTTATATGGGCCAAAGGCAGGTATGTGGAGTTAGATCACAAATCAACCATGATCTCATTGGTGGAACAGGTTTGATGGGTTGAATGACCTCCCCCTGTTCCAATGAAGCCGCCTCCTATTCCTATGAGGCCTCCCATCAAGTACTTTTTGAGGCAGAGAGTTCCAAAGTTGCAGCAGCCTTTGAAAGAAAAGAATTCTCCTCAGCTTTAACCTAAAAGCATGACTTTTAAATTTAACTGACAAACCTGTTGGTATTCTTTGAAGAGGTGACAAGTAGGTTAGACCAGGGAAACCCAGTGGATGTGGTCTATCTAGACTTCCAAAAGGCCTTTGATAAGGTGCCACACAGGAGGCTGCTAAGCAAGGTGAGGGCCCATGGTGTTCGAGGTGAGCTACTGGGATGGATTGAGGATTGGCTGTCTGACAGAAGGCAGAGAGTTGGGATAAAAGGTTCTTTTTCAGAATGGCAGCTGGTGATGAGCAGTGTCCTGCAGGGTTCAGTGTTGGGGCCACAGCTGTTCGCATTATATATTAATGATCTGGATGAAGGGACTGGGGGCATTCTAGTGAAGTTTGCCGATGATACGAAGATAGGTGGACAGGCAGGTAGTACTGAGGAAGTGGGGAGGCTGCAGAAGGATCTAGACTGTTTGGGAGAGTGGTCCAGGAAATGGCTGATGAAATTCAACGTGAACAAATGCGAGGTCTTGCACTTTGGCAAAAAGAATAAAAGCATAGACTACTTTCTAAACGGTGAGAAAATTCGTAAAGCCAAAGTACAAAGGGATCTGGGAGTGCTAGTCGAGGATTCTCTAAAGGTCAACATGCAGGTTGAGTCTGTGATTAAGAAAGCGAATGCAATGTTGTCACTTATCTCAAGAGGGTTGGAATATAAAAACACCGTTGTGCTACTGAGACTTTATAAAGCTCTGGTTAGGCCCCATTTGGAGTACTGTGTCCAGTTTTGGTCCCCACACCTCAGGAAGGAAATACTGGCACTGGAACGTGTCCAGCAGAGATTCACACGGATGGTCCCTGGAATGGTAGGTCTAACATATGAGGAACGGCTGAGGATCCTGGGATTGTATTCATTGGAGTTTAGAAGATTAAGGGGAGACTTAATAGAGACGTACAAGATAATACATGGCTTGGAAAGGGTGGATGCTAGGAAATTGTTTCCGTTAGGTGAGGAGACTAGGACCCGTGGACACAGCCTTAGAATTAGAGGGGGTAAATTCAGAACAGAAATGCGGAGACATTTCTTCAGCCAGAGAGTGGTGGGTCTGTGGAACTCATTGCCGCAGAGTGCAGTGGAGGCCGGGACGCTAAATGTCTTCAAGGCAGAGATTGATAGATTCTTGTTGTCTCGGGGAATTAAGGGCTACGGGGAGAATGCGGGTAAGTGGAGTTGACTCGATGGGCCGAATGGCCTTACTTCCACTCCTATGTCTTATGGTCTTATGGTCTTAAACCAGTGCTCCTAGTTCCAAACTTACAAGAGGAAAAATCCTCTTCACGACCACCATGACAAGACCATTCAAAATATTGTGCAGCTTAATCAAGTCAGCCCTGATTGCTCTGACTTCAATTGCTTTGTTATTCAGCACTATACTCAGGTCTGCATTTACCCACAAATCCATTCATCTTGAAAACCACACTTGATTTTAAAACATTGGATCAATTTCCTCCCCTTCCCCATTAGGCTGATAGAGTGAACTGTGCACCATGTAAATACAGATTTGGAAAAGGCTCATCATTCTGACCCAGCACTTTGTCCTGGAACTAAGTTAACACCAAGTATCCGCTTTTCGTCAACAATCTGTGACATCTCCTCTCACCTTTCATTAACACATGTAATTGTCAGAAGTTTACTAGGCTTGATCCTGGTGTTGGCAGGGGACCGTTTTATTAATTTGTTTGCAGGATGGGAGTGTCTCTAGCTAGGCCAGCATATATTGCTCATCTGAAATTGTCCTCAAGTAGGTGTGGGGATGTAATTAATTGCATGTAAGTAATCAGATACAACTTACATTAGCCGGTTAGAAGCTGATGTGGTCCTGCTTTGGGGACTCGGAAGATTGGCTCAGACTCACTGCAGAATTCCCAGTCTCTGATCTGGTCTTGCAGCAATGGTCCACTTTGGTTTCTGATCGATGGTAACCCGTAGGTTGTTGATACAGGGTGACCCAGTGACGATAATGCCATTGAACATCAAGGTTAGCTTCTCTCTTATCTGAGATGGCTATTGCAAGACAATTGTGTGGCATTTAAACAGGCATTGGATAGGCATATGGAGGATAGTGAGCTAGTGTAAGTTAGGTGGGCTTGGATTGGCGCAACATCGAGGGCCAAAGGACCTGTACTTTTCTATGTATTTTTCTATGTTCTATGAATGTTACTTGCCACATATCAGCTCAAACCTAGATATTATCCAGGTATTGCTGTATGTGAAGACAAATTGAACATCCTCACCTTTGACGTTACAATGGAGGGAAGGTCACTGATGAAGCAACTGAAGATGGTTGGGCCTCGGACATTGCCCTGAGGAACTCCCACAGAGATGTCCTGGAGCTCAGATACTTGACATCTGAAAAACTCTTAACTGGTTATAGTCATTGTTAGCTCAAAGGAAGCTCAGGAATTCAGCTCTTCAGTCCATGTTTGATTCATGGCTGTAATGAGGTCAGGAGCTGAGTGGTCCTAATCAAGGGTTCTGGACAGAGTAAATAGGGAGAAACTGATCCCACTCGTAAAAGGATTAAGAACAACAGGAAACAGTTTTAAAATAATTGGTGAAAGAAGTCAAAGAAACACTAGACAAAAAACTTTTCCATGTGGTTAGTGATAAGCATGTGGATTCTACTGCCTACGAACAAGGTGGAGGCAATTTCAATTGAGACATTCAAAAGTGGGTTAAAATGTAGTTGAAATGGAGCAACATGTAGGATTACAGGGAGATAGAGGAGAATGGCATTAAGTGATTAAACTATAGCCAAAAGAGTCAAATAGCATAGAAACAGACCCTTCAGTAGGAGTCATCCACATTAACCAGACAACCCAAACTTATCTAGTCCCATTTATAGAGTCATAGAGATGTACAGCACAGAAACAGACTCTTTGGTTGAACTCATCCATGCCAACTGGATATCCTGCATTAATCTAATCCCATTTGCCAGCATTTGACCCATATCTCTCTAAACCCTTCCTATTCACATACCAATCCAGATGCCTTTTAAATGTTGTAATTGTGTCAGCCTCCACCACTTCATCTGGTAGTTTATTACATACACGCACCCTCTGTGTGAAAAAGTTGCCACTTAGGTCCGTTTTAAATCTTTCCCTGAAGCTTTGGACTCCCCTACCCTGGGGTAAAAGACTATAGCTACTCACCTTATCCATGTCCCTCATGATTTTATAAACCTCTGTAAGGTTACACCTCAGTCTCCGATGCTCTAGGGAAATTAGCACCAGTCTATTCAACCTCTCTCTATAGCTCAAATCCTCCAGTCCCAGCAAGATCCTTGTAAATCTTTTCTGAACCCTTTCAGATTTCACAACATCTTTCTGAGAGTAGGGAGATCAGAATTGAACACAGTATTCCAAAAGTGGCCTAACCAATGTCCTGTACAGGTGCATCTCCGATACTCAATGCACTAACCAATGAAGGCAAGCATGCCAAATGCCTTCTTCACCACCCTATCTGCAACTCCACTTTCAAAGAACTGTGCACCTATACCCGAAATTTCTTTGTTCGACAATACTCCCCAGTGCCCTACAATTAACTGTATTAATGCTGGCCTGATTTGTCTTACATTAATGCATTACCTCACATTTATAAAAATGGAATTCCATATGCCACTCCTCGGCCCATTATCCCATCTGATCAAGGTTCCGTTGCACTCTGAGATGATAGTTGCAACCTTACTAAGCGTACCTACAAGGTAAAAACAATGACTGCAGATGCTGAAAACCAATTACTGGATTAGTGGTGCTGGAAGAGCACAGCAGTTCAGGCAGCATCCAACGAGCAGCGAAATCGACGTTTCAGGCAAAAGCCCTTCATCAGGAATAAAGGCAGTGAGCCTGAAGCATGGAGAGATAAGCTAGAGGAGGGTGGGGGTGGGGAGAGAGTAGCATAGAGTACAATGGGTGAGTGGGGGAGGAGATGAAGGTGATAGGTCAAAGAGGAGAGGGTGGAGTGGATAGGTGGAAAAGAAGATGGGCAGGTCGGACAAGTCAAGGAGACAGTAACTGAGCTGGAAGTTTGAAACTAGGATGAGGTGGGGGAAGGGGAAATGTGGAAGCTGTTGAAGTCCACATTGATGCCCTGGGGTTGAAGTGTTCCGAGGCGGAAGATGAGGCGTTCTTCCTCCAGGCGTCTGGTGGTGAGGGAGCGGCGGTGAAGGAGGCCCAGGACCTCCATGTCCTCGGCAGAGTGGGAGGGGGAGTTGAAATGTTGGGCCACAGGGTGGTTTGGTTGATTGGTGCGGGTGTCTCGGAGATGTTCCCTAAAGCGCTCTGCTAGGAGGCGCCCAGTCTCCCCAATGTAGAGGAGACCACATCGGGAGCAACGGATACAATAAATGATATTGGTGGATGTGCAGGTGAAACTTTGATGGATGTGGAAGGCTCCTTTAGGGCCTTGGATAGAGGTGAGGGAGGAGGTGTGGGCACAGGTTTTACAGTTCCTGCGGTGGCAGGGGAAAGTGCCAGAATGGGAGAGTGGGTCGTAGGGGGGTGTGGACCTGACCAGGTAGTCACGGAGGGAACGGTCTTTGCGGAAGGCGGAAAGGGGTGGGGAGGGAAATATATCCCTGGTGGTGGGGTCTGTTTGGAGGTGGAGGAAATGTCAGTGGATGCCAGTGCAGACATGAACCAAGACTCCTCTTTCTGTCCTTTGGGTAATAGAACAAAGCAAGTGCTTGCAGATATATGCAACTAATAATTCCATAATGGTTGTTGTGAAGAGAATCAGGAATAGGACAAGCACACTGAATCCTCATGTGAAGGATAAGCGTTGGTTTTTAACCTACTAAGGTGACTGAAAAATAGGAAGCTTCTGTTGCATTAATGAATCGTGCTTTGTAGAATGTTGATCCCTGTTGACATTTTGCACCTGTGGGGTGACAGTTGACAACTAGATATATTTTACTTCAAAATTGAGGTACCTTGTGTACTGAGAGCAACAATGTTTTCATCGTCCAATCATGTACCTCATGATACATTTACAGTGCAAATTCTCTGAAAATATTCACAGATGTTGTTTCTCATGCTACGGCACACTCAAGAAAAGAGTTTAAATTGTTTGGGATGTAAGTAATGTAGAGGCCTTTAAAGAAATTCTTCCTGCAAGACTACTTTATCCCATTGCAAAAAGTGATAAGATCTCTGTTAAATGAAAAGGAAAGATGTGTTTTTGGTAAAGTGCGAGGCAAGATGTGAAGGAAGTTGCTCAAGCAGTAAGTGCTCTATTGGTCTAGAATTAATTTCTTGACAGATTCAACAATAACTTTCAAATGGAATTGGGTGGATACACGGAGGAAGGTTTGCAGGAGGATGGCGAGAGGGCTAGCAGGACATGATAGGTCAAATGGGTTCCCTTTGCTGTATCAATCTCCCTGTGTTCCCTTGAAGTAAAGGGGATGCTTGCTACAGAATGGCGCCGGTGGGAGGAATCTGGGTGTGGAGCCTTTTAACAAGAGGAAGCTTTTGAGCTGTGAGTACCTCACAGTTTTGACTGGACAATAAGCTCTCCTGCGCCTGTCCCACAGGCATTTTGGGAGGATTTGCAGGTTGATAATCAACCTGTTTGACCCCATAATGAATATCCTTGACTGACAGCTGCTGCCTCAGAGACATGGACACAACTCACTGCACCATGAGCTATCCATTGCTTTTATTGCTGTTAAGTGCCAAAGCAAATTCTGAAAACATCCAGTACTCACACATATGTACGCAATCACCATTGATTCATTTGTCCTGTAACCACCAATGTTTACTTTCTTCTGAGGAAAAAGCTAATGAGTGCCAATTTCCATGGAGTGTTCAGAATCTACTGCTGTAATCTCCCAGAGAGTACAATAATTTGAAGTTTTTCATTTGGTCATTCACAGGATGTGGGTGTCTCTGATTCCACCAGCATTTATTGTCCAACTCTAATTGCCCTTGAGTGGTTGATGGTGAGCTGCTTGAACCACTGTAGTCCATGTGGTGTAGGGGCACCCATAGCACTGTTAAGGAAGGGGGTTCCTGGGTATTGATCGAGCGACAGTGAAGAAACAGTGCAATGGTTCCAAGTCAAGACGGTGTATGGTTTGCAGGAAATGCTATGGCAACTCCAAGGATACTTATTACATGTTTAAAACAGGAAATTTATCATTCGCCTATTAAGTATAGAGAGATGCTTCAGAGCATGTTATTAATCATGGATTGACAACTAACAGGAGAGAAAATGCCAAGGATCTTCGAAAAGAAAGATATGAATTTGTTTAAAGTTTTTCACAACCTCAAGATTTCTCAAAGTACTTTCTAACCAATTTAGTACCTAGTGAAGTTTGGCGACTATCATCATGTGGCAATCAATTTGCACACAGCGAGTTCCCATAAAAAGGAACATAGCAATGAGAATACTTTATTGCTGTTGATCCAGAGACAAATATTGGCCAGAAATGATGCCCTTTTAGATCCACCTCCAAAAGCAGAAAGGATCTTGATTTGCCATCCCATCCAGAAAACTGAACTCTCAACAGTACAACATACCTTCATCACAAACATTAGGAGAGCAGGCAGTCCCCACTTTATGAGCGTCTGACTTATCAATTCTCATACTTACAAATGAGATCCCATACAGGAGTGTATTAATATTAATTTTAAAGATCTGACTTGCAAATATTTTCTAGTATTTATGAACAGCTATTTTAGTTCTGAAGAGTGGCTGCACCTAAAATGTTAACTCTGCTTTCTCTTCATTGTTTTTCCAGCAAAATATGTTTCTATGACAGCTGTTTTTTATTGTGTTTCAACTTGCGTACAAATCGACTTACGAACATAGTCAAGAATGAAACTAATTCATAACCTGGGGACTCCCTGTATCAGCTTAGAATCTTGTGTTTAAAGTAGGGATGAAGTTTGGGACAGTGCCAGTATTAGGTAGGAGGAGCAGCTACTGATGTTTAAGTACAGAGACCAGGAAATGAGATATAGGCTGATATGTGCAGGGTCATAGGATGTGGAACCTGATGCAAGAAGGAATATTGTGAGAGAATTTAGCCAGGACAGAAATAGATTCTCAACTGCATGAGAAACCACAGAACTTGAAATAATTAGTTCAAACTATTAATCCAACGTCGGACCAAGTATCAAGTTCCTGATGTAATCAGATTTTCTTTGTAATTTACATAAAAGAGGCAAAAGTAATCTTGTACAAAAATAATTTAAAATGCTTCCAAATGAGTCATTGCTGCAGTTGGAATGACTGGTGATGCAGCTTTGTTGTATAAAAACATGACAGTAACCAAAGCGACTAAACAAACGCAGGCAACAATACTGAGTTCAATTTAAATGACAAATTAAGATAAATACTGATTTGATTTGATGACTGCAATTAGATTACCACAATGCTGTTGCTATGACGTTTTGTACGCTTCAGTAAGTATTGCAAAATATGACTTGGAAGAGCCATGCAATGGAATTTTGCCTCTTTCACATGTGTCACTGGCTGGCTAGCATTTATTAGGAGGAATTGAGGACTGCAGGTGCTGGAGGTTAGACTCGAAGAGTGCGGCGCTGGAAAAGCACAGCCAGTCAGGTAGCATCCGAATCAGGAGAAGAACTTATGCTCAAAACAGCAACTCTCCTGTTTCGAATCTGGCTATCATTTATTGCCCACCCCTTATTACCCTAGAGAAGGTGGGAGTGAGTGTCCTTCTTGAACTGCTGCAGTCCATGTGCTGTATGTAAACCCACAATGCCCTCGAGAAGGGAATTCCAGGATGTTGGCCCAGTGACACTGAAGTAACAACAATACATTTCCAAGATTTCTTATATAAAATTCTAAGTATATTTCTGCTTAACTATAACCTTATGACCACCTGCCTTTTCTCCCATTCGCATTTCCAAGAATCAGGCAAATTATTCCACTGGGTCCACCGTCATGGCCAAAACTCCACAGTCATTTACCATTGCCTTCAGTAGGATGGCTGACCAGGAAACCCACCCATTCTTTTTGCCTGGCAACAGTCAAAATGGAATGGATTTCAGGCTGGCAAGTGACTAGTTTGGTTGGGGTACTAATGAGCCTCCCACAAACAAGAAAGACCTGTCATGGGATTCAAATCCAGAGCTTCTAGCCCAGAGAAAGGGACATTGCCACTGCACCCCAAAACCTCGGCTGTGGCATCATCCAGAAATTTAAAGATGTTCAGCCCCAAACAATCTGGCTGTTCTTTTGGTGTGGTTTGAATTATGTCTCCTAAGTAACAGCATTTAATGAAATGGTTGCGATGTCTCCTGAGAATTTCATCGGGCAGAGGTGACAATCAAAGATAATGGGGTTTAACGTCATTCATAGAATATGCCCTGGAGAAAGTGAGGACTGCGGACGCTGGAAGTCAGAGTCTAGAGTGTGGTGATGGAAAAGCACAGCAGGTCAGGTAGCATCCAAGGAGCAGGAGAGCGATGATTCAGGCATAAGCCCTTCATCAGGAATGAGGAAAGGCTTATTCCTGATGAAGGGCTTATGCCCAAAATGTCAATTCTCCTGCTCCTCAGATGCTACCTAACTAGCAGTGCTTTTTCAGCACCACACTCTCAACATAATACGTGTCCAGCAAGCATGAGGGAACAGGTAGAGCCAGCATGCCAACCTGCATTTATATAGTCCCTGTAACATACTACAATGTCCTAACAGTGCTACATTCCAGAGGCATATTCACTTACTATAGAGAGAGAGAGAGATGGTTGTTGGTGAGGGCCACATGCCTCAGGTGAGGGGCAAGTTTGAGAAGGCAGACCCTCCATGGTGACCTAGCCATGACAAGAATTGAACCCATGCTGTTGGCATATTGCAAACCTGCTGTCCAGCCAACTGAGCTAACCGATCCCCATGTTAAGCCACATATTGGTCACAATTTCATTGCAGCCAATGGAAGGGATATCAAGGCATCTTAAAAGGAGGAGAGGGAGGTAGAGAAGTTTAGGAAGGGAATTCCCTAGTTTAGCATCTATATAGTTGAAAGAACAGCCATCACAGGCAGGGAGAAGAAAATGATGGAAGCAAAAGTGACATGATTGGGAACAATATAGATTTCTCAGGTGTTTGTAAAGATGGAGAAGATTGCAAAGTTGGGGTGGTCAAAAGTGATGGGATTATCAGTCTTTCTGGTTTCAGAAAGATAATCTACCAACTGTTACATTGGGCACTGGATGGTTAAGATAGAATGTTTCTACCCATGTTCCTCTCTACCTTTTAAATAAATAATACAGTTGAACAGCTAAACCAAATTGAACCAAATCAGAAAGCAGTCCCTAGGAGGCACTGTAACAAAAGTCAGATCACCATGGAAACTGACAGCATTTTAAATAAAAATGAGGTGTTCGTGAGTTTGGCGGTGGAGGAGGCAAAGGATATGCAAGTTTTCAGCCTCTTCCACCGCCAAATCCTAGCCACCCGACAACTAGAGGAAGAACCCCTCATCTTCCGCCTTGGGACCCTCCAACCACACAACATCAATGTTGATTTCACCAGTTTCCTCATTTCCCCTCACCCCACCTTATCCCAGATCCAACCCTCCAACTAGGCTCTGCCCTCTTGACCTGCCCTACCTGCCCATTCTCCTTCCCAGCTATCTGCTCCACCCTACTCTATGACCAATCACCATCTCCCCCCACCTTCATCAACCTATCACATTCCTAGCTACCTTCCCCCAGTCCCACCCCCCCACCCTTTTATCTCTCAGCCCCCTTGCCACCTCCCCCCCACCCCCACCCTCCTTTTCCGTCCATATAAATTGAACAGGCAAGGACTCTGGCTGTTTTCCCTGGAGCATTGGAGGCTGGGGGCTGACCTTATAGAGGTTTATAAAATCATGAGGGACATGGATAAGGTAAGTAGACAAGGTCTTTTCTTTGGGGTGGGAGAGACCAGAGCTAGAGGGCATAGGTTTACGGTGTGAGGGACAAGATATAAAAGAGACCAAAGGGGCAATTTCTTTCATGCAGAGGGTGGTGTGTGTATGGAATGAGCTGCCAGAGGAAGTGGTGCAGGCTGGTACAATTACAACATTTTAAATGGATCTGGATGGGTATATGAATAGGAAGGGTTTGGAGGGATATGAGCCAAGTGCTGGCAAATGCGATTAGATTAATTTAGGATAGCTGGTCGGCACGGATGAGTTGGACCAAAGTGTCTGTTTCCATGCTGTACATCTCTATGACTCTGTGATTATCTGAATAGAAATAAACAAGCAGGGTTACAGTGAAAAGGTTGGGAGAATGCCACTAAATCCAAATGCTCACTCAGACAGCCAGGTATGGACTTGAATAGGCTGAATGGCCCCCTGTGCTGTAATAATTTTGAGACTGCAAAAAAGACACCACCGACAGTGTGGCACTCCACTGGCAGGGTCCGCCTTGAATTTTGTCCTTTCTGAAGAGTCACTGGGCTTCAACTATTAACTCTGCTCTCTGCCCACAGGCAAAAGTGAGGATTCCTGATGAAGGGCTTTTGCCCAAAACGTCGATTTCCCTGCTCCTCGGATGCTACCTGCCCTGCTGTGCTTTTCCAGCACCACTCTAATCTAGTCTCTTGCCCAGAAGTGCTATCAGGGTTTCTCCAGCAACATGTTACATTTTTTGTGTGTGTGTGAGAGAGAAAGAGATGGTGGCAATGAGGGGTGGGCAGTGCTCTGGAATGGGAGGGAGAGAGAGGGTGTGAGATAGCACTGCAGTTCTTTTTCCATTCAAACAGAAACTACACTTCCTCCAGAGCACTGCGGTTGGCAGAGAGAGAGATAGAGAGCTGCGTCTGCACAGAACTGCAGGAGTCCCAGTCTGCCACTACTCACTAGGGAGGAGAAAGAGGAGGTAGGGGGTGGGGGGGGGGAGGTTTGTTTTATTATTACGTTGGAAGGGGAGATGAAAAATACAAAAGGCAAGATTAAAGTCACCCTGATCATCCTGCTAGTTCTGCTGTCTGTGTTTCTAATCTTTCTGAGCGCTTTGTTGATCAGGACCTACACGTTCAGCGCAGCCGGCAACCAGGACCGCAGCTCCTTTGACACAGTTGTGGCAGGTTTTGCAGCAAACTTCAGCAAGACCGAGAGGACACGACTTCTGGACAATCTGAAAGGGGCACTTCGCATCCCCACTGTGAACCGCGGCGCCACCGACTTTGACAGCTCCTCCCTGGAAGAGTTTGGAAACTTTCTGCCTAAAGGTACCTTGTACTGCTCTGAGCTCGCATGAAGTTGACTTTGAGGGTTACTGAGTCCGGATCCAGTGGATTCCTGGTTAAGGTTTTCTCAGTGTAGGGTTGCTTTTTCTTTTGGGGGCGTCGCTGGGCGAGGAATTTCAGAGATTTCCTCGCTGCCATGGGTGGGTGGGTGGGTTTGCAAGTTACAATAGCCTCCTAAGTTAATGCACTTCAAGGACAACAGAGTACAATGGGGAGTTATAGCCTCGCAATAAATTGAATTTTTGACATTGGTCACTGGCCATAATCTAGTCACATTGTCATTATTAATGAGTTTAGCTTTAAATTCCAGAGTTTTTATCAATTCAATTCAAATTCCAGTTGCTGGCACAGTTGGATTAGAATCTGTGTCCCCAGAATAATAGCCCCTGGAAGGCTGATCCAGTTACTTAAACAGCCATCTCTCCCTCAGTCTTTTTTTTTGCTCAAATTGGAACCTCTGGGATCATTTCTGAGTGCAAGAGCTCATAAATAAGTTAAGGTCAGCGTGTAAAGTAAGAAAAATTGAATTGCTTACACCTTTGTGCAAGGCATTATGCTGATGGTAGGTGTTTTAAATATTTGATTATGTTGGGAAAATGTAATTGAATGTATGACTGGGGCGGACGTCTGACTGGGTGCCAGCTGCAAACATGAATATGCACAATTACAAGTATAATTGTAGATTATGGGCAGAGCAGAGACTAATTATACTTTGCTAAGACAATGTTTAATGTAATGATAATGCTCAATGTTTTTTTTTACATGCTCTGGCTGACTCATGCTGGGTTTGGTTGAACTGACATCCAACCAAACCTCACATGACAGCCATCACAATGAGTCCATGTCCCCAGTCCCTTAATTTCCATGTCACAATTTCCTAAAGCAGTGACCAGGACCCTGTGGGATTAAGCTCCAAGGCAGCATTGGCCAAGCCTTCACTTTCCCCTTCTCTAATGGTGTCTCCTCCTCTCCCAACCTCACCACCCACCCAGGTGTTGTGACTGTTTTCAAACCTCGAAATGGAGCCACAAAGGGAAAACATTTGGGAAAGGCTGCTGTAACTGGAAATTGCTAAGAGTTTCTCAATCATCCTATGTTGGTGCATTTAGTGTTTTCAAAATCTTAGCTAACTGGTGTCAGAGAACAGATCTTTCGTGCTCTCTGTGAAGCTCTACGCCAGCAGCAGGTTCTTTTCTCATCTGCTGTTCCTTTCGATCACATTATTCAACTTTCGTGCAACACATTTTTCTAAAATGGGATGCCCACCAGGTTCTTGGCTTGCGCTCTATCACTAATGGACATCAGTAACTGGCCTGGGAGAGAGCATAAGTCAACTACTATGGAGAAGATTATAAAGCAGAAAATCAGAGGAAGTATTTAATAACACAATAAGTTGCTAAGCAATATGAAAGGAAAATTACAAAAAACATTATAATAACAAAATATTAAATTGGGAGAGATTCTAACAATAATTTCTAAGGACATTTCTAGGCAGCTATTCAATGAAGTACCTAGGAATAGTTAAGTACCAATAAGAATAGGGTCCATAATACCATTCCAATACTATTGGACAGCATAGAAACAATTCCTCTGCTTTACAACAGACATATTTGCGGAGCCAGTGCCTGTGTATTTCTGGCAGCTTCTGTGGAGAGGAAACTGTAAACATTTCAGGGCTTCAGAACTTGAAAGGTCACTGGACTATTTTCTCTCCACAGATGCCAGACCTATTGAGTTTCTCCAACAACTATTGTTTTTATTTCAGATCTCCAGCCTCCGTGGGTCTTTGTTTTATTTTATTTCTGTTTGCTAAAATCCAACAGGAATTTAAGCACCTCTGAGCTATTGCAGTGAACCATTCAGCTCAATTGTTGTAGAGTGAAATCCTTGACCCGTCCTTCCTTCAACACAAATGGTCCCAATTCAATTTCCAACAAACCTCTGCAATGCCACACTCCTTTCCCTGCCACAATGTCTGATTGTTCCATTTTCTGATTGATTTTCACTGCCATTTCCAACTCCGTACTAATATTCTTTTTTACTATTTCAATTCTGTGACAGCACAAAGTATCTGTACCTCGGCACACACTACCTAATATAGTGCCGAGAGGTGACCTTACAAATTTTTCACTGCACTCAATAGAGTGCATGTGACAGTAAAGGCTATTCTATTCTATTTCATCAGATGCTGCTGCCTCAGTCCCCAATAGATTCTGATCCATTCGGGTGGAAGCCAGGCATAACCAATCAAGCAAGAATCCCTTTCAGAAAAGCAGGTGTAAAGATGTAGAAGTCTTTTACGGATTAGAAGATGATGGAGGAGAAATCTCCATCTGTGAAAGGCAGGAAAATATCTTATAAACAACATTAAAATAGGGGGAAATTGTGTCCATTTGGTAGGTTTGAAATCGTTAAAGGTTATGGCCATGCAGAAGTACCATGCTATAGTTAGAATAGACTTTTAGGGTAAATTAACCAACACTATCATTAAAATTGTTCTTATTTTACACTGACAGCATTTTGAATTCAGTTTTTGACTACTTGCATTCATTTGAAAAACACATGCTGATTTAGCTCATCTGTGATCATCCAATGAGGCAGTGTGGTTTTATTTTCTGCAAACGTTATTAAATTACACAAAACATACCCAATCATCACGCTTTCCCCTGTCACTCAGCTGAAACTTATAGGACCTATTTATTACCGACTAGCTTCTTCTTGAAAACTCGTCAGGTATCTGTACTTTGTTGATGAATGTAGATCTTACATGATATTACAAGTAAATTTTAAGCAATTGTTTATTTAGACATTATTAAATTTCTAATTGATTAGATTCACTACAGTGTGGAATTAGGCTATTTGGCCCAACCAGTGCACACCAACCCACCCACCCAGACGTATTTCCCTCTGACTAATGCACCTAACACTATGGCAATTTAGCATGGCCAATCCATCTGACTTGCACATCTTTGGACTGTGGGAGGAAACCGGAGCACCCACAGGAAACCCTGCAGACATGGGGAGAATGTGCAAACTCCACACAGACAGTCACCCAAGGCTGGAATCAAACCCAGGTCCCATTCCAGCCTTTTATTTGGGTTTTTCTGTCACTGCAAATAAGCTGTTACTATTTTAATGTACAAATAATGTCAGGAACATGAAGGGGGAGAGAGAATGAAATTTTAAGCAGGAAGTCAGTCAATAGTCAACACAAAAGGCAGAACAAACTTGGTCTCATGCTAAATGGGCAAGGTGAATATAGGAGAAGCTTTATGGATGTGATATAATTGGATTTCTAAAAGGCATTTCATAAGGTGTCACATCAAAGGTCACCACACAAAGTAACATCTCATGTGGTATGTAATGACATTAACACCAGATAGTAGATTGTTTAGCTAATAAGAAGGGGTGCAGTTGAGAAACTGGGCTATGTTCAAGTTGGCAAGCTTTAGTATGCCACAAGGAGTAGTATTGATGCCTCAGCTACAGACATTTCCAACTTAATGAGCAATAAATTATGGCAATAGTCATCGCGTGAACTAATAACAAAATTGAATGACTTGGATGAAGGGACTGAATTGATAATACTGACATTAGCAGGTGACACAAAGGTAACTAAGAAGTATGTTATCATGAGCACATAGTCTCTGTGAAGGGATTTGGACAGGTTAACTCACAGGCAAAACATTGGCAGGCAGAGCAAAATGTGGAATGCAGCAAGCACACAAAAACAGAATGTTATTTATATTGAGCAAGATTGTACATAGGGATCTGGGTGTCCTCTTACATGAATCACAAAGGTGCAGCAAGGATTAGGAAGGCACATGGAATGATGCCATTTATTAACGGGGAAATTGAGGATAAAAGTGGGAGAATGTTACTACAGTTGCACTGGAACTTGGTGAAGGAACATCAGAAGTACTATGTACAGTGGTCTTTTTCCTTGAGAAGAATATATTTTCATTATAATGGGGGTAATATTGTTCAGTGAAGGTTAATTCAACTGACTCTTGGCATGATGGGGATATCTGATGAGGAAAATGTGAGCAGTTTGAATCCATACTGATGAGGGTTTAGAAGAATGAAAAGTTTTTTTTGAAACAATAAAATCCTGAGGAGACTTGATGGAGTTAAGGTATCCCCTTATGGATCCGGCTAAAATTCGGAGTAAAGGTTTAAAAATTAGAGATCCCTTTCTTTTAAGACTGTGATGAGGAACTACATTTTCTGAGGTTCACTAGTCTATGGAAATCTCTTCCTCGGTGAGCAGGGGAAGCTTATAATATGTTGGAGCCTGTAGCCAGAGATACCGAAAATAGGCGGTCAAGTGTATGGTTGGCACACAGTGTGTTGAACTCACTAATTTGCGATGACAGTATTCTGTATTCCAGCAAAGTGTGAAGGAATTCTTTCCTCCAGTCTTCTTCCCATCATTCATGGTCCACCTTCCATCTGAAGAAGACATCTTCCTAACAAGAATTTCCCTCTATGTCTCCAAACACTTGTTAATATAATTTAATTCTAGGGCTCAAAGTGGCCCCAAAGTCAATCACTTGTTTGAAGTATTCTAACCAATGCGTACAGGTCAGGTACCCCAGAACACTGGATGGTCACCTTTCCTGTCCATCCCCTCAGCTTGAGGTCACATTTTAGTTTACCTTGTGCTGATATTGAATGTATTCAAAACTGAGTGAGTTAGAGCTTTGATTACCAAAAAAGCCAAGGGTTATGGGCATGCAGACAAGAAAATGGAGATGGGTGTTTGGGAATTCATGAAAAGGAAATAATTTTTAACAATCCAGTTGGAGTTTAGTGAGATTGTAGAAGAGTTAAGGTATACATTTGATATATATTTTGATTATCAGAAGGTGTCTTATAAATCTGCAGGCAAGAGGTTGGTAAACAAAATTCATACACAAGGGATTTGGGGAAATGTCCTGATATGGATTGAGAACTGGTTAATGGACAAAAAAGTGGGAAGTCTGAATAAATGGGCCATTTTCACATTGGCATGTCATGACAACTGGTACTATATCTCAAGGATTGTTGCAGGGGTCCCAGCTATTCAGAGTCTTAGTCAATGATTTGGATGTGGGGAAGAAATGTAACATTTCCAGTCTTGCAGATGATACACAACGAGATGAGAGGGTGAGTTGTGAGAAGAATATGAAGACACTTGCAGGGGATTTGGAGAGTCTAAGTGAATGAGCAAAATTCTGGCTGATGGAATACAATGTGGAGAAACATGAGGTTATCCACTTCGGTAAAAAAATAAAAATATGCAAATGGAGAGAGACTGGGAAGTGTTGAACTTCAAAGGGACTTGGGTGTCCTTGTTCATGAGTTATTGAAAGTTAACATACAAGTGCAACAGACAAATAAGTAAGCAAATGATATGCTGGACTTGTTACAAGTGGATTTAAGGATAGGACGGCAACTACGTAAACAACAGAAAGAACTGTAGATACTGGAAATCAGAAGCAAAAGCAGAAATTGCTGGAAAACTCAGCTGGCCTAGCAGCATCTGTGGAGAGAAACCAGAGTTAACATTTTGGATCTAGTGACACATCTTCAGAACACTTCTGAAGGGTCACTGGACTCAAAGCATTAACTCGAATTTCACTGCAATTATGTAGATCCTTGGTGAGACTACACCGAAAGTATTGTAAGCAATTTTTCTCTGTTTCCCTAAAGAAAAACAGACTTGCCATAGAAGGAAAGCAACAAAGGTTCACCAAATAATGTCTGGGATGGAGGAACTGTCCCATGCAAAAATATTAAATAGATTGGGCCTTTAATTCTCTGGAGTTGAGAAGAGCGAGGTGATTTTATTCTAGTATGTCGAGATCTTACAGGACTCAACATGGTAGATGCAGGAAGGATACCTCCCCCACCTTCCGCCCCCCCCCCCCCCCCCCCCCCCCCCCCCCCGCCACCCATCCCCGGTTTGGGGTGATCTACAATCAAGTGCCAAAGTCTCAGATAAGGGGTAGCCCATTTGGGACTGATGAGGAATTTCTTCACTCAGGGTGGTGAATCTTTGGAATTGTCTAGCCCAGAGGGCTTGCAAGACTTACTTGTTGACTATGAGATAAAAATGTCTACATGTTAAAGAACATTAGGAATACACGGATGGTGCAGGAAAATAATGTTGAAGTCAAAGATCAGCTATAGTCTCACTGAATAGTGGAGTGCGTTCAAAGGTTTGAATAGCCTACTCTTGCATTACTTTGTAATATTCAAATGTTAAGGCCTGAATCAGATCAGTCATTATTCTTTTGATCATGGGGCAGAGGGCTCAATGTTACAAATTATCTATTTCCCTTCCTAATTTTTATGTTCAATTTTTTTTGTCCATTCCAAAGAAACTCCGATAGGTGATGGATGTTGATTAAATTTAATGCACAGGTCTGGTCTGTATACAAGGAGGCCAAGTCCATGTAGAACAAACGCTGACCCCGACGTAACAAGTCTATGTAATGCAACAAGCATTACCCCATATAGTGTACAGCCCCACTTTTCTTTCAGTAAATCTATTTGTTGTCATGTAACATCGTAAGGATGTATAGAAATCATGAGCTTTTTTGAAGTTTTCACTAGTTTTTCAAACTGGCAGGTATGGGAATGTTTTATACCTCTCCTAACCCAAAGCTCATGTGATAGAACATTTTGTTTCAGCAAGGCTTTCTGTTTGCATAATTTGAAGTTTTCCACTTGAAGCGTGAACATGAAAAATCATGGAAAGTGTTTGACATATTTTTACCAGCTGGTTTTAGTAAATTGACATCCTTTTGACTAAACATTGAAATTTTTGAACAACAAAGAAAAGCAGATAGAGACGCCAAAAGAGGTCCTGATCAAATTTGATTATGCTTTGTTTAGACTGTACTTGTAATACAAAACTCATCTCTGCTGGCCGGAATCTAGAGAGTATTCAAATCTCTGGAGTTAGTGCCGAGGGGCAGTACAAGGTCTGATCAGCCGAATCTGCTCTGAGTCATGAAGGAAGACTGGAGGGGCAGTTATTGGGAGCACTGGGGGAGGAGAGAATCATGCAGCTTTGATTTGCATGTTTTTGGACGTAGAACAATAAGTTGGATAAGTTTTGCCTTGTATCCTTGAATCCTGCACGTAGTTTGCAAGTGGCTGTCCAGGCTGCTTCCCCCCCAAAAAAATTAGAGCCATAGAGTTTTTAGAGGAGAGACAGAGACTCTTCGACCCATCTGTGATCAAGCATCCATTGATTCAAATACCATTTTCCAGCACGATAGCTTTGTACCCCTGTAACAATTAGTAAAACAGTATGCGAATGGAAATGTAACATGGATAGAATGCTGCACAAATTCTATTCACTTCACCCACTTTGTCTGAGGCTGTTGCTTCCTCTGGAGCCTGTCTGCAGGCATTACAGCTCAGCATTCACTTAGAATCCAGCTCATAAGCAGAAAATCATTTAATTATTCAAGCAATAATTGATGTTTCCATCAGGCAACATCTGACTCTTCCCTCAATGGTGAAATGGGCTCAAGGGGCAGAATAGCCTACTCCTCTGCTCTTCTTTTTATATTCTAAAGTTAAGGCCAGAATCAGATCAGCTCCTGAATAGGGCAGGAAGCTCAAGGTGACAAATTACCTACTCCTGCTCCTAGATTTTGTGTTCAATTTTTTTATCCTTCTCTAGGAGCTATCTAATGGGTGGCACGGTGGCTCAGTGGTTAGCACTGCTGCCTCACAGCACCAGGGTCCCAGGTTCAATTCCAACCTTATGACTATCTGTGTGGAGTTTGCACATTCTCCCCGTGTCTGCATGGGTTTCCTCCAGGTGCTCCAGTTTCCTCCCACAGTCCAAAGATGTGCAGGTCAGGTGAATTGGCCATGCTAAATTGCCCAGAGTGTTAGGTGCATTAGTCAGAGGGAAATGGGACTGGGTGGGTTATTCTTCGAAGGTCGGTGTGGACTTGTTGGGCTGAAGGGCTTGTTTCCACACTGTTCAGAATCTAATCTTTGAAGGTGGTGTGCATTGAACAGAAATATGAAGATGGACCAAATGGTTGTAACTAGGTAAAAACAATGACTGCAGATGCTGGAAACCAAATTCTGGATTAGTGGTGCTGGAAGTGCACAGCAGTTCAGGCAGCATCCAAGGAGCTTTGAAATCGGCGTTTCGGGCAAAAGCCCTTCATCAGGAATAAAGGCAATGAGCCTGAAGTGTGGAGAGATAAGCTAGAGGAGGGTGGGGGTGGGGGTGGGGGTGGGGAGAGAGTAGCATAGAGTACAATGGGTGAGTGGGGGAGGGGATGAAGGTGATAGGTCAGGGAGGAGAGGGTGGAGTGGATAGGCAGGTAGGACAAGTCCGGACAAGTCATGGGGTCAGTGCTGAGCTGGTAGTTTGGAACCAGGGTGAGGTAGGGGAAGGGGAAATGAGGAAACTGTTGAAGTCCATCTTTTCCACCTATCCACTCTACCCTCTCCTCCCTGACCTATCACCTTCATCCCCTCCCCCACTCACCTATTGTACTCCATGCTACTTTCTCCCCACCCCCACCCTCCTCTAGCTTATCTCTCCACGCTTCAGGCTCTCTGCCTTTATTCCTGATGAAGGTCTTTTGCCCGAAACGTCGATTTCGAAGCTCCTTGGATGCTGCCTGAACTGCTGTGCTCTTCCAACACCACTAATCTAAATGGTTATAACTGTCATACGATCTTGTGCCAGGAAGCAGTGTAGATATTTGCCTATTTTTACGATCTTCTGAAGTCCATATTTTGTTAACTGTCCCAAAAGATAATCTCTTTCACTTTCATACTACTTTTGGAACCTCATGCTCTGGAAAGAAACATTCATTTTTCAGAAAAGGCAGCCAAAATAAAAACAAAACTTGATGGAGATTGAAGGGTGGTGTGTTCGAACAAACATTATAATTGGGTGGTGGGTGAGACCCAGCTGTCTTTAATTCCCAGAAGTCTAATCTATTCTATTAAGCAATAACAGTGAATGAGTCTTTGAATGTGCAATTAAAAGGCATAATGTTCTTAGAGTCAAAGAGGTATACAGCATGGTAACATTTGTCCATGTTGACCACATTTTCTCAACTAAACTAACCCTATTTGCCTGCATTTGCTTCATGTGTCTCTAAACCTTTCCTATCCATGTACCTGTCTAAATGTCTTTTAAAGCTGAAAATGTGTTGCTGGAAAAGCATCAGGTCAGGCCACATCCAAGGAGCAGGAGAATTGACGTTTCGGGCATGAGCCCTTCTTCAGGAATGAGGAAAGTGTGCCAAGCAGGCTAAGGTAAAAGGTAGGGAGGAGGGACTTGGGGGATGGGCGTTGGAAATGCGATAGGTGGAAGGAGGTTAAGGTGAGGGTGATGGGGCGGAGTGGGGGTGGGGGCGGAGAGGTCAGGAAGAAGATTGCAGGTTAGGAAGGTGGTGCTGAGTTCGAGGGTTGGGACTGAGACAAGGTGGGGGGAGGGGAATTGAGGAAATTGGAGAAATCTGAGTTCATCCCTTGTGGTTGGAGGGTCTGCAATATCCTCCCAGACGTGGTCGACGATGCCCTCCACCGCATCTCCTCCACTTCCCGCTCCTCCGCCCTTGAGCCCCGCCCCTCCAATCGCCACCAGGACAGAACCCCACTGGTCCTCACCTATCACCCCACCAACCTCCATATACATCGTATCATCCGTCATCATTTCCGCCACCTCCAAACGGACCCCACCACCAGGGATATATTTCCCTCCCCTCCCCTATCAGCATTCCGAAAAGACCACTCCCTCCATGACTCCCTCGTCAGGTCCACACCCCCCACCCAACATAACATCCACTCCCGGCACCTTCCCCTGCAACTGCAAGAAATGCAAAACTTGCGCCCACATCTCACTCCTTACTTCCCCCCAAGGGATCCTTCCATATCCACCACAAATTCATCTGCACCTCCACACGCATCATTTACTGCATCCGCTGCACCCGATGTGGCCTCTTCTATATTGGGGAGACAGGCCGCCTACTTGCGGAACGTTTCAGAGAACACCTCTGGGACACCCGGACCAACCAACCCAACCACCCCGTGGCTCAACACTTCAACTCCCCCTCCCACTCCACCAAGGACATGCAGGTCCTTGGACTCCTCCATCGCCAGACCATAGCAACACGACGGCTGGAGGAAGAGCGCCTCATCTTCCGCCTAGGAACCCTCCAACCACAAGGGATGAACTCAGATTTCTCCACTTTCCTCATTTCCCCTCCCCCCACCTTGTCTCAGTCCCAACCCTCGAATTCAGCACCACCTTCCTAACCTGCAATCTTCTTCCTGACCTCTCCGCCCCCCACCCCCACTCCGGCCTATCACCCTCACCTTAACCTCCCATCACCTATCACATTTCCAACACCCCTCCCCCAAGTCCCTCCTCCCCACCTTTTATCTTAGCCTGCTTGGCACACTTTGCTCATTCCTGAAGAAGGGCTCATGCCCGAAAAATCGATTCTCCTGCTCCTTGGATGCTGCCTGACCTGCTGCGCTTTTCCAGCAACACATTTTCAGCTCTGATCTCCAGCATCTGCAGTCCTCACTTTCTCCGAAATGTCTTTTAAATGTTGTAATTGTACCTGCCTCTACCATGTCCAGTTAACAATGAGTATAAGTGGGGGTCAGTAAATGCCTGCTAGTGAAGGACATTTAAGCAGTGTTACTCTAAAAGAACACAGCTCCAAATAGAAGAAAAGAATATGTAAAGACACAGGTAAATTTGGGAGGAAAATACTTCTTGAACAGGTCTTTTGCATGATCTGGGCTTCGTACAAATAGGTGCTGCTGGTACTATAAAGACACCTCATATTAATTGTTTTGCTGACTTTTCAGCTGCATGAGAAGATTGAGCCTGGAGCTATCAGACAGCACAGGACTGTAAGTCACCAGAGGTGACCAGCACTTTCACTGACTGGAGGGTGGAGAGGCAGCATTTCAGCATCTTGTCACCCTCTCATGTGAGAGTTTCTCGCAATCTGTATCTGACCATGCCTTACCCACCTCTCCTATCATCCCCCTCTGGAGAAATCTGAGTTCATCCCTTGTGGTTGGAGGATTCCTAGGCGGAAGATGAGGCGCTCTTCCTCCAGCCGTCGTGTTGCTATGGTCTGGCGATGGAGGAGTCCAAAGGACCTGCATGTCCTTGGTGGAGTGGGAGGGGGAGTTGAAGTGTTGAGCCACGAGGTGGTTGGGTTAGTTGGTCTGGGTGTCCCAGAGATCTGTGGGTCTGCTCCAATATCTGCAAAGCACCTTGTAACATTTTTCTCCGTGCTGTACGTGAAGATATTGCTAATAATGCAGTTGCTGGAAAAGCTGTGTGCTCGTGCCAAGTTTCCACAGGCTAGACATGTTCCTAATCAGGATTCCAGATGATGTAGGAAACCATTTTGTAGGATTTACTGACGGATGTGTTGAAGTAACATCAAAGAGAGCCTCGGCCAAAGGGTAGCAAAGGAAATTTAAAATGCAGCTCAGGAAGTATCTGTGGGTGGGGTGACACATTATCTTGAAAATGTTACCCTAGGGTTTCCTTAGCTTCTAATTACACATAAATTGGGTAGTGAAGTGAGGAAGAGGAAGTTTACTTACAGCAAATAGTCAAAATGTTGAATAAGTCAACTTCTCAAAACTCTAGAGACATGCTAAATGTCTGATTGTTGCTAAGGTTACTTAGAATTTGCAAAGGAACTATGTTTTGAAACGAACTACATCCTGTAAGTGAACTGAAAGTTACAATTTCAAAAGCAAAGCATTGCAAAATTGTCACTTTTTTTAACTTTATCTATTAATTCCATGAGTATTTATTCTGAAATAAATAAGTGAATTGCCATCGCTTTAACATATTTTATAAATGGAAGTTTAATAATGGTTAACAACTTCTAAACAACCTTTTAGCTTCATAAGTCAAACAAGATAATGGAATGGTTTTCTTCAATATTAAAGATTGATGGATGCTCTGTTAGAACGCAAAGGAACTAAGTCTTTATAAAGGTAAAAGCTTTTATTTATAGACACATTACATAATATACATTTTCAATTACAAAGTTCATATGCTCTTGTATACTTTGTTTTGCAAAATATTAAATACAATTAACAAGTGATATCACTCAAAACAGTACAGTAAAAAAATATCTCAAAGGAAAATTTCAAAGTTTATAGTAGTAATTGGGGTTTGGGTGCTGATGATGAACCACAGTCCCAGTGTATTCACCATAGAATCCCTACAGTGCGGAAAGAGACCATTCAGCCCCTTGAGTCTACACCGACCCTCTGAAGAGCATCACACCCGTCAACCCTATCCCCGTAAACCCACATTTACCTTGGGTAATCCATCAAGCGTTCATAACCCTGGACAATACGGAATAATTTAGTAAGGCCAATGCACCTAACTTGCACATCAATGGACTGTGGGAGGAAACCGGAGCACCCAGTGGAAACCCATGCAGACACAGAGAGAATGTACAAACTCCACACAGAATCAAACCTGGGTCCCTGGCACTTTGTGGCAGCATGCTAGCTACTGAGCCACCATGCTTACCAGAGTACTACCACTCATGACAGATCTCAAGTGTGCCAGGGAGACACTGTCCCCTTTCTAGGGAAACCTCAATGCAAATGTTACCACAGAAGACAGGCGATCAGACCTGGTTCAGGAGCAGACCCATAGGAGGACTTTCCATCGCTTTCTTTTACTGTCTATTCACAGGATGAGAGCATTGTTTGCCCCCAACGCCTCATCTTCACCATGGGCATCCATTCCCTATCTACATCCATCCCCATGGCAAAAGCCTCCAAGCCCTCTGTTTCTTCCTCTCCTGCCAACCCAACCAGTATCCCTCCACTGAAACATTCATTCAATTGGCGGAACTGGTCCTCACCCTCAACAACGTCTCCTTTGAATCCTCCCACTTCCTTCAGACCAAAGGGGTATCCATGGGCACTCACATGGGCCTCAGCCATGCCTGCCTCTTCATAGGATATGTAGAACAGTCCATCTTCCGCAGTTACACTGGTACCATCGTCCACATTTTCCTCCGTTATATCGATGACTGTATCGGCACTACCTCGTGCTCCAACAAGGAGGTTGAACAGTTCATCAACTTCACAAACACCTTCCACCCTGACTTTGAGTTCACCTGGACCATCTTGGACACTTCCCTCCCCTTCCTGGACCTCTCTGTGACTAACACAACATGACATCTACTTCAAATCCACCAACTGCCACAGGTATATGGAACACATCTCCTCCCACCACCCCTCCTGGAAAAATGCTATCCCTTATTCCCAAATCCTCTGCCACCACCATATCTGCTCCCTGGAAGAGCAATTCCATTCCAGGACATCCTAGCTGGCCTTTTATTTCAAGGACCGCAATTTTCCCTCCCTCATGATCAACATGCCCTCCAGTACATCTCCTCCACTTTCCGCACCTCTGCCCTTTAACCCCACTCTTCCAACTGCAAGAGGGATAAAACCCCCTGCTCCTTCCACCCCAGTAATCTTTGGATATGACACATTATCCTCCGCCATTTCCATCACCTACAGTCATGCCCAACCAGCAGAGATATTTCCCTCCATACCCCATTCTGCAGAGACCATTCCCTCCATGACCCTCTTGTTAGGTTCATGCCATCCACCAACCCACCCTCCACTCCCCGGCCCCTTCCCTTGCCGTCGCAAGAAGCGGAAAACCTGCATCCGCACCTCCCCCCTCCCTCCAATACACCAAAAGATCCTTCGACATCTGGCAGAGATTTTCTTGCACATCCAAACACCTCATCTGCTCTGTCCATTGCTCTCGACATGATCTCCTCTACATTGGGGACTCAGGACACCAATTCACAGAATGGTTCAGGGAATATCTCTGGGACACACGCACCAACAATCCCACTGCCCTCTAACTGACCACTTCAACTCCCCTTCCCACTCCTCCAAGCATGTGCAAATCCTGGGCCTCCTGCACCGCTAAATCCAAGCCACCTGATGCCTGGAGGAAGAACACTTCACCTTCCGCCTTGGGACCCTCCAAACACACAGCATCAACGTCGACATCACCAGTTTCCAAATCTCCCCTACCCCCTCATCCCAGATACTACCCTCTAACTCAACTCCGCCCTCTTGACCTGACCTACCTGCACATCTTCCATCCCACTTATCCGCTCCATCCTCCACTCAGACCTATCACCATCACCCCCACCTGCATCCATCTATCACCTTCCCAGCTACCTTCATCCCCATCCCCACACTCACCCTCCTATTAATTTCCTAGCCCCATTTCACCCACTTCCGCCATATTCCTGATGAAGGACTTATGCCCGAAATGTCAACTCTCCTGCTCCTCAGGTTCTGCCTGATCTGCTGTGCTTTTCCAGCGCCACATGTTTCGACATTGCTGGCTAAGCCAGCATTCATTTCCCAGAGGGCAGTTGAGAGTCAACCACGTTGCTATGGGTCTGGGATCACAAGTAGGCCAGAACACTTGTGAGCCAGATGGGTTTTTCTCCAACACTCGGCAACAGTTTCATGGTCATCCTTTGATCTTCAATTCCAAAGTTTAAAAGTTGCATTAAAATTCCACCATTTGCCCTCGTAGGATTCGAACCCAGGTCCCCAAAACATACCCTGGGTGTTGGGATTAATTGCCTCCCACTTTGCAGTGGCCAACAGTCAGGAATGTAGGGCTGAAGTGCAGACAGAACCTGAGCAGGAACCACCTCAACTCGTTATTTAGGAACACAAATGAGGATGAATGTACACATGAGAATAAATACTCAGCATCTGAACACTTTTAAAAATGCAATTGATGTGTAATTAAGATACTTTGCAACGTTAGATTCACTGTATTGTCTCTGAACCTTGGAAGAGGGTTCAAATTTCCCTCTCTGCCAAGATACTTAAGACACATAGATATCCAAGGTCTCTTTGGGTAAGCTGTTTTGAAGTTGCAGACTGTGAAGTTTATTATGCCATTCATATCCATATTAGAACAATCTGTGCTAGCATTCCACCTCAATTTGTCAATGAATTTCATAACATGGCAGAATCACAATCTGATTTCACAGTTGAATGATTAGATTAGGTTCCCTACAGAGTGGGAACTGGCCCTTCGGCCCAACAAGTCCACAATGACCCTTCGAAGAGCAACCCACCCAGACACCCCCTCCCTCTGATTAATGCATCGCAATTTACCATGGCCAATTCACCTGGCCTGCACATCTTTGTGACTGTGGGAGGAAACCCACGCAGACAGGGGGAAGAATGTGCAAACGCCACACAGACAGTTGCCCAAGGCTGGAATCGAGCCTGGGACTTTGGCACTGAGAAGCAGCAACGCTAAACACTGCACCACCATGCCACCAGTGTTCATAGCTAATCAAAACAACCTAGTTTCACTTATGCAATTAAACTTGAAAACATGCAATTTTTCAATGGCAGAATGAAATTGAGGAAACGTGATAAGGTTCACTCTGCCGTCATCTTAATAGAGAACCAGTAAACTGTTTGTAAAGTCTGGAATAACATTATGTTCAAGAGTCCATCCTAGAATTATGAAAGAGATACTTTGTATTGGTTTCTGAAAACAAACTCATTTTACTTTGCTGTCTTCAGATTAGGATTAAATGCACGGAAATAACATCTTTAACTTGCCAATGACTAATTCAGTTTTACAATTCAGAAAATGTAGAAGACAGAAGTATTTATATTTCCTTATTTCTATGAAATAGTTGATGGATCTTCCCAGAATCCTTGCCCTTCCTGCTATTGTATGACGAATTTGCGTAAATGCAACATCCTCAGAATGGTGATAAATCCCAACTGATCGTACTTTACGTGAAGTGAGATGAAAAGTTGCATTCCAGCCCAAACTAGAATTGTTTCCTATTTGGTTACCACCCAAGTGCAGAAGGGAGGTTTCTGTTTCGTGTGGCGTGCTGGTCAGTCTCCTGCGGGAGGTCCTTCACTTGCTGCTCGTCACTGGATGAAGCATTTTATCATCCGGTGATGTTACTGTGAAGATCAACATTGACGTCGATCTGTGAAAAGGACAGGCAATTTGACCAAATGTGGCTAAAAGAGAAGGGATGCAGATGGAATAACAAGAAGCAAGCCAAAGACATTCCAAGGCCAGACATGTTCCAGCAGTAATTACTACTTCTGAGTTGAAACTCCTGAAAACAATTAATAGGGTCCAGTTACAGAGCCCTGTTTTTACTTAATGGGCTCTGCTTGTAACTTAATCAATTGGAAAACACAGGTCATTGACGACTGCTGGTTAATTGATAAAATAAAGCCATCAGTGATTTGGCAATAGGGGAGAGAAATTTAGTTGTGTCTAATGGCACTTTTGGTTTCTGTATCTTTTTTAAAAAAAAATTAGCAGAGCATCGTAGTGCTATTGTGGCGCAGTGGCAGTGTCCCTGAGAAAGACTTGGGTTCAAGTCCCACCTACTCTAGAGTTGTGTAGTGATAGCCCTGAACAGACTAATTAGAAAATATCTAACAGAAACTGCTTTGGTGCAGTGGTAATCTCCCTGCCTCTGAGACAGGATACCTGTGTCAAAGTCCCACCTGCTCCAGAGGTGTGCCAAAACATATCTAAAAAGGATGAATTGGAAGATATTTTAGCAAATCCTTCATTGTAGTATAGCTTATTCTTCTAAAGGAAGGGGGAAGCTAAGTTTTGGATTTGTAATTAAATAAGATTTGGTTTTTTTTTGGAGATTTGACATTCCTCTTTTATATATTTTCTCTTTATCCTCTGAACTGGGGAGATTCTAAATCCTTATTTATATTTTTACTTCTTTTCTTTCTTTTATTTAATATAATGCCACCCCCCAACATTACCGCCAAACAGCGGTAGTGCTTATTTTCCCCAGCATCAATGTTGTGTGTGCTGGTGTAGGACACAGAGGAAAAAACATCATGTGCAGAAAACTTTATTCATTTTCCACCACCAGGTAGAAAGGGAACACCCCGAATGGCAGTGACAATCCCTTCTCAATAATGAGCAATGCTAAGTGATCAAAAAAGTAAAAGGGAGGGCAGGGATTAAATCAAAATAGAGTTGGAGGGGGAAATTAAACACTCCACACCCTGTGGTGCCTCCATAAGATTTGTTTTTAAATAATAAGACATCTGAAAGGACTTTTCATCCAATGAAGTACTTGTATCAGGAATGCAGCAAGATTTTAGCATAACAGGCTCCCACAAACAGCAAACTGATAATGTCCAGACGATCTGTTTCTTTCGTTAGGATAAATATTGGCTATCTCACGGTGTATTGCACCGCTGCTGTGCTTCAAGGGAGTATGTCAAGGACAGACGGGTCAAGGCCTCAGTTTAACATGCTGTCCAAAAGATAACATCTTTATTCATTCATTACTGGAATGTCGGACTTTATCTAAGTTCTGTGCTGGGACTGGAACTCATACCCTAATGTCTCAGAGACAGCAGAATTATTAACCAAGAGGCTCACACTGCATCAAAATATAATGTGTGAATATGTGAGTTATATTAAATTAATAACATTCTTTTCTCTCTCCTTTTCCCACAGAAGGTTTTTTTTCATAAATGTAAGACAGCCACTAATGAGTGCAGTGAAGGTTTTAGGGGGACATCTTTAGCCTTTGAATGTTTAAAATGAGGAACTGGCTTAGTAAAATAGTTGAGGTAAATATGGTGGAAGCACAAGGGGAGCACGCATGAGAAAAGAATAGAATGATTGTGAAGAGTGTCAGATGATGCAGGGTATGAGAAAGCTTGTGTCAGCATCAAGACTAAAGTGAACAACTCGGGCCGAATGGCCTGTTTTGTTCCATACATTCTGTGCGACTCTTCAGAGATTTTACAACGTGACACATTTCTTAAAAACTTGTCAAATTATTGTTAACTCTTAATGGTGAGATTATTTTGGAAGTTTAATGTAATTTGAAGTTTGGGTAATGCCACCAGAAGTGCTAAAAAACGCATTTTCCTTCCATCCCCAAAACATCTACCACCATAGAAGGCGGTTTCCTGACTGTGGTGCTCTTCAGCTAAATGCTTGAAAAATAGCAATGGTCTGAATTTTCATTTTGGAATTTTGTTGTACTTCTCCAATCTTGCAACAAAGCACTGGAGTTTCAATCTGTATTCTAATTGGTGTAAGTGGTTTGGTTATATTATAATATTTTGACTTACCCACTTGGCTAGCTGCAGATTTTGATATGATTCTTAATCTTAGATTCACAGAATGAAGCCTATTCAGCCCACCATTATGATATGAGCTTTTGGACAAAACTCAGCTGCTCTTTCCCCTTATTTACATCTTAATTATAAATTCAGTGCCCTTTCATATCTTAATAGATTTATAAACATATTAAGTTTTTCATGTAAGCTGTACTGCCCTGCTAGAAGAAGGATGTTATTAAACTGGATAGGGCACAAAAGAGATTTACAAGGATGTTACCAAGATTGGAGGGTCTGAATTATAAGGTGAATAGGCTGGGATATTTTTTCTTGGAGTGTAGAAGGCTGAGGGGTGATCTTATAGAGGTTTATAAAATCATGAGCGGTATAGGTAAAATGAATAGCCAAGATAGGGGAATCCAAAACTAGGTGAGAGAGGAAAGATTTAAAAGGGACCTGAGGGGCAAATTTTCACACAGAGGGTGGT
This sequence comes from Chiloscyllium punctatum, assembly GCF_047496795.1. Taxonomy (NCBI): domain Eukaryota; kingdom Metazoa; phylum Chordata; class Chondrichthyes; order Orectolobiformes; family Hemiscylliidae; genus Chiloscyllium; species Chiloscyllium punctatum. Next base: position 51,521,634 of record NC_092783.1, read on the forward strand.
GCATACATGGAACGAGCTGCCAGAGGAAGTGACAGAGGCGAGTACAGTGATAACATTTTAAAGATATTTGGACAGGTACATGGATAGGAAAGCTTTAGAGGGACATGGGCCAAACAAAGTCAACTGGGACTAGTTCAGTTTAGGAAATCTGGTTAGTATAGACAAGTTGGGCCGATGGGCCTGTGTCTGTGCCAAATGCCCCTATACAGATTGTTATGCTATAACGCGCATTTTGCTAATGCAAATTCACTACAATACAATTGATGAACTGAGGACACTGTTTCTGTAGCATTTAAAGTTTGTATTGGTTATAATGTGATTCTGGCCCCATTAGTTTAAATGGTGCTGCTATTACACGATTTTCTTTTAACATGGGTTTGCACAAGAACGTAACTACCGTGTGAAAGCAGAACTGACTGTATTAAAGTATAAATTTATATATTTGTGCTTCATGCCCACTCTGTTGTCAAGACAATTTTATTTACTTTCATTTGGAAATTATGGTTTATTGAGTGATAGCATGTAAGTTAAATTGTGTGTTACTTTCTGAAATAGGCTGTGAGAATCTCATGTCGTTATCAGTTTGCTGTGTGGGTTAACATGACCAAGAGCCATCCTGTTTTATTTAGGTTAAATAGGGGAACATAGGAACATTCACACGTTGAGCCCACTCCGCCATTGTATTGGATCATGACAATAGGGAAGGTGCTGACCTACTGGTATTATCACCAGGCTGTTAATCCAGAGACCCAGTTAATGTCCCATGGAACCAGGTTCAAATCCCACTACAGTAGATGGTGGAATTTGAATTCAATTTTTTAAAAAAATCTGGATCCAAAAGTTTAATGATGACCATTAATTCATGATCAATGGTTGGGGAAAACCGATCAGGTTCACTCATAGCCGTCAGGGAAGGAAACTGCCACCCTTACCTGGTCTGCACTACATGTGACTCCAGACCCACAGCAATATGGTTGACTTTTAACTGCCCTCTGGGATGGACAATAAATGCTAGCCTAGCCAGTGATACCCTCATTCTGTGAATGAACTTTATCGAGAACAAAACTACCTAAATGTGTTGCCGGAGGTGGGGGGGGTGGACGCTTTGGCGAGGGTGCAGGGAGGGTTTGTGGGGATGTTGCCTGGTATGGAGGATGCCAGCTATGAGGAGTGGTTGAGTAGGTGAGGATTGTTTTCATTGGAAGGAGGGAGGTTGGGGAGGCACCTGATTGAGGTCTACAAAATCATGAAGGGTATAGACAGGGTGGATAGAGATAAGCTTTTGCCCAGGGTGAAGGATTTAATAATGAGAGATCACACTTTCAAGGTGAGAGGTAAAAAGTTTAAGGGGGATACACGTGGCAAGTACTTTACATAGAGGGTGGTGGGTGCCTGGAACGTGTTGCCAGCAGAGGTAGTAGAGGCAGGCATGGTAGATTCATTTAAGGTGCATCTGGACAGATGCATGAGTAGGTGGGGAGCAGAGGGATACAAATGCTTAGGAATTGGGCGACAGGTTTAAACAGTGGATTGGATCGGCTCAGGTTTGGAGGGCCACAGGGCCTGTTCCTGGGCTGTAAATTTTCTTTGTTCTACTTTGTTCTAAATGCTATCCCTACAGAGCAAAATCGACCAATTTCTGTCGCAAACATGCTCAATGGTTGAGCTTCAACTGTCTTGGGTAGAGAATTCCAAAGGTTCTCCACCAGCTGAGTGAATAAATTCTTCCTTGTTTTAGTCTTAAATGGCCTGACCCTTTATTCAGAATCCATATCCGCTGTTATCAGATTCGCCAGCCACAGAAAATATCCCATCTATGTCGACATTGTCATATCCTATAAGAATCTTGTAAATTGAAATGAGATTACCTCTCTTCATTGAAATTCTGGAGAACAAATATCCAGTTTCTTCAATCTCATAAAAGAATGCCTGGCAAACCCTGTGACTCCTTCACAATCAAATATATCCTTCCTTGGATAAAGACACCGAAACTGGACACGATATTCTGGGTATTGAGCTTGCGTTATAAGCAGGAAGTCACAGTAAGCCTCTGGCTAGAAACACATTCTATGTAAGTGAATCATTTATGCCTGTTTAATGGAAATGCTCAATGATTAAATTGCTCTGTGTTGGTCAGCTGGCTGATCTATTTCCGCCGTGCTGATCAATTTAAGCCTGAGTGTAGCCTCAGAGAGCTGAAGGAAACAGAAGCTTCCAGAAATTCTTCAGCAGTCGAAGTTGAGAATGTGTGTAGAAATGGCTGATATATTTAAAGCAGTGTAAGTTAACTCGTTATAGATACTTTTAATCAACCTGCTCAGACATGTTACACATGGAGGCCTTTGGACTAGGTGGGACTTGAACCCAGGACTTCTGGCTCAGAGGTAGCGACACTGCCAATGTGCTGCAATAAAGATCTAACACATTTCTAAAATAACAAAAAAAATCACAGGAGAAACTCAGAAGGTCTGGCAGAATCTCTGAAGAGCGAGTAAGTGTTAACAGACATCTTCAGTGTGGATGTCTTATCTGAATTGTTCTGCTGTAAGACTTATTGCAAATTAGTTAATACCCAACATTTAGGTTCTACAAGTAACTACCAATGAACATTATCAATGCTAGTCATAGGAACTAGCAAAGGAATGATTCTCGTCACTAAAGTCAATGATAGGGAGAGGGAGAGGGAGAGGGACAGAATGAGGCCAGTCAGTCCATTAAGTCTGCCTAGCCATTCAATCTGTTTCCCAACCCCATTCTCCCACCTTCTCCAACGACTAGCATTTTCAAATTCTGCATCAGACTTACAATGGGTCTTGTATCCAGCATTCATTTCACAAAGATGTTTGCAATAACCAGGATTTTTTTTTAAAAAATTCGAAGTCCCCATCTGCTCATTACCTGCTTACATTATCCACTTCTTGTTTCTTGGCAGTATTCCCCACCGTGTTCTCCTCGAACCTTGTCCAACATGAGATTATCGCTAACTACAGTCACTTGTTTACTGTCCGTGGATCAAATGACAGTCTCCAGCCGTACATGCTGATTGCCCACCTGGATGTGGTCCCTGCCTTGGAAGAAGAGTGGGACGTTCCACCATTTTCTGCCGAGGAAAGGGATGGCTATCTTTATGGACGTGGAGCTATGGATGACAAGGCATCTCTTATGGTATTGTTACCTGAAGTTTTCCCTTAAGCTCCATTTCCTGCAAACTGTTGAAAACCCACTGCCTGATTCAACTCTGAAAAATGTATTAGGTCTCACGGCAAACCTACCATTTCATTCTGTGGAGTCTTCCATTTTGGAACCCTTTGTCATTTTTTGGGGGCAAGGAAAATTCAGCTGTAAGATCTGCCCAACTCAATGAGTTTCCTTTCTTAGATATAACTTTCCTACAACATCACTTCCAGAAATGCGGCTGACTTTTATTGTGGTCATATTCACAATAATGAAATAAAGCTGTTTAAGTCTGCACTCGTACCAATTAGTCAGGCAATCTGTTGGCCCTGTCTGATGTGAGTTTGACTTCAACTTCAGGCCTGGGATAAAGTACACAAGAAAGAAGAATTGTACCTGCTGAACTCTGGAACTGTTTTAGAGTCATGCAGCAATTCAATTCAATTCAACTCAATTCAGCATAGAAACTGGCCCTTCAGCTCAACTCCTCCATGCCAACCAGATTTCCCTAACTAAACTAGTCCCATTTGCCTGCATTCGGTCCGTACCCCTCTTAAACCTTTCCTTTCCATGTACCCAACTAAATGTCTGTTAAATGTTAGAATTGGACCTGCCTCTTACCACTTTGTTTGGGATATTTTCAAATGAATTACCCAGCAGATAAAATAAGTAAATGTTTAAATTAACCTTGGGAGTAAGAAAAGGAAGCTGAGTAACTGTTTAATTTATGTGTAGAATTTTAAAAAGTCGTAAACATTTATTTGCGTAATTAAAATGTTTAGTAAATCTTCAATTTACACATGGGTGGGGGGAGGGGAATGATAAGCTATTTTTACAGAGACAGACTGGTTCTATAAGTGGGGTTTTGTATAACTCTTGGTGACGTCAACAGCAGGTTCAGGCTATTCTTTGGTCTAATGTTAGTTTCTCCCACAGACTGAGCTGTGACTCTGCGTAGTGTTGTTTAGTAGTTTGCTTGCCACACGTTTTGTCCATTAGCTTGTAATGTACGGTATGTATGGGACGTGGAGTTCAGGAGGATAAACAGGAAAGGCAGTTGCATGGTGCATTGTTGAATACAGCAGCACAGAGTGAGGGCAAGTCAGGAGAGACTGGAAAAATTAGGTTTGTTCCCCTTGGAGCAAAAACGACCTTGTAAACATTTAATCAAGACATTCACAGTCAGAGAGTCATAGAGGAATTGTTGTTCAGAGACACAATGGTCTGAATGACTTATTTCAGAGCTGTTTTGTTTAACTATAATAGTGCTTCTGTGTAGGATCTTATGGATTGGATGATCTGACTGATACAGTCTGTATTGTCTGATAGTGTATGGGTTGTCAGATTTTACAAAATTTCTGTTTCTTTGAGATTTTACCCTGATGAGTTATGTTTTCACTTATAAATGGAATGTGGGCATCGCTGGCAAGACCAGCATTTATTGCCTGTTCCTAACTGCCCTTGAGAAGGTGGTGGTGAGCTATCTTCTTGAACTGCTGCAGTCCTTGGTGTATAGGCAGACCCACAGTCAGGTAAAGAGTTCCATGATTTGACCCAGCTACAGTGAAAAATGTGTTGCTGGAAAAGCGCAGCAGGTCAGGCAGCATCAAAGGAGCAGGAGAATCGACGTTTCGGGCATAAGCCCTTCTTCAGGAATCATGACCGAAACGTCGATTCTCCTGCTCCTTTGATGTTGCCTGACCTGCTGCGTTTTTCCAGCAACACATTTTTCAGCTCTGATCTCCGGAATCTGCAGTCCTCACTTTCTCCCAGTTACAGTGAAGGAATGATGATATATTTCCAGGTCAGGTTGATGAGTTGCTTGGAGAAGAACTTGGTGTTCCCTTGTCAGAGGTCACCCTGGTAGAGGTCAGAGGTTTGGAAGGTGACATCCAAGAAGCCTTGATGATGTGAATAAATATAGCATCTCCTGTGATTCTTGCAATGAAGCCAGTTTCAAACCTAATGATTCGCATTCCATTGGACTCAACCAGGGAATTGTACATTTCTATGACTCTATCTATGACTCTATTTGACAGGGATAATGTGATTTTTGAGCAGGCAAAGATTGCCCAGGTTTGCACCCTGGTGATGAGGGCACTTCAGTTTTACTGAAGGGCATCGTGTTAAGTATGAAACTTCCTGATCCTGTGTTGTAGCGTTTTCTGATATGCTGGATAGAATCATGGACCCTGTGGGTCCCTAGCTACAGGGTTTCTCCCAACGTTTGAAACTTAATTGTCACAATGTATATCCAGAATCTATTGAGAGAAAAACCCCAGTGCTGGTGCTTATGTATTTAAGTATTCTGTTTTCCACAGGGAATCCTCCAAGCTCTGGAATTCTTACTGAAACGAGGCTACAAACCCTGTCGATCGTTCTACATTGGAATTGGGCATGATGAAGAGGTAACTCAAGATTAAGTGCTGAACTTGGAGAGGGCTGGGCCTTGCTTCTGTTGCTAGAACAAATGCTTTGGGTCTTCTTTTGTGATGACCAGGATGTTGTATTTCAAAGTTAGTTTCTGTGGACTAATGATGCATGTGAGGGGGAGTGGGGAAGAATTCTGGCAATGGTGTTTGTTAAAAAAAAAGTACTGGAAGGGTCATGAATATGTGAAGAGGGAAGGGACATATTAATGATTGAGGTATCAGTCGTTCATCAGAATTGATGGATAAGAAAGCTCCTAGAATCAGAAAAATATGATAAGAACAAAAGAAACAGGAGCAGGAAAAGAATATATGGCCCACATGACTGTTCTGCCGTTCAGTGGATGATATTTGTTTCAATTTTGTTTTCTTACTCCCTACTCATATCAGTTGGTTTCCTGAGAGACCTAAATTGTGTCTGTCACAGCCTTACATTTATTCAATGATGGAGAATCTGCAGCTCTCTCGGGTAGAGAATTCTAAATTTCACAACCCTTTTGAATGGAAAAGTCTCTCCTTGTCTCAATCCTAAATGATCAGCCAATTATTTTGAAACTGTGTCCCCTCAGTATCTACACTGTCACATCCCTTTGTAATCTTGAATGTTTTCAATGAAATTGCCTCTCATTCTTCTAAACTCCAGAGAATATAGATCCACTTTACTCAGCCCTTCAATATAACATGGAGGTGCTGGTGTTGGACTGGGGTGGACAAAGTTAAAAATCACACAACATCAGGTTCTAGTCCAACAGGTTTATTTGGAAGCACTAGCTTTTGGACCACTGCTCCTTTATCAGGTAGCTAGTGGGGCAGGATCATAGAGCACAGAATTTATAATGAGAGATCAAAGTGTCATACAATTGATGCAATGTATTGAACAAACCTAGATTGTTGTTAGGTAGATTAGCCAAGGAGAACGTGGGCTTACAGAGGCCAGGGTTGAGAAGCTCTTTGGAAGCTCGGTGCAGACTTGATGGCTGAAAGGCCTCTATTTGCACTGTAGGGATTCTATGATCGTGTGCAAATTGGATGCACCTTACTTAAACCCATAATATGCAAGGGCAGAAGTTGGTGATTCAGCCCATTGTCTCTGTAAGCCCACGTTCTCCTTGGCTAATCTACCTAACCTGTACATCTTTGGACAGTGGGAGGACACCAAAGTACCCAGAGGAATCCCACAGACACATTGAGAATGTGCAAACTCTATACAAGCAGTCACCGATGGCTGGAGTTGAAATCAGGTTCCTGGTGCTGTGAGGCAGCAGAGCTAACCACTGAGCCACCGTATTCATGGCCTTGCTGTGAAAGCTATCAGACAATATGGGTCAGACGTCAGGTGTCATCTCTGGCTCAATGCTTGGCACTCTTGCTTTGAGTTAACAAACAAGGGGAGGCAGTTGTGTCTTGGTAGCTTTGCCTAATGCCAGACCTGCTGTGTTTCTTCAGCATTATGTGTTTGTCTCAGATTTCCAGTATTTCGACCATCAGAAATTCAACAAAGCTGCTTAGACAGCACTTTCTAATCCATGACCATGACCATGGGAACGCCACCTCCTTGCAAGTCCCCCTCCAAGTCACTCAACACCCTGACTTGGAAATACATTGTTGTTTCTTCACTGTCACCTTGTCGAAATTCTAGAACCACCTCCCTACTGGCATCGTGTATACCCTTACATCAACTAGTTTAAGAAGGCAGTTTACGACCAACTTGTCAAGGACAAGTAGGCATGGGCAATAAATGCTGGCCCAGCCTACGACACCCACATCCCATGAGTCAGTATTTAAATAAATGACAGTGAGTCAGGAGCAATGGAAGTGGCAGCTTTTCAATATGTAAATGATCCAAGAACAGAGGAGATCAAAAGAGAAAATGCTGGAAAATCTCAGCAGGTCTGGCAGCATCTGTAAGGAGAGAAAAGAGCTGATGTTTCGAGTCTAACTGGCCCTTGTCAAAGGGTCAGTTAGACTTGAAACGTCAGCTCTTTTCTCTCCTTACAGATGCTGCCAGACCTGCTGAGATTTTCCAGCATTTTCTCTTTTGGTTTCAGATTCCAGCATCCGCAGTAATTTGCTTTTAACAGAGAAAATCAGTTTGCTCCAGAGTTTCAAAGAAATGAGCTTTCTTACATAATAGATGAGGTAGGTAGTTTCAAAATCAATTTGCACGTGAATTTGGATGTTCTGGAACTCATTTTTTTTTCAGTGGGATTCGAACCCACGCCCTTCTTGAGCAAGGAACCTCAATCCAGCGACTTAGACAGCTCAGCCACACGACCATCAGTATTTTATCTTGATTATAGTTATATAGAGACCCAGGCTAACAACCAGGTTTCAATTCCACCACAGTAACGATGAAATTTGAATCTGGTGCAAAATTGGAATTTAACAAACTAGGCTGATGACAACCATGTGCATACTGTCAATTATTCCAAAAGGTAAATAGGTTCATTGATATTCTTTAGGGAAGGAAATCTGCTATCCTTACCTGGTTAGAAGGGCACAGTGGTTCAGTAGTTGGCACTGCTACCTCTTAGTGCCACGGACCTGGGTTCAATTCCAGCCTTCAGTTTTCTCCCATAGTCCAAAGGTGTGCAAGTTAGGTGGATTGGGCACGCTAAATCGCTTATTCACATAGAGGGTGATGAGTGCCAGAAGAAGTGGTGGAGGCTATCCAGGGATGGAGGCTATGTGGGCTAGCCATGGGGAATACAGGGTTAGGGTAAGGCATGGGCCTGGTTGGGATGCTCTTTGGAGGGTCAATGTGGGCCAAATGGCCTGCTTCCACGCTGTCGGAATTCTATGACTCTAGACCCACAGTGCTCTTCACTGCCCTCTGGATAATATGTGGTGGTCACATCCTATGAATGAATAAAATGACTGTAAATTCAGATAAAGACTCCAGGGTGACAATGTAGTACTAAGTGAGTGTGCTGTCATCCAGATGAGTTTAAACTGGGTCTTCTCATGTGAGTGTACAAGGTTTTATGCCATTATTGGAAGTGTAAGGGAGGTTACAATCCTATCAGTCAATAATTATCCCTTAACCAACCATCATATTCAATTATTGCAAGAATTGCTACTAATGAGAACTTTCAATGTGCAAATTGTCACAATTGCTACATTTCCAAAACTGCTGCATTGGCAATAAAGGGCTTTGGCAACAGTCACAAGGTTGTGAAAGGATTTATTTAAAGGCAAGCCTTTCTTTCTTGCCTATAGGTTGGGGGAAACAATGGAGCTAGAAACATAGCAACAGTCCTACAGTCCAGAGGAATAAAGCTCTCCTTCCTTCTGGATGAAGGCTCGTTTATACTCAGTGGAATCGTACCAGGGCTGAACAAAAATGCTGCAATGTAAGTGTCTCAGCTGCCCTAACTCAAACAGCATCATGTCCTGTTGGTTATAGACTCATAAGGTTATAGAAATGTACAGCACAGAAACAGACCCTTCGGTCCATGCCAACCAGATATCCCAAATTAATCTAGTCCCACTTGCCAGCATTTGGCCCCTATCCCTTCAACCCTTCCTATTCATATACCCATCCAAATGTCTTTTTAAATATTGTAATTGTACCAGCCTTCACCACTTCTTCTGGCAGCTCATTCCATACACGTATCGCCCTCTGAGTGAACAAGTTGCCCCTTAGATCCCTTTTAAATTTCCCTTCTCACCTTAAACCTATGTCCTCTTGTTTTGGACTCCCCTACCCAGGGGCAAAAGACCTTTGCTATTTATCCTATCCATGCCCCTCATGATTTTATCAACCTCTACAAGGTCACCCTCAGCCTCCAATACTCCAGGGATAAAAACCCCAGCCTATTCAGCCTCTCCCTATAACTCAAACCCTCCAATCCTGGCAACATCCTTGTACATCTTTTCTGAACCCTTTCAAGTTTAACAATACTTTTCTGATAGCATGGAGATCAGAATTGAATGCAGTATTTCAAAAGTGGCCTAACCTACAGCCCCAATATGAAATCCCAATATACTCAATGCACTGACCAATAAAGGCAAGTGTACCAAATGCCACCTTCACTATCCTGTCTGTCCACAACTCCACTTTCAAGGAGCTATGAATCTGCAACCCAAGGTTTCTTTGTTGCTAAAAGAATATATCTTTCACAGGTGGCAAATACCTACATAACCACAGAATGCAAAATACCTTGGTATGTAAGTAGGCACAGACCCTTTCCTGATGAAACAGGAAAGAAAATGCCCAGAGGACATGATGCACTAAATATCCTTCACATATTAACTCTACAAATTCTCTTTTCTATAAGTCTATATATTTATATGGAAGTAAAAAGATATTTGTTCTTGACATGTAAAGGGGCTGACATAATCACCTTTAATGCCCATCCTCAAGAGACAGATTTATTCAGGATGAAGCCTTGTCTAACAGGATGGCAATCACACTTTGTTATTCTACTTATGTAGTTGTGAGCTTTGAGATTATGTTTTGGGACTGTATTAAATTTAAAATAAAACCAAGTCAGATGACCTTGCACTGAAGCACGTCAATCTGATTTGATTGTTAGAAATTAAAGGGGACCCAGACTGTTTAATGGGAAGAAGTTATCTTTGGAGACAAGGGCAGTAGCCTGGATGCTAACAGTGGATGGACCATTAATCTCCAATGTCCCAGAAAAGTGTTTATTGATTCTGTCAGGTTGTAAACATTGTATTTTTAAACTGTTCGTTTAGTTACCAGATGAGAAAAATATGGGTCTTCTGAGATAGTTCATCAAGATTTCTAACTGGAGACATCCCAACTAACTCATGTTGTCCTGTTGATATTTCAGAGAGGAAGAATAGCTTAAAAAATCCCAAACACACTCAGGCTCACTTAGTCTGCTCAGGTCCAGGAGAGGAAGGGGGAAAGCTAAAGACTTAGAGTCTCTGGATCACTGCCCAGGAATTCGAGCAAGAGTTCACCTTCAGACTGGGGAAGAAACTAATTTATGGGGAGCTGAGACAGGTTGGAAGATTTACAAGATTTACCTTGAGGGAGAATTCATTAGGAAAATTCTGATCATGGAAGAGATTTCTGGAGTTTTAAGATTCCAGACTGGGAAAGGAAAAGATCGGAAGTAAACCCTTTGAGTTAAGAGTCACGTTGGACTTATTTTGGAAGAATGGAATGTTGACTTAAAGAACAGTGTAATGTATAGGTGTGAAGTCATTTTGATAAATAAAATCTGGGGTTTTCTGGATAGACCCCCCATCCTCACATTCCTCCCCACTAATCCCCAAATCCAGCGTATCATCCTCCGCCACTTTCACCACCTACAGTCAGACTCGCTACCAAAAATAAATTTCCCTTCGCACTCCTATCTGCATTCCATCGGGACCTTTCCTTCCGCAGCTCCCTCGTCAGATCCCACCAGCCTCCTCTCCACATCTGGCACCTTCCCCTGCTGCGTCAGACATGCAAAACCTGTGCCCACACCTCCCCCCTTCATCTCCATCCAAGGGCCCAAAGGATCATCCCAAATCCGGCAGAGATTTATTTGCGTATCCTCGAACCTCATTTACTGCATAAGTTGCTCTCTATGTGGTCTCCTGTGTATCAGAGAGACAGCACAAACTCGTGGAACAGTTCAGGGAACATCTCTGGTCCATACACACCAACCAACCCCACCACCTTGTGGCCATCAATTCAACTCTCCATCCCAATCCCCTCATGTCATGTCCATTCTGGGCCTCCTCCCCCGCTTAAACAAGGCCACCCACAAACTGGAGGAGGAACACCTCATCTTCCGCCTCAGGAGCCTACAACTACATGGACTCAACATTGAACTCACTGAGTTTCGAAAACTCCCTTCCTCTCTCCCCATCCCAGATCCAACTCTCCGACTCAGTTCCACCCTCTTGACCTGTCCTATCTGTCCATCTTCCTTCCCACTTATAAGTGTATAAACTGTATAAGTCCTGCCCTCATTGTTTTTTTTAAAAATGCAATACCTCGCATTTATCAAAATTAAACTCCATCTGCCACTCCTCAGGCCATTGGCCCAATTGATCAAGATCCCTTTGTTTACATTGTTTATGTGTTTACACTATATCCTCTAGCATCGCTCAACCTAGTACCAGCAGAAGGGTTGGATGTTGCGCATATCCAGAAATTCACCAAAGATCCTTAGATGCACCTCCTAAACCCATGACCACTTCCATTTAGGAGGACAAGGGTAACAGACACATGGGAACACCACCACCTGCAAGTTCCCCTCCAAGTCACTCATCATCCTGACCTGCAAATATATCAGCCACTCCTTCACTGTTGCTGGGTCAAAATCCTTAAATTCCCTCTCTAAGGACATTGTAGGTCAACCTACGTACATGGACTGTGGCAGTTTAGGCAGGCAGCTCACCACCACCTTCTCAAGGGCAACTAGAAACAGGCAACAAAAAATGCTGGCTTCGCCAGTCATGCCTACGTTCCACAAGTGAATAAAAACTTTACCACAATACAGGCAGAGCCTTGCTAAAATTTGAATTGTGGTGAAATGATGGGACATTCCCACAATCACGACCATTAGTACCTCAGCTTTTATGTTGTAACTGCATTGCGGGATAAGGATTGTCAAAACCCGTTCCCTCCAGATCCATCACCACGACTTTGGTGAAAGTACTCCAGGGATTTCCCCCAATGTTTCTGGCAAATCCCCCTTGGAAATTTGAGATGCCGCCTTGTTAAACAGCCTGCCTTACACAACCTTGTGTACACTGCTGCAGGTATGTAGAGTATTGAGTGCTCAATGCCTTGTGCTGAAAAGGCTCCGAAAATGATTTCTTTCTTTAGAGTATTCACTGTACGGAGGTGAATGTTGTGTGTTATTGCCAAACTCCAGTGGATAGCCTCATTGATTTTGTAACCCCCCCCCCCCCCAGGCAGCAATCATGTCCTACTGGAGTACAGGAGAGGTCATAGTGTCAGAAGAGTGAGATGCAGTTGGAGAAATCAGGATTAAGCTCCCCATCAGTTCAGTTGGGACTTTCTGGTGGCTCATGGAACTCTTAATACCAGCTGGCAAACACCTCAAGAATGTGATAACCTGCAAGACTTGAGCCTGCTTAGAGACAAGGAGAAAGTGAGGACTTCAGATGCTGGAGATCAGAGTCCAAAATTGTGACGCTGGAAAAGCACAGCCTGTCAGGCAGCATCCGAGGAGCAGGAGAATCGACGTTGCGGGCAAGTCATTCATCAGGAGTGGATGAAGGGCATATGCCTGTAATGTCGATTCTCCTGCTCCTCGGATGCTACCTGACCTGCTGTGCTTTTCCAGCACCACAATTTCCAACCCTGCTTTTGGAGCTCTGAGGTAGGGGAAGCCCATACCTCCATCTCCACCCCCACTGATCTGACCTTGTTGCCTGACCCCCTCCCCTCCAGCAAGTCAATGAACTGGGAAATGAGGTCTGAAGCCAGCAACATCATCCATCTTTCCCCACTTGTATGGGCCAGAATGAATGTCTCCTTGCAGTGATGTATCTATCATTCCATGGGCTGAAAGTGATAATAGAAGGATAATGGCAATGTCACTGAGCTAGTAATCCAGAACTCCAGGTTAAAGTGCTCCAGACATATGTACAAATCGGTGGCAGATGATGAAATTTGAATTCAGAAAAGAAATCTGGAAATTAAAAGCTAGTCTGATATTGTCCTCATAACCATCAAGTCCCCAGCTGGATCACTAATGTCCCTCAGGGAAGGACGTCTGCACTCCAAACCTGATCTGACCTACACTTAACTGACATACCCTCTAAGCTGCATGGCTGCCCACATGCACAGCTACCCTGTGGGTCCATGCATGTTGATGAGGCTGATGCCATTCACAGCATGATAGGGTTAGAGTTCTTCAGATGGAGGCCCGCATGCACAGGAAAATAAATTAGCGGGAATGCTGCATGTGACTGCAGACACACAGAAATGTAGTTACTACCCTCATGTAATTGGCAATGGGCAGTCAATGCTGACCAAACTAGTGATTCTCACATCCTGTAAATGAATCTAAAAATAACAAGTGAACCAGTTGGGCTCAGCTCCTCTTCAAACAGATAATCCAGGCTGATATTTCAATGCAGTTTGAAGGCCTCATCATCCCCATTGCAGTGGATACACAGGATCCTCTTTGAGAATCAGGCATTTCTCCCAACAAATTGGTCAATATTTTACCCTCAACCGATGAGACTCAGCAAAAATGAGGACTGCAGATGCTGGAAACCAGAGTCTAGATTAGAGTGGTGCTGGAAAAGCACAGCAGGTCAGGCAGCATCCAAGGAGCAGGGAGATCGACGTTTCGGGCAAAAGCCCTTCATCAGGAATAGAGGCAGGAAGCCTCCAGGATGGAAAGATAAATGGGGGAGTGGGGCTGGGGAGAAGCTAGCAAAGAATGTAATAGGTGAATGGGGGTGGGGGTGGGGGTGGTAGGTCAGAGAGGAGGGTGGAGAAAGGTAGCAAAGAGGCAAACTATCTACTTGTTGTTATCCAGGGTAGTTACAAACACACTCCTGCCCACACGTCTGCTGTTTTAATCGCTATTTTAGTTTAGACATGCATTAACATTTAGTCATTTGTCATGTGCTTAGGCATGTTCTGAGGCAAAATGGGAAATTTGTTCTGTTGCTGAAATGTCAATCCCTCAGTTTGACTTCTATGACCTGATGCAATGGCAACCTCCATTTTAGTCATTGCAGTAAGTTTTAGCTCCTGATGTTGAGGTGTGCATTTCAAAGCAGAAATACATCATCTCACTGAAAATAATTCACCTTTTTAAGATGCTCCTTAAAACCTACCTCGATGACAAAGCTTTCGGTCATTTCCTGATATCATCCTATGTGTCTCGGTGTCACATTTTTGTTTAATAATGTTGTGGCATGGTGGCTCAGTGATCAGAACTGCTGCCTTATAGCACTAGGGACCTGGGTTCGATTCCTGCCTCGGGTGACTGTGTGACATTTGCACGTTCTCCCCTTGCCTGCACGGGCTTCCTCTGGGTGCTCTGGTTTCCTCCCACAGTCCAAAGATGTGCAGGTCAGATGAATTGCCCATAGTGTCAGGAACATTAGTCAGGGGTAAATGTAGGGGAATGGGTCTGGGCGGTTACACTTCGGAGGGTTGACGTGAACTTGTTAGGCCGAAGGGCCTGTTTTCATACTGTAGGGAATCTGTAAAGGTAAGTGTTGTTGAGGTTCTGTTCGCCGGGCTGGGAATTTGTGTTGCAGACGTTTCGTCCCCTGTCTCGGTGACATCCTCAGTGCTTGGGAGCCGCCTGTGAAGCGCTTCTGTGATCTTTCCTCCGCCATTTGTAGTGGCTTGAATCTGCCACTTCCGGTTGTCAGTTCCAGCTGTCCGTTGCAGGTAAGTGTTCCTGTGAAGTACCTCAGAGGTTTTACTGAGTCAAAGGCACTACACCAATGCAAATCGCTGTTGCAGATAACATGCATGTTTTTCCTTGCTCTTGGTTTTACATGGATGTAATGAACTGAAATCTAAATTTAAAAATAACACCTCTCTCATTCTCTCCAGTATAGCTACCTCTGAAAAGGGATTTGCTACCATTAGTTTGAGTGTGAGTGTGGACACTGGCCATTCCTCAATGCCACCAAAGGAGACCAGCATTGGAATCTTGGCAGCTGCAGTGTCCAAGTGAGTATGAGACCTGTACACTGAGCTACATCACTTCACACACTCTCAATGAGCATTTTTCTGTACATATGCAAGTATCACATGATTCCAATGGTTAAAAATTTTTAAAAACTGCAGATGCTGGAAAAACTCAGCAGATCTGGCAGCATCAGTGGAGAGAAAGCAGAGTTAACATTTCGGATCCAGAGATGCTTCTTTAGAATTCCAACTTCAGAACTTCTTCAGATTCCAATGGTATTTTTGGATACTTAGTGTATGGCTTTTCCACCTCCGTGTAATTTTTAGATTCTTCTTTCCATTCAGTTCCCTCCCTACATAGTGAGAGGAGAATGCTTTAAGTGAAGATCAATTTCAAAGCACCTTGTTCTCTCAAATTATTTCATTTTAGTCTCAATGCAGCTTATCTCCTGTCAGTGACATGTTTGATCTTAGTGACATTGTCTGACTGATTTAAATTTGTATTAAAGCTGATAGCACAGCTGGTCACTTCTAAGCTTGATTTATCCAGCATCTAATTCACTGACTTTTGAAACTCTGATGGTACGGTGGCTCAGTGGTTAGCACTGCTGCCTCTCAGTGCCAGGGACCCAGGTTGGATTCCAGACACCGATAACTGCCTGTGTGGAGTTTGCACATTCTCCCTGTGTCTGCAAGGGTTTCCTCCTGTAGTCCAAAGATGTGCAGGTTAGGTGGATTGGCCATGCTAAATTGCCTGTAATGTCCAGGGATGTGCAGGCTGTGGGAAATGCAGAGTTATAGGGATAGTGGCATAGGTCTGGGTGGGATGCTCTTCATAGGGCCGATGTGGACTTGATGGATTGAATGGCCTGCTTTCACACTGTAGGGATTCTATGATCTATTAGGCAAAAGTGAGTATTGCAGATGCTGGAGATTAGAGTTGAAAGTGTAGTGCTGGAAAAGCACAGCGGGTCAGGCAGCATCTGAGGAACAAGAAAATCGATGATTTGGGCAAAAGCCCTCCTGATGAAGGGCTTTTGCCCGAAACGCCGATTTTTCTGCTCCTCAGATGCTACCTGAACTGCTGTGCTTTTCCAGCACCACTCTAATCTAGACGCTGTTCAGAATCTGTCAAGAGTTTAGAAGAAAGGGGATTTTATTGAACTGTATAAAATTCTGACAATACCGGACACTGGGATGATGTTTAACAACTTGACAATAACACTTCATAGAATCCCTACAGTGTTGGGATAGGCTCTTTGGCCCAACAAGTCCACACCGACCTTTCGAAGAGTATCTCAGCCAAGCCCATTCCTTTACATTTACCCCCCCCTGCCTAACACACCTCACCTACACATCCCTGAACACCACAAGCAATTTTGCATGGCCAATCCATCTAACCTGCACATCTTTGAACTCTGGGAGGAAACCAGAAACTGCACCTGGAGAAAACCCATGCAGACACAGGGTGAATATACAAACTCCACACAGACAGTTGCCCGAGGCTGGAATCGAACCTAGATCCTTGGCGCTGTGAGGCATCAATGCTAGCCACTGAACCACCATGCCAGTAAACTAAATTGAGTTTAACAATTTTTGAGTGTGACCACCCTTCTCCGTATCGGTTACTACCCCCCCACAGCCACTACACGTCCAGATCCTGTCTTGTTTGGGTTGCTCCCTGTGCAGCCAACCCAGTTTCAACCATGTACACCTCTTATTTACTACTAGGTATTTATCTCGCTCTCTACTTCTCTCTCTATGTTTGCTTATAGCTTCGATCTCTTTCTGTCTTTCTCTTCCTTTCCTCTGTTTAAGGTAACAGTGAGCCTTGCCCAGGGCATTTAGGGATGGACAGTAAATACTGGCCCAAGCAGTGATGCCTACATTCCCTGAGAAATACGAGTTAACATTTCAGGTGACCTGCTGAGCGTTTCCAGCAATTTCTGTTTTTGTTTCTGATTCCATTATCTGTAGTTCTTTCAGTTTTTCTTAAAATTTCTGCATTTTAAGTTGTCCTCCTCTGTCATGTCCCCTCTTGTAACCTGGATGAGCAGAGGGTTGCATGTTGCTCCCTTTCTAACAACTCCTTTCCTATCTTTGTGGTTTAGTGTTACCTCTGTCCTGTTTTTATTGAAATTACTTTCCTCAGATGGAACTTTAAGTAAAGATTAAAAAAGAACAGCTTTTTATGGAACGCATTTTTTCCACACATCAGTCCCAGATTGAATGAAAAGTTGAAAATAATTGAAATAAATGTGGGCAAATAACATAATCAGTTTGACAATGGCATCTTGTCCTAATCTGGTCCCCTTACTTGAGGAGTGATGTAGTTGTGTTAGATGCAGCTCAGTGGAGGTTCACTAGATTGATTCCAGAGATGTCTTATGAAGAGAGACTGAAAAGTTTAGGTCTATACTCCCTGGAGTTTAGAAGAATAGAAGGGGTTCTAATAGACGTATGTGGCTCAGTGGTTAGCACTGCTGTCTCACAATGCCAGGGACCTGGATTCAATTCCAGCCTTGGGCGACTGTCTGTGTGGAGTTTGCATATTCTGTCCATGTTTGCGTGGATTTCCTCTGGGTGCTCCGGTTTCCTCCCACAATCCAGTGATGTGCAGGTTAGGTGCTAAATGGCCTCATAGTGTTCAGGGATGTGTAGGTTAGGTGCATTAGTCAGGGGAAATGTAAAATAACAGGGTAGGACAATGGGTCTGGGTGGGATACTCTTCAGAGGGTCGGTATGGACTTGTTGGGCCAAATGGCCTGTTTCTGCACTGTAGGAATTCTGTGATAAGATGCTGGAAGGGATTGAAAAATTAGATGTGAAGAGTATGTTTCCTCATGGGGCAATCTCGAACAAGAGTCATAGAGTCATAGAGATGTACAGCATGGAAACAGACCCTTCAGTCCAACCCGTCCATGCCGACCAGATATCCCAACCCAATCTAGTCCCACCTGCCAGCACCCGGCCCATATCCCTCCAAACCCTTCCTATTCATATACCCATCCAAATGCCTCTTAAATGTTGCAATTGTACCAGCCTCCACCGCATCCTCTGGCAGCTCATTCCATACACGTACCACCCTCTGCGTGAAAAAGTTGCCCCTTAAGTCTCTCTTATATAAGAGGTTATAGTTACAGGGTTTTAAAACTTCTCTCAAAGGTCAATGTATCCGAAGAACTCAGAATGTGATGGATGTTGGGACAGTGTCTGTTCCCTCCTTAAATTTACTGAGATTTTTAAGGACTGGTGGGTTGTCGGGTCATGGGGAACAGGCCAGAAGGTGGAGTTGAGGCCCACATGAGTCAAGAGTACGGTGCTGGAAAAGCACAGCAGGCCAAGCAGCATCCAAGGAGCAGGAAAATCGATATTTCGGGCAAAAGACCATCATCAGGACCACATGAGATTACCCATGATTGTACTGAGTGTCAAGGCAGGTTTGAGAGGCTGAATGGCCTACTCCTGCTCCTAGTTCTTGTGTTCTTATCTGCTGTCACAGGTGGATGGAGAAACTAACACGACATAGTTTTGAAGAAGACAAGGGAGCTAATTATTAAGTGTCTTGGTTCATATTTATCCCTCACTAGAAGAAACGCAAATAGTTTTTCTGCTCATTGCTGCTTGTGGGATCTTGCTGTGCAAAGTTGTTTGCTACGTTTCCACGTGGCAATAGTGTCAACATTTTTCATAAGCACTCCATTAGCTGTGAAGCACTTTGGAATGTCTGTAGATGCTATGCAAATTTAAGTCTTTGCACCCATTTTGGCAACCTTCCAAATGCACCCCAGAGTCAGAGCTCCACTCCTACCCGCCCACATTCCTGTGTGAATCCATCTTGCACCACCAGCCATGAGTCAATTAATAAGTATTCATGGTGGAATCTCTCAAACTATTTGCTCTGCTTGATGTTGCCCGTGCTGCACAGCGTTCAAAATTTACAGATGCCCACAACCAAATGGGGGGAACCACACTTAAAAATCAAAGGACAGGAAGGATGTGAAAAACCATTCGTGCGATGAAAGAAAAAATGTGGGATCCACAATCACTGACATTTGTTTGAGTTCTTAGAAAGTCCTCCCTTCAAAACTGCTTTTGCTCCTGCGGAGTTTCCTTCTCTTTATGGCCAGAGACTGGGATTAAAAACATAATTAAACGTAGAAATCCTGATTTTAGCTCAGGCTAGGGTGAGTAGACCAATGAGGGCGGTGGGGTTAGATGAATTCTAGACTGTCTGCCCATCCCGAGGCACCGCCAATGAAGGCTCAGACCTTGCACAGGATCTTCTGATCCTGCCAGAGGTCCCCACCCAGTCTACAGGCAGGAGCAGGGCTTTGGGCAGCAGTCACTCTTGAGTAATGGTCCTGGGGAGTCAGATTATGGGGATAGGACAGGAGGCCAACACAGCTGGCAATGGGGCAGCTTGGAGGTTGGATAAGGAAATCTCAACGTTTTTTTCTAGAGCCTGGAGGAGTTCATTTTATAGACAAGGAAATCAACAACTTCCTAAGTGTTGATTTTTCCAGTTCATTCACAGGATTTGGGCTTTGATTGCTAGGCCAGTGTTTATTACTGAGAAGGCGGTTAAGAGTCAACAATATTGAAGTGGGTCTGGAGTCACATGTAGGCTACACCAGGTGAAGATGGCAGTTTCCTTCCCTAAAGGGCATTAGTGAACCAGATGTTTTTTTTTCCTACCAGTCAGCAATAGTTTCATGAACAACATTCGATACTTGGATCTTGATTTTTATTGGATCAGATTCCACCACCTGCCCAAGTGGGATTTGAACCCAGGTCCCCAGAACTTTGGATTAATTGTTTAGTGATAACACCACAAGGTCTCCAGCTTCCATTTCTGGGTAGTTCTGATCCCAGATTGTGTGACAAAGACGTATTGGCCTCCCCACTCATGCCTGCGCTGAAAATTATATTGCAGCCCAATCTGTATGCTTAACACAGGGCGTTCCACTCACCACCCCCTGGGAGCTACAAATCCCGGCTTAAAGCAGGAGGTTAGAGGACATCCCATTTTGGGGAGTGGGGTAAGCCACTGCTGCGATTTTAACTGCAATTTTGTGGGCGGCACGGTGGCACAGTGGTTAGCACTGCTGCCTCACAGCGCCAGAGACCCGGGTTCAATTCCCGCTTCAGGCGACTTACTGTGTGGAGTTGGCACATTCTCCCCGTGTCTGTGTGGGTTTCCTCTGGGTGCTCCGGTTTCCTCCCACAGTCCAAAGATGTGCAGGTCAGGTGAATTGGCCATGCTAAATTGCCCGTAGTGTTAGGTAAGGGGTAGATGTAGATGTAGGGGTATGGGTGGGTTACGCTTCGGCGGGGCGGTATGGACTTGTCAGGCCGAAGGGCCTGTTTCCACACTGTAAGTAATCTAATCTAACTGTCTGCCAACTTATTTTCTGCTGGATTAACATAGGATCTTCGGAGTTCCACTATCCAGAAGGATATTGCGTTTTGACTCAACTCAGGTGTTTGTTTTAGGTGGACGCAGACTGCAGGGCAATGAACGGGATCCAGTATAGGCCTGGATCAGCCCCAGAAACTCTTCAACACACCCTTTCCTGGTTGGCCCAGGAAGGACGCTGATCATTTCTGCTCCAGCACCTTCGGCAGGATGGAATGGTGGGGCACAGTTAGTTGCTCTCACTTTCCTGGCTGTGTCAAGATGTGAAACATGTGCCCACACCCCGTGCCATGTGAATAAGATGATTCCACACTGACCACAGATCAGCCGCGAATGTTGCCCGTGTTCTTCTGACTGGGGGCCAGGACGAGAACTATCTATATCTCTGTTCCATGGGTGGGAAACTTCATTTTTCAGACCCCATCTTCTGCTTCCAGATTGACTCACTGCTGTACTGAAACGACAAAAAGCCAACTTTATTTCCCAAGCACAAGTCACAGTCTTTGCTCACTCTTAAACCTATTGAATGGGGAAAAAATTTTTTTCATCTTGCAGCCTTTGTCTGGCATTTAGCTACTTTGGTGGTCATGATATATTAATACTGTGACAGAGATATTTCCTACCTCCTCTGATATTGTCCATCGACGTGGGTGGCTTCATTTACATAGTCATTAGCTTATTTATGTAATCTGCTTTTCGGATTTTCAGTATTATTACACAAACAATACTGCAAGCCTCCCACCGTTTGAATGGTGAAAAGAAAGCCTTCATATGTATAGCACCATTCATGACTGCCGAATGCCCTAAAGCATTCACAGCCAAACAAATACATTTGAAATGTTGTCACCATAGCAATGTAGGAAACTCAGCAGCCAAACTGCACACAGCAAGCTCCCACAGACGGCAATACATCAACGATCAGAAAATCTGTTTCTGTAGAATTGATTATGGGCTAAGGACAGTGGGGGGGAATGTTCTCTACACTCTTCAAAATACTGCCATGGGATCTTTTAGATCTTGGGGTTATGGAAAGGGTCTTGGTTTAAAATCCGATCAAAAAGACAGCTCTTATGACAGCACAGCACCATCCTCTGTCTTACACTACAGTGTCAGCCTTGACTTTGAGGCTTCAATCCTGGACTAAGCTTTGAACCTGCAGTTGCTTGGCTTACAAAAAAAAAGAGAGCTACTCATTGAACCATGGTTCAAACACATCACGAAACCTCCTCTAAATCCATAAAATGTGCATAGATAACCCAAGATTTAACTTTACCCAATACTTAAGACCCACATTGAATGAGACAATAATGCAATTCCTGGGAAATTCTTTGACACCTCAACAATTCAATGTAAGAAAAATTGGCCAACGACCAACAGACCTTCTGTCTTCAGAATTATAAGACCAAAGATTTTGAGCCATGTAGACATTCTAAGTCAAGAGTGTGGTGCTGGAAAAGCACAGCCAGTCAGGCAGTATCCGAGGAGCAGGAGAATCGACGTTTTGGGCATAAGCCCTTCATCAGGAATGAAGCCCTCCGATTTATCTCTCAGCCCTCCCCGCCCCACAAACCTCATTCCTGATGAAGGGCTTATGCCTGAAACGTCGATTCTCCTGCTCCTCGGATACTGCCTGACCGGCTGTGCTTTCCCAGCACCACACTCTCGACTCTGATCTCCTCCATCTCCAGTTGTCACTTTTTCCTAGACATTTTAAGAAGCAAAGGTCCGCCAATATTTATAACAGCACTTTGTAAGAATGCCTAAACCTATTTTTCCTTATTTCTAGACTGGAAAAGAACCCAATGCCTAGAATGTTTGGACAAGGACCAGAACGTGGATTGTTTGAACACCTGAGTCCTCAGGTATGTTTTTGTCTGCAAAAATGTTGATCATGTGCGATAGAAGGCCTAATCTATCGTGCTTCAGACAGGAACATTCCCGTGTTTATTTCAATAGACAATGATTTAAGTACAGTTGTATTTCTAGACAGTGATTTTTGTCTTTTTGCTTTCAGTCATGGGAAGTATCATGTGAAAGCATGTATTGGTTAACTACATCAGGTAACGTCATTTGTTCTGATGATTGAAGATTATGGCGCAGTAATTTTGCAGTTACCACTGTTCAACCTATTGCAGTAATGCGATGAAAGCCAATAATTAATTCTCACAATTGAACTTTGTGCTTTGGTCCAACTACCAGTTGCTGCGTGTTAGATTTGTCAGAATGCCTTGCCTATGCTTAGCCCTGGAATTAGGCTGAGTTGGGTAGGTGGAGTGCAAGGAGGTTCATATAGTTTATCAATACCATCATTGAACAGTTGACCCAAATGGCCAGCGCCCATACTATATGTTCTATATATTGCTATACATGGGACTCCCCCAGATCTCTAGATCTTGCTTTGATTTCTGGTAAATAGCCTAAGGCAGCATAACAAATCTATTATATCATTGTCCATGTAATATATAATTGGAGATGCAGTCAAAAAAGTTTTGATCATATGTTGTTTTGTACAGAGTGAATTGTTGTGAAAATCAGAATGTTAGTTACTGGCGTCTTTTGTAAATACTTAACCAGTAAATAAATTTGATAATTTAATTTTGACAAATTAATTAGAATTCTTTTGAGGTGGTAATAAGCAGGATAGATAAGGGGGAAGCAATTGATGTTATATATTTGGCTTTTCAGAAGATGTTCGATAAAGTACCATACATTGGACTACTTAAGAACATGAAAGGCCCATGTTATTGAATGTATGATATTAACATGGATAGAGGATTGGCTAATACAGTAGAAGAGAGAGTTATGATAAAGGGGGGCATTTCCAGGAAGGCACCTTTAACTAGCGGAGTGCCATAGCGATCAGTACTGAGTCACAATTATTTGCAATATATTGTTGACTTGAATGAGAGAAGTGAATGTATTATCACCAAGTCTGTAGATGACACAAGTGAGTATAGACTGATTAATCAAGTGTGCAAAAAATAGGCAGATGGAATAAAATGTTTGAAAATGTGAGGTTATGCACTTTGGTGTGAAGAATAGAGAAATTTAATATTATTTAAATGGAGTAAGATTGCAGAAAGCTGCAGCATAGAGGAATGTAAGGGTCATTGTGAATGCTAGCTTTTTGTGATCCATACAAATTAAGTGGGTAAAAGGCAATGTAAATGTAAAGTTGGCTTTTGTTTTAAAGGGATATCTTCTGGGCAACTTCCTCACAGGATGAGCTCTTGACTTCATTCATGCCATCATAGAGATGATGACAAAAATAAAGCGAAAGGCCAGTTACCACAAGCTTAAGATCATAAGAAATAGGAACAGCAGTAGGCCGCTCAGCTTGTTCTGCCATTCAATAGGATAGTGACTGACCTGACATTCCTCATGTCCACCTTCCTGTCCTTTCCCTGTAACCCTTCATTTTCAGACTGATCGACAATCTATTTCAGCCTTAAATATACACAAGAACACTGCCCCCACAACTCTCTGTACCAACGAATTCCAATGACTCTCAACTCTCTGAGAGATTAAATACTTCCTCATCTCAGTCTGAAGTTGGTTTCTTCTATTCTGAAACTAATCGTCTGGCCTTAGTCTCTCCCATCGGGGGAAGTCTCCGCTCAGCATTTACCCAGTCAAGCCCCTTCAGAATCCTATATGTTTGAATAGAATTCTTCATTCTTCTTAAGTCCATTGAGTAGAGTCACTAACCGTTTAGCCTTTGCTGATAAAACAGTCCTCTGTACTAGGGATCCTCCTAGTGAACCTTCTCTGAACTGCCTCCAGTGGAATATCTTTCCTTAAATAAGGGACCAGATCTGATCTCACCAGCTCCTTGTACAGTTGCAATAAGACCTGCTGCCTGGTGTCCCAACCCCCTTTCGTTAGCTTTCTGCGTTTTGTGCACAAGTACCCCAAGTCCCTTTGTGTTGCAACTTTCTGCAGTTTTTTTCTTCATTGAAGCTTGTTGATTTTTAATCAGTGAGGGAATCAAGGGTTATGGGGAAAAGGCAGGAAAGCGGAATTGAAGATTATCAGATCAATCAAGATCTCATAGAATGGCGGAGCAGAATTGATGGGCCAAATGGCCTACGTAGGCTCTTATGTCCACCACCATTGCCACCACTTCTGCAACCTATTTGTCTAAACTAACATGATACAAAGAAAAGTGGATGCTGGAAGGAGATGGTGACAGCTTTAGTAGCATTATGGCTAGGTTGTTAATCCAGAGAAAGTGAGGACTGCAGATGCTGGAGATCAGAGTCAAGAGTGTGGTGCTGGAAAAGCACAGCAGGTCAGGCAGCATCCAAGGAGCAGGAACATCGACGTTTTGGGCATAAGCCCTTCCTGATGATGGCAGAATTTGAATTCAATAAAAATCTGGAATTAAGAGTCTAATGATGATCATTGTTGATTGTCAGAAAAATCCATCTGTTTCACTCATGTCCTTTAGGGAAAGAAACTGCCATCCTTACTTGGTCGGACATGCATGTAACTCCAGAACAATATAGTTGACTCTTAACTGCCCTCGAGGCAATTAGGGATGGGCAATAAATGCTGGTGATGCCCTTATGCCATGAATGAATAGAGAAAGAAACTAAAACAGAAATTGCTGAAGAAATGTTAACTCTGCCTTCTCTCCACAGATGCTGCCAGACCTGCTGAGTATCTCCAATAATTTGTTTCTATTTGTTTACAGATTGTCTTCATCTTTGCTATAGAGTGATTTTAAAAAGAGAAAAATACTGTCAATGTGGGTTCTGAAATGGGACGGAATTTCAACAGAATATCTTATAACCTTGATCACAATTTAGTAAGTCAGGGAAGGAATGCAAACAGCCATTTGTGCTATTTTTTTTCAATGACTGACTTTTCTATCAGACATACAAAGAACTTCCACAAAATACCACAGAAATTCCAATAATAGTTTTCTTTTCATGTTAATGATTGCATTGACTCTGGCTCTTGGCATCATAGATTTTATACTTTAATCATGCAGTGAAAGATCAGAGATATGAAGTGGTTTGAAGCACAATATGTACAACCCCACTCTGAAAAAAACGTTTTATCATTGCGCTATGCAGCTGCACGAGGAGTCAGCTGGTTTGCATTAGAATAAAACATGTTGAAAATTAGTTCAATGCAGTGTTTCAGGATTAAGTTATCTTATCTTTCTGAAAAGTCCCATGTTGCAAATTCCTGAAAATTACTTCCTGTATTTCTAGCATTAAGCTCCCAGCACATTGATGTTTTCAAACTGGGTTCCATGAAGAGCAAAAGTAATATTTCCCTGAACTGCAGCGTTTGTGTTTCAATGAACTTGGTTGTTGTTTCTTTTATGTAAATCTGCAACTTACAGCTCAGCACCAACTGCTGCCTGTATCCTTACAGAGCACATTTTTATGAGTAATTATAGGAAATACATAAATTTTTTTGCATTAGTGATCCCTCAGTAATAGTCAATTGGATACATTTTTCAGCCCAGTATGTGCAAACCTTGTAACTAGAAACTAAATATTGCCTAGAAATAAATGATACGGATATATTTAACAAAATATGAAATTAGAATCATGAACGTTTAACGCAGAAAAGGAAGGCCATTGGGCCCAATGATCCAATGGCTGACGAGTAGCTATTGTTATATCCTGGGGCAATGTCCCTCAGTTTGTTACGGTTTGCAGACAGGACACCCCAAACCATTAAAGTTCTGGCTGAGGAAGGATACACTGGCTCCCCCTTTTCATTCATCCACTCCTCTGGTTGGTCATAACAAGGTTAATTTAAAAAGTTTGGGATACCTTTCTCTTAGATCAAATGAATGTGTGCTTCAAATGAGGCCAGTTGAACCAGGCTCCCTTTAGTTAACAAAAGGATGAGGTTATTTGTTACTAACCATGAGAAGAAATAATAGCACAACACATGCATACACACAGATTAGGATTAAGAAGAAAAAAAGACAAAGGTTAAAAAGATGATCAGTCTCTGAACAGTTCATGAAGAGTGCATAGAAAAACGGTGGATGTTACCGGTCATGTAAAAGTTGGTAATTGAATGGTCAATTTCAGAATTCTAAGCCTTGTTGATTGAAATTTTCTGATCCTGGTTCCTTTCAACAGTGCCTGGCTGGCAGTACCTTAGATTAGGAGAGGGTCTTTTCCTTTCATCACCTGCCGTCCAGGGGTGCGTTAGGGCTGTTCTTCACTCAAAAATATGTCCAACTTTGTCTTGGAAATATTCAGTAGCTCAGCCTCCACTGCTCACTGTGGAATGGAATTCCAAGCCGTTCTAGCCACTTTCAAGAACCAGTGGGCATTCACTCCGACGACCCTCAGTTTCTTTTTAATGTGCTTCTATCTCGTCAAGTCTATCAGACCAATAGTGGCTGAGTGGCCACATTCTCACCGTAGGTCTACAGAGCCTTTGGTGTGTCATCTCAGCAGGCATTTCAGTGGAGTACTACACTGTCTGTTTGAGGAAACATAACTTAATCTATTCTATGTTGAGAGTGTGTGCTGGAAAAGCACAACAGGTCAGGCATTCCTTCATCAGGAATGCCCGAAACGTCAATTCTTCTGCTCCTCTGATGCTGCCTGACCGGCTGTGCTTTTCCAACATTGCACTCTCGACTCTGATCTCCAGCATCTGCAGTCCTCACTCTCTTCTTAATCTATCCTATGTTTGACTTTACACATTAGGTGTACCTTTAACATTTGTTAGAAATTAGTGGCTATTGAAAAATCTGGTATGCTGCCCATTTCCCAGTTGGATCTTACAGTAATGATGTGATTGAATAAATCAATATTAAAGGTCTCACTGGTTGGCTTGAACGCATTATGTAATAGTATGTTTAAGAATTAATTTGCATTTGGAGAGGCAGGAATTAATCAAGAACAATCAGCATGGTTTTATTAAGGGGAGGTCGGGTCTTACCAACTTGATTGAATTTTTCTAAGAGGTGACCAGATTTGTCAATAACAGCGATGGTTTTGATGCTACTTAGATTTCAGCAAGTCTTTTGATAACGCCCAGGATGGGATATTTATAGCAAATATAAGAACCCATGGGACACAAGGAAATTTGGCAAATTGCATCCACAATTGGCTGAGTGGCAGGAAGCAGAGAGTGAGGTTTGAGATGTGTTTTCTGGCAGAATATCTGTGCCAAATGGGGTCCCACAGGGGTCGGTGTTGGGGCCCTTGGTGTTTGTGGTTTATATAAATGATTTGGACTTGAGTGCAGGAGGGTTGCTCAGTAAGTTTGCCAATGATACAAAAATTGGTTGAGTGGTAAGCAGTGAGAAACATAGCGTTAGATTACTGGAGGGTACAGATGTGCTGATGAGATAGGCTTGATCAGTGGCAAATGGAATTCAATCCAGATAAAGGTGAGGTGATGCACTTGTGCAGGACAAACAAGGCAAGGGAATACATGATGAACAATAGGATCCAGGGAAACACCAAGATTCAGAGAGACCTTGGTGTGTCTATACATTGGTCCCTTAAGGTATCAGGACAGGTGAATAAAATGGCTAAAAAGGAGTATGGGATACTTGCCTTTATTAGCTGAGACTTAGCATTTAAGAGCAAGGAGATTCTGCGGGAACTGTATAAAACGTTGGTTAGGCCAGAGTCAGAGCACTGAGTACACTTCTGGAATCCACATTATAAGAGGGATGTGATATCACTGGAAATGGAGAATGAGATTTCCCGTGATGTTGCCTAGACTGGAGAAATTGGATAGCCTGGGTTGTTTTCCTTTGAGTAGAGAAGGCTGAGGGGGGACGTGGTTGAGATGTATATAATTATGTGAGGCACAGATAGAGTACACAGGAAGGAACCTTCTCCTTGGTAGAGGCATCAATGACCAGGGAGGCACAGATGTAAGAGAAGGGGTGGGAAGTTTAGAGGAAATGAGGAAAGCTTTGCACTTGGAGGGTGATGGGGATCTGGAATTCACTGCCTGTAAGGCTGGTAGACAGGCAGGGGGCTGGAAGAACACAGCAAGTCAGGCAGCATCGGGGGTGGAGAAGTTGACATTTCAAGTGTAACCCTTCCTCAGGACTGTAAGGGTGGTAGATGCAGAAACCTGCATAACATTAGAGAAATATTTAGATGTGCATTTGCATACCCAAGACATGCAAGAATGCAAGTGCTGGAAAATGGGTTTAGAATAGTCAGGTGGTTGTTTTAATCAGCCATGAACTCAGTGGAAAAAGGGAACTATTTCCATGCTGTAGATCTCTGATTGTACACCTCTAACTGTATGAACAAAATCTTCAGTTGTACATTTTATGCCTTTGGAGACTGAGTTGCAAAGTATTTCTAAATAATTACCTACTTGTGATTATTCTGACTCTTTCACATCGTTCATTCACCTCAGTCCCAGCAAGGATGTTACCATCCCCCATGAGGAGCTGAGTAGAGTTTCATTTGTAATGCTGAAATGTTAATTTAGTTTTCATGGCATTCAGTCCCAACCCCCCTACTCCCACCCCCTCTGTCCCCCTCACCCCCATCCATCTCTCTGAGCACGATATTATCTACTGGAAGGGTCTAGAGTGTGGCCAAACAAAATGAGGTGGGTGACAACTTCACATCAGATCAAGAGGTCACTCGAGTAGCAAAGACGAATCCCCTCATCGTTGTTTGGCAGCAATGTCATTTTCCCAGCCTTGCAATATAGTTTCTAGGAAACATGACAGCTCCAGGCTGGTTCTCCATCTGGTTTGATATCACGATCCATTTGGACTCACCTAGGAGAAAGTGAGGACTGCAGATGCTGGAGATCAGAGTCAAAAGGTGCAGCGCTGGAAAAGCACAGCCGGTTAGGCAGCATCCGAGATGCAGGAGAGTTCGTGTTTCGAGCATAAACTCTTCATTAGGAGAGTTTTCTTTTGACTCCCCAGTGTCTCTCCGTGACCAACAATGTACAAGTCAGGACTGTAATGGAGTACGCTCCAATTTGCTGCGGTTTCAACAACACCTGATGATGAAGAGCTTATGCTTGAAATGTCGACTCTCCTGCCGCTCGGATGCTGCCTAATCAGCTGGACTTTTCCAGCACCACACATTTGGAGTTACTCCAAACTCTCCCTGTTGGCAGCATTAAGCACTAGGTTTAATAAGCCACAAGTTAATTTAAGATTGAAATAAATAAATTAATCAATACATTTTGCTGGGATTTCTGCTGTAGTGATTGGAACGAGATCAGCCAGCTGAGCCTTATACATTATGAATTCCCTGATTTGGGCTGTTAATCTGGTCCAATCGGGGATCCCTGGCTGCCATACAAAAAGGGTGAGTGTCAGCGATACTGGCACGCTGTGCCTGACTATATACAAGGCAGTACTAAATGTCAAGGACTGTGGTAAATGATGGGATACCGGCCTCTGTGGAATGATTTTTTTCTTTTGTAAATTAACTTCCTAGCTCCTTGATGGCTAATAATTGGTTCTGGCCCATGAAATACCCAAGTGCCTTGTATGGGTGTGAGATTCTGGAGGCACTCTGGCCATTTGTTTTTGAAATAGAGATTTGCAAGTTTGATCTGGAAGCTGTGATCCACAGAGTGAATGTTGAAAACATGTTACGCGTCACGTACAGTCACTATGAATCCTGCCAAATTTCACTACACTTGTGTAATCATGACCCCAGCTTTTAAACCATGCATTACTTTTGTTTTGTTTTTGCAATGCAAATGTTGCCAGCGTGAGATTACTCATCCCTAATTTTCCAGCAAAGGTGAGGATGAGGGTGAGGGTGTTCCCAAACTACTGTTCACAATGAAGTTTCAGCATCTTAATCCTGTGGCAATGAAAGGTATATCTCCAAGCCAGACTGGTATGTAAATTAAAGGGAAATGTGGACATGATCGTGAGGAGAGTGGAAAACCATGAAGGGTGAAAACCCTTACTTTTCTTATCCTTCAGGGTGGGTCATTGGTTTTGTTGATACTTTCAAATGAGCCAAAGTTACTGTAGTGCACCTTTATAGACAGTACATTTGGCAGCTAGGGTGTGCCTTTGGTGGACAGAGTGAAGGTTTGAATCAGTGGATGGGATGCCAGTGAAGCATACTGCTTTGTTCTTGATAGAATCTAGCTTTCAGGTGTTGTTGAAACCACAGCTAGCCAGTGAACCAGAGATACTCTATTACAGTCCTGACTTGTGTATTGTTGGTCATAGAAACACTGGGGAATCAGGAGAAAACTCAGCTCCTATAAACTCGAGAAACTGTGCGCTTTGTGTCACTGATTTGCTTAAGTTCCCAGTCAATGGTTATCCACAGGATGTTGATCGTGGAGACCAGCAATAGCAATGCCATTGAGAATCAAAGGGTAGTGATTAACCTTGTCGCTCATTGTCAAAATGACCATCTCCTGTCACTTGTGAAACCAATTTTCATTTCATACAATGGCCAGCAATAATGGTAAGAATACCAAGTGCGATATTTGATAGGTTGCTCTGATGACAGTTGCTGGGGTTTTACTGTGATGAGGGTGTGGGTGTGGTGCAGATGATTTTCATTTTCCTTTACGGCTGCTGTTCCAACAGCAAAATTTAACTTGTTTAATTTGTGTGAATTTAGAATGCTGCGTTGCACAGGGAAACTGCAACATTCTGTGTAGCAGACAATGCCATGATAACCACTAGGGTTTTCCAATTTTTAAAACCAACAGCAAGGCAGTTGGTTGTCACACACAGTCTCCCAGCATCACTTCCACCCTGATTCTTCAGCTCCATTCTCCAGAATACTGTCATTGAATGCTGCAGTGCAGAAGGACCTCCTTCGTGTTTGCCAACCCTTTCTCATCTTTAAGTGCAGATCTGATCCATACAGTCCTTGTGGAGACAAAGTCTCACCTTCTCATTGAGGATAGCCTCCATCGTCTTGTGTGGCACAATCACCATGCTAAATGGGACAGACTTTGAACAGGTCTAGCAACTCAAGACTGGGTATTCATGACGTGCTGTGAGCCACCAATAGCAGCAGAATTATACTCCACAACCTCCAACCACATGGTTCAGCATGTCCCTCACTCAACCATTACCATCAGTCCTGGTTTAATGGAAAGTACAGGAGGGCATGCTAGGAGCAGCACCAGACTTGCCTAACAATGTGCTGTCAACCTAATAAAGTCACCAAACAGGACGACTGGCATGTCAAACAACATAAGCAACAAATGATGACAAAGCTGAGCAATCCCAAAGCCAACAGCAATCCAAGCTCTGTACTCTTGCCATATCCAGTTGTGAATGGTGAACAATTAAACAACTCACTGGAGAATGATGCTGTTCAACTATTCCTATCCTCAATGACGGAAGAGCCCAATTCATCAGTGAAAAAAGATAAGACTGAAGCTTTCACAGTAATCTCCAGCCAGAAGTGGCAAGTGGATGATCTAGCTCAGCCTCCTCCAGTGATCCCCAGCATTACAGATACAAATCTTTAGCCAAATCTATTCATTCCACATGATATCACAAAACGGAGGCACTGGATACTGCAAAGGCTATGAACCCTGACAACATTCTGGCAAGTGTACTTAAGACTGGTGTTCCAGAACTTGCTGCTTCCCAAGCCCAGCTTTTGCAGTACAGTGACAACATTGGCATCTACCCAAACATGTGGGAAATTGCCCAGATATGTCCTGTATATAAAAGCAGGACAAGTCCAATCTAATCAATTACAACCCTGTCAGTCTACATCAAGAGTAAAGTGATTATTTGGATTCCACCAGGACCTCTCAGTTCCTGACCTCATTGCAGTCTTGGTTCAAACATGGACAAAAGAGCTGAATTCCAGAGGGGAGGGGAGAGTAACAGCCCTCGACATCAAGGCTGCATTTGACCCAACGTATCATCAAGGAGCCACGGTGGCACAGTGGTTAGCACTGCTGCCTCACAGCGCCAGAGACCTGGGTTCAATTCCCGCCTCAGGCGACTGACTGTGTGGAGTTTGCCCATTCTCCCCGTGTCTGCGTGGGTTTCCTCCAGGTGCTCCGGTTTCCTCCCACAGTCCAAAAATATGCAGGTCAGGTGAATTGGCCATGCTAAATTGCCCATAGTGTTAGGTAAGGGGTAAATGTAGGGGTATGGGTGGGTTGCGCTTCGGCGGGTCGGTGTGGACTTGTTGGGCCGAAGGGCCTGTTTCCACACTGTAAGTAATCTAATCTAATAGACTCTGGATTTGTATTCGATGGAGTATAGAAAGTTGAGAGGCGATCTGATTGAAACTTACAGAATACTGAGAAGAAAGAGCTGAGAAGCCTAGATATACTTGATGTAAAGACGATGTTTCCACTAGTAGGAGAGACTAGGACCCAAAGGGCATGGTGTCTGAGTGAAAGATATCTCTTTAGAGATGAGAAGGAATTTGTTCAGCCAGCTGATGGTTAATCTGTGGAACTCATTGCCAGAGAAGACCGTGGAGTCCAAATCATTGAGTGTATTGAAGACAAAGATAGGTAGGTTCTTGATTAGTGAGGGGATCAAGGCTTAACAGGAGAAGCAGGAAATGGGGTTGAGAAACATATCAGCCATGATTGAATGACAGAACAGACTTGATGGGCTGAATGGCCTAATTCTACTCCTGTATCTTATGGTGTTAAGATCCTGGGGCTCCTTCTCTAATTGCATTCAGGTGGCTATATCTGCACCAAATGGACTGCAGTGGTTCAAGAAGGCAGCTCACTACCACTTTCTCAAGGATAATTCGGAACAGGAGCGAATTTTAACAAAATGAGGGAACTCCAGAGTGTGGAATTTAACTGGTTAAACACTAAAACTGAGACTTTATGCATTGTTTAATGATACACATCATAAAGGTAAAAGGTTACCATGAAGCCCCACCTTCCCAACTCTCCCCTTGTCTGAGGCAGACCGATCTAAGGCTCAACTCAGCACTAGTCATGTCAGTCTCATGAGAGAGCAGCTCCATGGTTCTCTGGGACCTTTATACAAAAGCATCATTAAAACATGCAATCAAACAAACATGGTGTAAATGGATGAGTGCCTTTGGATATTTTATTACATTGAAGGAGCTCTGCAAGTGTGAATCTGTGGCTTTGCACGGGAGAAAAAGGTGCAAGGTCCACATGTTAGTGCCAGGTATTGTTAGAGCCTGTGCCTTAGTACAAGGTATGATTCAAGCCGGTGTTAGTCCAAGGCATAGTTAGAGCCCCTGTGGTAGTACACAAGGACAGATGGAGTAACGAACTCTACTAACACTGGGAATGTTTGTCATCTTAACTGTCATTCCTTCCTGTTTTACAGCTCCGCTTCCCTCTGAACATGGTCATGGCCAACCTGTGGCTGTTTTCTCCAATTGTTAGCAGGTAGGTAATGATCACAAAATGACACAAAATATTATTGACTTAGGGTCTTGTAGTACAGTGTTCCTATCTCGAGGCAAGGAGGTCTGGATTTAAATCCCACCTGCTCCAAATATGTATTAAAAATGTCCATTAAAAAATCTGCACAGGCAGGAATGACTGAATGATCTGTCTGAAATGTACAGTGGAGAAACAGACCTCTATAAAACGGAAAGGTAGCAATATCAAGAAGATGTGAACAAAAGCAGCAAATGGAAAATAATGTGGTGCAGATTCTGAGATGGGAAATGTGTGAGGTATTGAGAAAAGACAAAATCAGGAACTAGCAACTCAGGAGGTCAGTGAAGATTGTGGGAGCATTGAGTGAAGCGGCTGAAGAGAGATTGAAATGGTTGTGGTCACCTGCTATGGGGAGTGAGAGTGTGAGAGGACGTGTAGTGATGGAGGCGGGATTGCCAGGATGGAAGAGGAGGAAGACCGAACAACAGATGAGAGGATGCCGTGGTGAGAGATTTGAATGCTGTGGGATTGGAACGGTGGTTGGCAGGAGAAGCTGGAGAAAGGTAATAACTAACCCAAACAAAATGGAAGCAGTGGAAAGAAGGAAAGCAGTAATCAGCCAGTTGGCTCTGTCATAGAGTCATACAGCCTGGAAACAGTCCAGGCTGAACATAATCCCAACCAGTCCATGCTGAACATAATCCCAAACTAAACTGGTCCCACCCGCCTGCACTTGGCTCATATCCCTCCAAACACTTTTGATTCGTGTGCTTATCTAAATGTCTTTTAAATGTTGTAACTGTCAATTCATGGCCAGTTTTATACTCCACAACAGTCTCCCTCTGAACTTCATGACCTAACTTGAAAATAGTGAGGACTGCAGATGCTGGAAAGTCAGAGTCGATAAAATGTGGAACTGGTAAAAGCACAGCAGGATCAGGTGGCATCAGAGGAGCAGGAGAGTCGATGTTTCGGGCAGGACCCTTCGTCAGGACTCAAGAACACACTCTATCTACACCTTCCTTGAGCGACACATTGCTGGTGTTATCATAGCCATCTGCTGTAGCAAAAAACCATGCAGTGTGTTATCGGAAAGAGTTATTCAAACTTCTTCCAGGTGTTCTTCCCATGTATGACAGACAAAAGACAGAGAATCACTTCAGAATTTAATTAAACACAAACCCTTTATTTAACTCTCTAGGTAGCAATACAAAACATATTCATTGCAACCTTTAATTTTTACCTCATCTAACTCAACTTCATCTTTAGCTCACTTCATTTAACTTCACTTTAACTTAATTCACATTTACCAGTAACTCTAACTTTAACTTGAAAAACTTGGTTTAAAACAAATAGCACCCCGATTCAAATGAAGCAGCCCCCAGTGCAGATGTTTGCCTTATGGTTCTTTATCTCTCTGACAATCACATCAGGGGAACATACGTCACGAATATGGGTCTCGAGTGGTCACAATGGAAAATTAACTTTATCCCAAAGTGTGCTCACCTTTCCAGAAACTTCAATGGCACTCAGCCAGTAAATTGACCGAAACCTAATTCCAATATTCAATCCCAGATGGGATCGAGTGGCTATGGCTACCATACCACCAAAAATGGGTCACTCAAGAAAAGCGTGGATAGAGTGTGTTTTTGAGTCCTGATGAAGGATCCTGCCTGAAACTTCGACCCTCCTGCTCCTCTGGAGAACCTTATACCGTTCTCCATATAAGGTGATAGTGGTGCCAGTATGCTTGTCAAACCACTATGGCACCTCCTTTATTTGGTCAACAGGAACCGGCAGGTCATAGCTTACAGGACAGGACCCAACATGTCCCGACTGCAGTTTTAAACTAGCTTGGCCAAAGTTCCTAGCATGCTTGATTGTAGTTCTTAATGAGTCTCGTAGCCATTTCTGCTGCTATCCGCCTGACCACAAGTGGATTTCCCACCATGATATTGAATCATTTCCCCAGCCCTCAATTTCAGCCCAAGTAATCATTATTTCTGGAAAAACAACATAGAACTTAGGAACTGGAGTAGGCCTTTCAGCCCTTGAGCCTGTGCTGCCATTCAGCCTGATCGTGCTTACCTTTCTCAACGCCATATTCCCCTTTCTCTCCATAACCCCTTGAAGCCTTTGATATCCAAATATTTATTAATCTCTTTTTTGAATATCTCAATGATCTGGCTTCCATAGCTTTCTGTAGTAACAAATTCTATACGTTGAACATCTGTTTTGAACGAAGATGTATTTTCTAACCTCAGTCCTAAATGGGCCTACTCCACATCCCGAGACTGTAACCCCTGCTCTCGACTCCTCAAACAGGGAAGAACATCCTCCTGGCTTCTGTGCAGCCCTGTTAGAATTTTATGTATTTCAATCAAATCACTTCTCACTCTTCGAAATTGTCCACTCGAACCAATCTCTCCTCAAATGCCAGTCCAGCCATTGCTGGTGTCAGCCCAATGAGTCTCTGCTGCAGTTCCTCTATGGCAAGTATCTCCCAACTAAGGCAGGGAGACCAAAACTGCACTCAATACTCCAGGTGCGGTCTCACCAAGTCACTATAAATGCAAAGTTAAAAATCACACAACACCAGGTCATAGTCCAACAGGTTTATTTGGAAGCACTAGCTTTTGGAGCGCTGCTCCTTCATCAGGTGGTCATGGAGAATAAGATCATAGGACACAGAATTACAGAATTTATAGCAAAGGTTTATAGTGTGATGCAACTGAAATGATATAAAAACCTGGATTGTTTGTTAAGTCTCACCTTTATCAGGTTGGTTTCAGTTCTTTCATATGTAAATCCAAGAATGGCACAGTGGCACAGTGGATAGCACTTCTGCCTCACAGTGTAAGAGACCCAGGTTCATTTCCTGCCTCAGGCGACTGACTGTGTGGAGTTGCACATTCTCCCCATGTTTGCGTGGGTTTCCTCTGGGTGCTTTGGTTTCCTCTCACAGTCCAAAAATGTGCAGGTTAGGTAAATTGGCCATGCTAAATTGCCCTAGTGTTAGGTGAAGGGATAAATGTAGGGGAATAGGTCTGGGTTGTGGGTTGGTGTGGACTTGTTGGGCTGAAGGGCCTGTTTCCACACTGTAAGTAATCTAAAAAAAATTTTTGAAAATTATGTTCTCAAGTGAACTTTAACAATAGGTGCCATGTCAGCTCGGATAATGTATTGAAGGTGTGAGGCTAAGGTCTGTCTGTCTCTAGCCCAATTTTCAGACTGATTCTATTTCTAAAAAAGGGATTTACAGAATCTTACGTGGATTCATGCAGTTTTTGAGCAAACTGAAATGCAATTCTGCAAGTACAAATTCATCCCACAAACGTGTGTGTGTGTGTGTGTGTGTGTGTTGGGGGGTGGGGAAGGGATGGGGGGAGATGTGAATGTCTGTGAGACTGTGTAGATGTGTATGTGTGTGAGTGTAAAAGGCTGTGAGAGGGTGCTTGCATGGGTGTGAGTGTCAAGGGTGTGCGGGTTTGAGCATATGAGAGAGAGAGTCTGCGTGAGGGTATGGATCGTAGGAGTGTGTGTGTGTGGGCGCGCAATGCAGTGAGGTCACCTGTAATGTGACATGACTGGCACCTCCAAATCATGACTATAAGTGCAGGAAGACATCCCTATTTCTGAACACTATTCTCACACTGAAGGGCAACATGCCACTTGCCTTCCAAACAGCTTGCTGCAGCTGCCTGTAATATTTCAAAGAACCGTACAGCATAGGAACAGGCCCTTCGGCTCACCAAGCCTGTGCCAACACATGGCATCTTTCTAAACTAAACACCTTTTCTCTCAACACAGTCTGTAATCCTCTATTCCCTGGAAAAGCACAGCAGGTCAGGCAGCATCCGAAGAGCAGGGAAAATTGATGTTTCTGGCCGGAGCCCTTCATTCCTGAAACGTCAATTTTCCTGCTCCTGGGATGCTGCCTGATCTGCTTTGCTTTTCCAGCAACACACTCTCAACTCTGATCTTCAGCATCTGCCGACCTCACTTTCTCCTACCTCTATTCCCTGCCTATTCATATATCTCTCAAGATGCCTCTTAAACTTTGTTGTTGTATCTGCCTCCACCACCTCCTGACAACACATTCCAGACACTGCCCTCTGTCATATCTCCTTCAAAGTTCCCCCCAATTACCCTAAATCTATGTCCCCGAGTGATTAGCATTTCCGGGGAGAAAGATTCCAATTATCCATTCTAAACATGCCTCTCATACATCCATCAGGTCACCCCTCAGCCTCCAGCATTCAAGTAAAAGTGAACCATGTTTGTCCAATTTCTCCTCATAGCTAATACCCTCCAAACAAGGCAGCATCCCGATAATCCTTTTCAGAACCCTCTCTAAAGCCTGTACATCCTTATGGGAGTGTGATACAACATTCCAAATGTGGCCAAACTAAAATTCTATATAGCTGCAACATGAAATGCCAATTTTTTTATACCCTATGTCTCAACTGATGAAAGCATTTATGACCAGCTTATCCACTTGTGTTGTCACTTTAAGGGAACTGTGGACCTATACACCTAGATCTCTCTGTATGTAATGCTTCTAAGAGTTCTCTCATTTACTGTATACCTCCCTCCTGCACTATACCAACCAAAATGCATCACTTCATATTTGTCTGGATTACATTCCACCTGCTAGTTCTCCGCCCAAGTCTCCAGCCTATCTGTATCCTCTAACAATCCTCCTCACTATCCACAGCTCGCCCAATCTTTGTGTTGCCCACAAACTTAGTAATCATTGGTGTACAAGGACTCCCGGATCCCTTGGCTACTCCCCAAATTATCTCTATTTAAATGACGGTAAATTCAAAGAGTTTAGTTCAATAACAATAGAGGGAACAGTGGTATATATCCAGGGTGAGAGATTGTGTGAGACTTGCACTGGGCTATGAGAGTTGTTCTGACACCATTGCTGCTTCTAATGCGAGGGGCATGGTCATATGGGAGGTCAGTGCTCTTGAAGGAATTTTGCTGAGAATTCTGGGTTGTCCTCTGAGGAGGGGTCGAGTAGAATGGGAAGATATTTCTGGTGTTTAGAAAAATGAGAGCTGATTTCACTAAAGACACCAAGAGAGCCTGACATTGAATGCTGCCCCATGGATGAAGTGTCTAGAACAGGGGGTTGCAATCTCAGCAAAAGAGGTCAGCCATTTTGGACTGAGTTGAAGATAAATTTCTTCATGCAAAGAATGCCTTAGAACATAGAGATTGGGAGGAAGTGTAGGCTACTCAGTCCTTCATGCCTGCTGCACCTTCAATGAGATCACGCTGAGCTGATTTGCATACCACATTCAGGCCAGCCTCCAGTAAGCTTTCACCCCTCTTGCTGGTCAAGACTCTATATCTACCTAGGCCCTAAAAGTGTTTGAAGACTATTTCCATCACCTGTTGAGGGAGAGAGCGTCAAAGATTCACAACAACAAAAATTATCAGCATCTGTTTTAAATTACTTTTTGGCCCATATGTTTGAGATTCTCCCATGAAAGGAAACATCCTTTACAATTAAACCCCTCAGGAATTTTAGATGAATCTGACTGTGGCCACATCATCAAATCCTGACCAATCCTTATGACCTATAAAAACATACAAGCCAGAAAGTTGCACATGTTAGGAATTCTCTGGCATTTTTTATTCCAGACCAACCATGGTATAGTCAGTAGTTGAGCAAGTTCAATACTGAGAGGATTAATGTTTGGATATTAAAGAAATCAAGGGAATTGAGGAAATGACAGGAAAGTGGAGCTGCTATAAAAGTTGAGACATAAGCTCATTAAACATCAGAACACTCTCAAGGGGTTAAATAATTTAACCATGTTACTATCTTTCACTTTCCTATGAAGTGCCACAGTGCATCCTTTCCTGTTAAATTAGTACAGCTGGAGTACATGCAACAAAACGCTTAAAAACAAATGCTTTCTCTCTTATTCCTCTGTTGAACAGAATGATGGAGAAGAAACCAAGTACAAACAGTCTGGTTCGTACGACCACTGCAGTTACAGAGTTTTATGCTGGGATTAAGGTAAAAAAAAATCCACAACTTAATTTTGCAAATCAGGAGCTTTCTTTTTAAAAGCGTATTTTGGCATTTTATCATACTTGTTCTCAACTGCATTTGGCTTTTATCACTTTTTTTAAAAATGTGGGATGTGGAAATAACTGGCAAGACTAGCACAAATTTCTCATCTTAACTGCACTTGACCTGAGTCACTTTCTAGATCATTTCAGAGGGCAGTTAAGAGTCAACCATGTTGCTGTGGGTCTGGAGGTATTTGCTATTTGCATGTCAATGGTTGGCATGGTGACTCAGTGGTTAGCACTGCTGCCTTACAGCGCCAGATATCTAGGTACAATCCCACCCTCGGGCGACTGTCTGTGTAGTTTGCACATTCTCCTTATGTTTGCATGGGTTTCCCCCATGTGCTCCAGTTTTCTCCCACGATCCAAGATGTGCAGGTTGGGTGGATTGGCCGGGGATCGGGTGGATCTGTGTGGGCTGCTCTTCGGAGGATCAGTGCAGACTTGATGGGCTGAATGGCCTGCTTCCACACTGTAAGAATGCTATGATTCTCTGAAACAAATTGACAGGTTCCCTTCCCTGAAATGCATGAGTGACCCCAATTAGATATGGCAGCATTTGTGGAGAGAAAATCAGAGTTAATGGTTTGAGTTATAGAGTCATAGAACATAACAGTCAACAAATGATAGTTTCATAATCGATATTACTAAGATTAGCTTTCAACATCAAATTTACTAACATAATTCAAATTTCAACAGCTACCCAGTGGGATTTGAACCCATACTCCTGGAGTATTAGCTGGGGTCCTCTTGAGTGTTAGTCCATGGATATTACCATACTGCTCCCCTTTTGCTCTATATTTACCCAGGCTGTAAAAGTGTTTGAAGACTGTTTCCATCACCTTTTAAGGAAGAGAGCTCCAAAGATTCACAACAACAAAAAAATTATCAGCATCTGTCTTAAATTATTTAATGGCCCATATATTTAAGATTCTCCCACTAAAGGAAACATCCTTTACATCCTCCCTGTCAAAGCCCCTCAGGAATTTTAAATGAATCTGACTGTGGCCACATCACCATGTCCTGACCAATCTCTGACCTATAAAATCATACGAACCAAAAAGTTGCACGTTATTTCATTTTTATTCATTCACGGGATAAGGGCGTCACTGGCTTGGCTAATATTAATTACTACCCATCCCAGAGGGCAGTTAAGAATCAACCATTGCTGTGGGTCTGGAGTAACATGTAAGCTAGACCAAGTCAGGATGGCAGTTTCCTACCCTAAGGGGCATTAGTGAACCAGATGGGGCTTTTCCAATAGTTAGCAATGGATTTGTCACCATCATTAGATTCTTAATTCCAAATTCTGATTGAATGCAAATTCTGCAGGATTCAAAACCAGGTCCCTGAAATGTTACCTGAGTGTCAGAATTAACAGATGATTGTTAATACAATTAGGCTATCGCCTCCCCTTACAATGCAGCTTTAAAGAGCAAGATGTTATCATGAGTCATAAAAAAAATTTAAGATTATTTTAATATGTCTGAGGAATTTGGTTACTCTCAACTTTAATCACCAGAGGATTTGAGTGAATTGCGATAAATTATTAATGAGATATTTAATCAGTGCCCTGAGAAGGTGGAGAAGGTTCTTGAATCACTGCAGTCCATCTGGTGTTGTTGGGAAGGGATGCCTCAGGTTTCTGGCTCAGTGGAAGTGAAGGAACGGTGATATATTTCCAAACCAGGCTGGTGTGTGACTTGGAGGACATCTTGCAGACAGTGGTGTTCCAAAGTGTCTGCTGCCTTTGCTGACCCTTCAGAGGCCTAGATTGGAATGTGTTGTCAAAGGAGCTTTGATGAGTTACTCCACTGCAAGCCCCTTGTAGGTGGCACGGATCTCTGCCATTTCTGCCAGTGATGGAGGCATCAAAAATATTTATGGGGTGGATGGAATTCTGATCAAGTGGCATTGTCTACCTTAACTCCACATTTCCGACCCATTTACTATGTCCCATGATTCTCTTCGTAGCCAAGAAAGAGCAAGTGGAACATCCATTCTATTAATCAATCCCCTACACGCACCATATATCCACACATGAGCACTCTGGGCAAACCTCGACCTTTTACTCATTAACCCGGTTGAAGTCATTGTCAATCGCAGCCTTATAGCTTCTCATGAGCTTGCTTGCCCTGATAAGTCCTGCTAACATAATGCAGAGGATAGAATGCAGCCCAATAAACCTATCAGTGAAATTCATGGGATACAGTCTGGGACTTTCCCTGGAGTCTTTTATTTAATCAATTTTCCTAATAAATCAGTTTGGCGATGTTATTACACACCTCTGGAACAGATGAGACTTGAACCTGGGGCTCCCACTATATTCCATGGATCATGTGGCGAGTGTTCTGTCACTGTATAACAACAAAGGAGAGTTATACTGGTTCCTGGCTGAGGGGAGATTCCATCATACAATAAGATATAAAAGGGATCTAAGGGGCAACTTCTTCACACAGTGGGCGATACGTGTATGGAATGAGCTGCCAGAGGAAGTGGTGGAGGCTGGTACAATTACAGCATTTAAAAGGCAT
The DNA here is from genome assembly GCF_047496795.1 of Chiloscyllium punctatum. Classification (NCBI taxonomy): domain Eukaryota; kingdom Metazoa; phylum Chordata; class Chondrichthyes; order Orectolobiformes; family Hemiscylliidae; genus Chiloscyllium; species Chiloscyllium punctatum. The sequence continues at coordinate 51,564,216 of NC_092783.1, forward strand.
CTGGATGGGTATATGAATAGGAAGAGTGTAGAGGAATATGGGCCAAGTGCTGACAAATGGGACAAGTTTAGGTTGGGATATCTGGTCAGCGTGGACGTGTTGGACCGAAAGGTCTGTTTCTGTGCTATACACCTCTATGACTAAGTAGGAATAATAGAACATAAAGCCTGATCAATATACCACCATGGACGAATTTTGAGGGTTTTTTTGCCTTCATTGATCCTTTCTGTGGAACCTGCATGACGGGTGGGGATGGGAAAAGGAAAGTCCATTTTCTTTTTATTCAAGGCTTTACATTTACTGTTGGCCTTCATAACGAAGTACAGAAACTGGGGTGTCTTACTTCAATTATACAGGGCCTTGGTGAGACCACACCTGGAGAAATGCATGTAGATTATCTCCTTATCTGAGGAAGGATGTTCTGGCTATAGAGGGAATGCAGCGAAGGTTTACCAGACTGGTTCCTGGGGTGGTGTGTCTGATTAACAGGGAGATAATGGAATGGTTAGGACTATGTTTTTAAAGCTAAGTAGATTCTTTTTTTGAACAATGAAGGAATTAAGGGTTACAGTGAGGGAGTGGTTAAGTGGACCTGAGGTCAAGAAAAAGTCAGCCATGATCTTATTGAAAGGCAGAGCAGGCTCGAAGGGCCAGACGGCCTACTCCTGCTCCTAATTCTTACGTACTTATGTTCTTCACGTCACTAGAATTTAGAAGAATGAAGGGACAGTTCATAGAAATCCATAAAATTCTAACGGGATTAGAGAGAGTAGATACAAGAACGGTGTCCTCAATGACTGGGAAATGGGCCGTTTAGAACGGGGATGAGGTGACATTTCTTCACCCAAAGAGCAGTGAGTCCTGTGCAAATCACTGCCACAGAAAGTGATTTAATGTTTTCAAAAAGGAGTTTGATTTAGTTCTTAGAGCGAAAGGGATCAAACGATATGGGAAGAAAGTAGGAACAGGGTGCTGAAGCGAATGATCAACCATGCTCATGCTGAATGGCAGACCAGGCTTGAAGGGCCAAATGGCCTACACCTGCTCCTGTACGCTATGGTTCTATTTTCAATGTGTGAGCCCACTGCAGGATAATGGCTCGTGAAAGCCATATATCATTGGTGAGGACGGGCTGGTATGCTGCAACGATAGTGTTCCTACCTCTGAGGCCTGACTTCAAGTCTCACCTACTCCAGAAGTGTGTAATGACATCGCTGAACAGATAGATTAGAAAGTCTCTCCATCCTCAGTGATGCCTGCAGAGGTGGGGACACACTGGGACCTAGTGTAGAACTTGCAGTGTTCTATGAATGCTGTCTCCACCCACATCAGTGTATGATATTAATAAATGTTCCTGTTTGTCAGATTGGGGGCAGAATCGCCCTTCTACAAGTCCAAATAGGACAGCTTAAAGTAGAGTGGCATGGTGGCACAGTGGTTAGGACTTTAGCCTTACAGTCCCAGGAACCTAGGTTCTATTCCAGCTTCAGGTGACTATCTATGTAGTATTGCATGTTCTCCCTGTGTCTGTATGTATTTGATCTGGTTCCCTCCCACAGTTCAAAGATGTGCAGGTGAAGTGGATTAGCTGTGGCAAATTGCCCATTGTGTCTAAGGATGTGTGGGTTAGCTGTAGGGAGTTGCAGGATGCTCTGCAGAGGGATGGTACAGTCTCAATAGCCTGAATGGCCTCTTTCCACACTGTGGGGATTCTAGATTAAGGCCATACATGTTTTTTATGCTCCTTGTCCAGGACTGATTACTGCAGTGTCCAAGAGCAGAGACAGAAAATGCTACAAATACAAATTAGGTCAGTATTTCCAGCATGTTCTGCAAATATTTTAGTTTTGCAGCATCTACAGTTTTCCTGTGAATAGATAGCAAGATACAGGGCTGTAGGACAGTTCTAGAGATTTGACAATCTTAGAATAAATTTCTATATACCCTGACAGTGATAAAATTTGTACCTTACAAAAAGCAAGCATTAAAAAAAAATTGAGGTGAGATTGTTATTTTCTCTAACTTGAAGAAAGAATACTAATTCAATAAATGTTCCTGCTCCCATATTTTTAATCTCCTTGAGTGACTGCTAGGTTCAGTGTTACAGAGAGAGATGTGCGTTGAATGTTTTTGGAAACATTTGCTAACAATGTGAAACGTAAGCATTAACATCAGAGGAACATGATCTGTCGGAGATCCCAGTCACCAGGATCGTTGGCCTAGATATTTTTGTTTACCTAGAAATGAACAATTTGCATCCCTGAATCTAAAGCCTCTGGCATCTTTGAAGCAAGATCAGGTTTAGATACTTGATTAATTATTATTCATCCAATCAGGAATATTACAAGCTGTTTAAACGTTGACTTGTTTCAAAACCAGGTTGATGGATAAGCTTTAGGTGAGAGACAATATTCCACATGCTAATCTCTCTATTGTTCTGGGTTTTCATAAAGGGATTTGTTCAAACATGCAGCTGTCATCAGCTTTGAGTCAACACGCTAAATTTATCTCAGCACTTTCTTTCGCTCCCGTGCTTTCTCTTTGTGTGTGTCTCTCTCAATTTCCCTCTCATTTGGTCCACTTTCATCTTGCTTTCTCATGCAGTTTTTCTCTCATTTCTCTTTGACTTTGGGAAGACAGTATTCATGCCACTGGTCTAATCATCCAGAAACCCAGACTAATGTTCAAATCCCACCACAGCAGATGATGAAATTTAAATTCAATAGAAGTTGGGAATTAAACATTAATCAAATAAGATGTTTTCCACGCTGTATGACTCTATAGTTGTTTTAAAACCTGGTCTGGTTCACTCGTTTTCCTTTACCTGTCCTGACCTACACGTGACTCCAGACCTACAATAATGCGGTTACTCTTAACTGCAGTATGGGAAATTAGAGATAGGCAAGAAATCGTTGCCAGTGATACCTGCATCTCACAAATGAGTGAAAATAAAATTTCTGTCTCATCCTTGTTCACTTTCTGGGCTCACTCATTGGTGCCCTTCATTAAAAACACTGGAATATTGTATCTACTTCTGGACCTAACAGGTTAAAAAGGATGTGTGTCTTCAGACAGTTGCAAGAAAATTTGAGAATGTTTCCAGGGTGGAGTCTTCTCTAGGAAATGCTGGGGGTGTTCTCCTTGCAGAGGCGAGAGTTAGGGGGATATTTCAGAAAGTGTTCAAAACGTTGAGAGGGCCTGGACAGAGTAGGTAGAAATTATACTGGATTAGTGGTGCTGGAAGAGCACAGCAGTTCAGGCAGCATCTAACGAGCAGCGAAATCGACGTTTCGGGCAAAAGCCCTTCATCAGGAATAAAGGCAGTGAGCCTGAAGCGTGGAGAGATAAGCTAGAGGAGGGTGGGGGTGGGGAGAGAGTAGCATAGAGTACAATGGGTGAGTGGGGGAGGAGATGAAGGTGATAGGTCAAGGAGGAGAGGGTGGAGTGGATAGGTGGAAAAGAAGATAGGCAGGTCGGACAAGTCAAGGAGACAGTAACTGAGCTGGAAGTTTGAAACTAGGATGAGGTGGGGGAAGGGGAAATGAGAAAGCTATTGAAGTCCACATTGATGCCCTGGGGTTGAAGTGTTCTGAGGTGGAAAGTGAGGCGTTCTTCCTCCAGGCGTCTGGTGGTGAGGGAGCGGCGGTGAAGGAGGCCCAGGACCTCCATGTCCTCGGCAGAGTGGGAGGGGGAGTTGAAATGTTGGGCCACGGGGCGGTTTGGTTGATTGGTGCGGGTGTCTCGGAGATGTTCCCTAAAGCGCTCTGCTAGGAGGTGCCCAGTCTCCCCAATGTAGAGGAGACCGCCTCAGGAGCAACAGATACAATAAATG